>NC_023759.2:39480671-39824421 GCF_000499845.2 Phaseolus vulgaris
GGTAACAGTTCTAGGTTCTCGACAATAGTGTTTGATGCGATGAATGGCTTTGAAAGCAAGATTGGTTGCAAGTGCATGACGGATTTTCCAGCATATAGAGGAGCGTGAGTTGTTGTTGTTTTCCATAGAAAGTGCCAAAGAGAAGGGTATGGTAGGCTCAAAATGGCTTAAACTCTAAACTAAGAAGATTATTATTGGTTTAGTGCAACATGCAAGAGCTGCTAAAGGCTTGTTATATAATACTGTAATTAGATGTGTGTGTATGACATTGAGTGGTGTGAACATGCTTTGGACAACCAAAAAAGAAACAAAAAAGTCCTTTGAATTTTGATTTTTGTAGAGGTGGAAGCAATTTAGTTTGAAGAAGCCACCTGGGTAGATTCCTAACAGCTATCATTGATAGAGTTTTCAACGAGATGTGATTCCTTCTAGTCCCTTACTGCACTCAAAACTAGAGAGTCACGTTATGGCTTTTGGATGTCGACCAATTGTTGCCACATTTTTGTGATTAGTCCTTCAGGAAAATAGAGTTAAAAGGGTTTACAAAGTGGCACTTGGTATCAGATTCAAGAGAGACTTGTAGAATTGGATAAATAAACAAAAGCGCAGTAGCAATGCAAGAATCACATTTATGCACTGTTTTGTGAAGGAAATAATATTGGCTTTCTCGTGGAAAACAACTCACCACAGTTGAAACTAAGAGCAGAGAATCACAACAAAATATCAAGAAAAGGAATCCTCAATATTATATTGATTCTCTTGAGTTGTTAACGTGGTTAGGTTCAAAAAGAGAAAAACTTCTAAAATCGTTTTTGTAATTTATATTTTAACATAATCATTATTATTAATTAGTTAAAAGTAATCCCTCAATGGTTTGGTGTGACATTACTAAAGAAATGGTGACTACAGTAACAACTTTATGAAGTGAGCATCTTGTATTGATATGACAACATAAGTTCTGCGGTTATGCATGCATGTATTATACGGCACGAAATAAGCTTTTATTAAAGTTAATGATGCTCAACCCAGTTCCTAATTGCATAGTACTGGTACATTTTTTGAAATTGCATTCAGTATTCTCAATGAATGTGTATACCAATATAATTATTAAAAGTTTTAAATTACGAGATATTTAAGTTCTTTATGGATGGGTATTGAAAAAGCAAGGATTTGTGCCAGTAAATGGAATATGCTGTAGCTCTTAATCATATACCACTGGGCTGCCGGGTCAGGGAATATCAATTTGTCCTATCACTTCCAAGAAAAAAAAAAGCAAAATCAATCCGGACATAATCCTATAAAAATAATCACGAGTGGAAAATGTATAAACAAGTGCGATTTATTTAGCGGCTTTGCATTCAAACATTTTCGTTAAAAATACGATGACATTTTTGTAATTAAGTTCATTTACAAGTGTAACTATTAATAAATTCACACTTTGTAAATCAAGCGTTTGGATTTAAAAGGACATCTATTTGTACAACCACCCCTGTAAAATGATGATTTACAAATAGCCGCCTTCTTAAAACCTTTTTAACCTTAATTTAGAAACGTGCCACTTACTTTTTTGATACTCTCCCCTCTCTCGTGGTGCATTTCTCTTATGTGCTTCCTCCATTAATTGTGCTTCCTCTTTTCTTCCTCTCTTCTTTGCATTGTATTCGTGCCATCGGTAAACATTGTCTTCCTCTCTTCTTCTTCACCATTGATTTTTGTATGTTTTGCGTTTTTCTTATGTTTTGTCTTATGTCATTGCTAAGGTCATGCTTGAGAAGGTTTTTGTTTGCTTTCTATTGTGCCTTCCTCGTCGCTGTTGCCGCCTTACTCCGCCATATATTTGCGTTTCATTAGGGAATTTTTATTTGCGTTTTTTGGACTTCCATTGGGATGAAATACGAAGAGGTATGATATGGATGCACGAAGAGATCAAAAGAAATGCTAAAATAATGACCATCAATGAATATGATTTGAAATTTATTACTCTTTTCCTATTCTCCAATTAATTTTGTTAACTCAATGAGATTTTAAAATAAAATTATTGATTAACAGAAACTTAACATGATAAAAATTAATTCTGTTTTTCTATTTAATTATTAAAATTTAGGTTTAATATCACTTTTTGTCCTATAATTTTTCGTAAATATTCAATGTTGTTCAGTTCCTTTTTACTCAATGTAGTTCGTCACATTTTTAAGGATGTCATGTGAATCTAACACAAGAGATCACATTAAATCATTTTAATAAAATTAAAGAGTATATAGAGTCAGAAAAAAAGTGAGGGACTACATTGAATATTTGTGAAAAATATTGGGACCAAAAGTCACATTAAACCTAAAGTTTAATATATTTTACTACCAAAAAAAGTGTATATTGTGGCGGTTTTTTTCGTATAAAGTGGCGTTTATAACCGTCACAATATACACTTGTGGCAGTTTTCCAAACCGCCATAGAACTGGTCGCCACAAAGTTTAATATGGCGGTTTTATGTTACCCGCCGCAACACCTATCACTTTAAAAATAGTGTAAATAGTGGTAGTTTTCATATGTAAGTAGTGTCTGTTATAACTGTCGCAATTTACAATCATTGAAGAAAATTCTGGCACCATAATATACGTAAGTAGTGACGTTTTTAACTGACGTAATTTTAATACTGAATAAATAAAATTTAACCACTTTTTTATAATCTGTTTTATAAAATTATAAAATTTAACCACGACTTTTTCATAATAAAATAAAATAATGTATAAAGTTATAATCATCCATTCATTTCATTGAAAATTAAAGCACACATAATAATGTTCAAAAGTTTATATGTAATTGAAAATTAAAACACATAAAAAGTTCATACATCCCTAATCAAGTTCAAAATTACAACACATAATTGTTCAAAAGTTCATATATCCCTAATCAAATTTAAAATTAAAACACACATCCCTAATTAGTTTTGCTTCTGGCACTTGATCCTATTACTTGATTAGGTGATGGAGCAACACTTCCATAATCTGATGCCTGAAATAAATAATTTTAAGTTAATGAATTTGTATGTTTATAATTATAAAATAAAAGACACCAATAAATATTTAAATATATTAATACCTCATTGGTGGATGCATGAACCAAATTAGCTGCCACTGCAGTAAAATATTCTGGAACATCTTTTCTTGAAGCAATATATGCAAGCAAAGTGTTCATTTGATTTTTCAGAGTTGCAAGCTCATTTTCCATTTGAGTTACCTTGTCCTCCACATTTGAGCTACAGTTACGGATCATCAACAGTATCATCATCATCATTCATTTTATATAATTCTGATTCTACATTCCTTCCACACAAGTCATCACTCAAGTCATCACTGCTGGGCGCACTGTACCCTCTGTGCACCACAATGTGATAAAATTTATGCTCCAAAATTATGATTCAAAAGTTAGTTTTACAACTCACAATTTGAATATCAATTTGACAACCTTCAGAACAACAAATAACCTTCTCACCACTTAGGTTCAGTTAAATGAATAAAAAGATTTTCAAATATATCATTGATAGTATTTTAAAATAAGAGAGAAAAACAACTTGACTGAATACGAAAAAAATTATATCAGAAAGAATCATATTCATGGTTAAGAGAATGAGCCACAGATGTAACAGAGCAAAAAGCACCAAAGGAGAATAGGTCCAAATGCAAGGATAATTGGAAATTCCAGAAAAGGGGAAAACCTGTTCAGGTTGAAGAGATCTCAAGTAATCCAATAAATCATTCTTTTCCTCTTCGACAAACTGTTGCATTTGAAGAGCAGCACTTTTCCTCTTTACTTCATGTAACTCCTTTAAAAGTGTCCCGCAAAACAAAAAAGAAATCCAAATGAGAAAAACAAGCTAAATGTATTGCAGACCTATATGCAATTAAGGATCTTGAATGCAAATCAATCATTATCAAGCACAAAAACAAAAGAGAACATGAATCAAAGGATGAAGCATACCATAAAATATGCGACAATCAAGAATTAACAATGTATTGTAGACCTATATGCAATTAAGGATCTTGAATGCAAATCAATCATTATCAAGCACAAAAACAAAACAAAACATGAATCAAAGGATGAAGCATACCATAAAATATGCGAAAATCAATAATTAACAGTGTCCAATACAAAATACATTTCACAGGCCATTCAAGACTTCATGAATCCCATGGTTATTTCTTTCAATTCAAATATCAACAAGACGATCCCTAATTTTTACAAAGTACCTTTTTCATGGAAGACAAACGAGATTGCAAATTGAAAATATATTGTTGAGCTTCTGTAGATATTTCACCAAGGTCTTGAATGTCAACATCCTTTTTAACATGTTCTTTTTAACTAATATAAGTCTAGTCTTAGACGATGACTGTGCATCAGTTGATTCCCAGAAAGAATGAAAAATCACACCAAATGCATGGTAACTTGCAATCAGAATACAACTTACATATAGTTTCAAGAAAGAACTAGCGGATGAATCTTCTCCCGCAATAAATACACAAACCATGATAGTTAAGTTAATTCGCACATGAGATGAGGTACCTCAAGCAGTATAACAGTTTTATTATGATCTGCTGAAGCCTAATTTAACTGATAACAAGACATTAAACCGAAAACCCAAAAATATATTTAATAAGACATTAAGCCTAATTTAGCTGATAATAGCAACCACTATATGTTAGAGGAAAGTAGGATTTGGAAAACATGTTAATCTATCAACTGCTTCAAGCTAACATATGTCAACCTGAATTCCTTAACTATATGATCATTCTCAAGCTAAAGCATGGTTCATCATTTAACTAACAAGACCTGACATATGGAAACAACAATTCAAGCAAATCAACAGTTCATTTCTCCTTCAATAAATCAAAACAAGAAAATAGACACATGCAAGTATTAAACAAATGGAAGAGTCAACTCACACTAAGTATCTTGCTCCCATCATCAACCTTCAAAGCACTATGATGCTCTGGTTTTGTCAAAGACAAAGTCTCCCTATATTATTACACCAGGTAGAAATTAGGAACAAGCATATTTGTCAAAACTCCAAATCTAACCGTGTACAGGAAGTACTGAGCACTAGCCCCTCTTCATCAGACTGGTCAACTCTAGCCAAAAATGAGGACTCTGCGTGAAATGTTTCCTGGAAAGAAAGGAAACCAATTACATATAACAATGCAATCTGACTAAAGTTTGGACATATTTTTCGGATTTAGAAAAAATCTAGTGAGTGAATCATTTCATATAATATCCACAAACTACATTTAGGCCAATTCACCCATTAGATGGGATGATTTTAGTGGTATAATTGTGTTGATTTAATTAAGTGAAGCTTAAATTAACCTGCTAACAAAACATTAATCATTTTGTAAACATTAAGGATAGCCTTAAGCTTAGGATAATCACGGTACAAGCTTAAATTTGTAAGTCCTTAAAACATAGCCTTAACCATGTGAGGGATGAAGTTCTTTGGCCAAGGAAAACACTACCCAGAAAAGCACATTCCTCCTGCATCCTAAGTCTATTTGTTGGAAACCTCAACTACGTTTATACCAGCCGAACAGTTAACTAGAGAGTTTGACAACATTGCTTAGTACTATTTATTATTAAGAAAATGGTACAGATTGGTGACAGGGTATGTGCCAATATAGTTATAATAATTCACAAATAATAGATATAAAAAATTAAAAACTCGACAGGGGGATGGTGCTATACAGAATACTTCTATAACACATACCTTTATACTACACATACAGAATCAAACAAAAAAAATCAGTTGCTAAGAAAAAAATTAGCATTAGTGAACAACACAATTTTTTATCTATGTATTAAAAATTTGCAGCAATAGCTTTTAGAAATTTATTGCAATATGTACTCGTTTTTTTCTCCAAGACAGCTCACATACCTGATTACAAACCTGTAAAATGCAGTTTCAGTCTCCTAAAATGTTTAATCTAAGCGTATATTACTGTATGACAAGGTGCCACACTTACAGACAACAAAAATGACCAACCAGGACTAGTGTATATGTCACTTTAACAGTCCCAACTCAATAAAGACATTCAACATAAAATTTTGAAAGAGAAACAACTCACAACACAAGCCAGTCCCAAAAAGCCCTATGAGATAACTGCTTGCTATTCTGAAAATTGTTTATATATCATATACAATATACATACAAATTCTCAAAAATGATAAAATAAATTACCTAATAATGATGATATTCACAATTAACAATAAAAATTCTTAGTGACAGGCAGAGATTGCCAAACCAACACGAGAGAAGCAGAGGCCACCTAAGATAGGGTGAGGCAGTGATCTCCAAGAGACTTAGTTCCTGGAGATAACAGAGACCAGAGGCAGAGATACCCGAAATGCAGTTGAAACGAGTAAAAATGGTAGACGAAATTGAATACGAGTTAGGGTTTTAGTTGCAGATAGAAGAAACGAAACGAAACGAAACGAACCGGAACAAACATTGAATCCTTGCGCGGAGGTGGTGATGGCGGACCCGAGAGTGAGCGTTAGTTTCGTGAGAGGACAGAGGCGTTAGGGTTTCATGAGAGGACACAGGCGTTAGAGTTTTGTGAGGAGCAGCCAGATGGAAGAGGCGTTAGGGTTTCGTTTCGTGTGAAGCAGAGAAAGGGAAGAGGCTTAGGGGTGTGGAACAGAGAGAGGGAAGAGACGTTAGGGGTGTGGAGCAGAGAGAGGGAAGAGACGTTAGGGGTGTGGAGTAGAGAGAGGGAAAAGGTGTTAGGGTTTGGTTTCCAAACTCAAAGCAAATTTTCAAAAAATATTTATTTTCCAAGGAAAAGTAAGTTTTAAAAAAAAAAATTCAATTTCCAAGTGAAAGCAAGTTTTTTAAAAAATGAATAATGAGAAATGGTGTATGGAGGGAAAAAATTGAGAATTTATTTTTTTAAGGATAATTGCGACAGTTAAAAATAACATATTATACTGAAATGACGTATTATACAAAGATAATTGTGGCGCTTAGTCAAATGACATATTATACTGAAAATTGTGGCGGTTATTAATAACCGCCATAATAAAATCGCCATTTTTTACACTGTTTTTTGTAGTGTTTGTTGAAATTTAAGTTAGAGTACTAAATAGTATAGTCAAAGAGTTTATACTCGTCTATTATTTGAGAGCTAGATTGGGGATGGAGAGTTTGACCTACTATTCCACACAAGTTATGACCCCATATGATGCATTGATCATCAATGCATATTTGGACACTACAAAATATCTTTCAGGTTGCATATCACAGTACGATATGTGACTTAATCGTCCTTGTTTTATTCAATCCTTCAAGTATACTTTGGGTGTTAGGGGTTGTGGTTTTGAATATGGAGGGTGTGAGAATGTTTTTTTTGTAGTGTATTTAGGGATCAAATCATAATGTCTCATCTTATATTTTTTTGATGATTTTTGTCCTCGTCATTGCTCCTAACCTTGACACGTTGATATTATTATTGATGCTGCTAAATTAATCTATGTAGCTCAGGAAGCCTTCACTATCAATGACATCATCTGATGTGAGTTGATTTTTAGATGTTTTTATTTATGGTGACACTTTTACTTAAGATTAAGATTTTAACAATTAATGGTAAGGACCTAAGAAAGATTCCCACTGGACACGAAATTAACCAAGTGGTTAAGTAAGTGTGAAAGTTCACTTCACAGAGGCAATGATGAAAAACAAGATATGGTGATGATGAGATGCAATTGTAGAATTGAAAATGGACACAAGGTTAACATCAATGGTGGTCATGGCCTCCCAAATGATGCACCATATTCATGATTATGAGCGAAACCCAAGAACAACAAAGAATAGAAACTAAGAGACAAACACATAAAATGGAATAGAGAAATGGAAGGAAAATGGAATGAGAAAACTTATGATGGTGGGTGAGAAATGTCACGCCACTTGGAGTGCGATGTGCTCCAAGATAAGTGTGTTGGCCGCCACTTGAGAGCTTCACAAATCACTTAAGATAAGACCTCAAACCTAAGAGGACATAAGTCTCACTAAGAGCTCACACAATTTGTGCAGAGTAACTTTTCTCTTCAAATTCAACATGTAAAATACAATGGGTAGGCCTCCTATTTATAGGTGATGGAGCCTTGGAAAACAAGCAAAAGGGGTAGGATGGAAAAAGGAAAAAAATGGGCAGCCTAAGGGTTTGACTAAGTCAAACCCGCATCCTACGCTTGTCCTTCTAAAAATTAGGTCAAATTGCCTTCCTAAAGGACTAGGAACAAGTTAAAATGATACCTACACCCCTTATTATGTTAAAAACACCTTATTCTAGCCTATCTTTGCTATTTAGACCCCTAAAGTGAGCCCAAATTGTTTACAAACATATTTTATTTTTTAAGAAGACCAAAAGGAAGAACTTTTGATATTCAGGTTTATAGCTTCTTCTTTTGTTGATTCTTTCTCGAGGCTTGGTGGGGCCTGAATTTGTATCTTGAGATGACTGACCCTTTTGAGAAGTGCTTGTTGTGTCCTTAGTTATCTGTTGGTTGGTTTGTATCATCATCGCTCATTGAATGGAAGAGTTGTAGTCAACCCAACTAGGTATCGTGAGATTTTTAACCCTCATCATAGGGTTGTGTGAATTCTATTGTGTTTTAGTGGATCCACCACACACTGAGTCTTATGCTTCTCTTCATTTTTCGATTACACACAACTTTATGCGTACATGTTAAGGAGGTACAAGAACTCCAACAACAAGTAGTAGCATTCCTCCACTAGACCCTCCATCATAAAACATGCATCAAAAGGACAACTACAACTATAGCAAAATGGTCATCAACATGGTTTTGGACACACTACGTCTTTTTTACACCCATATATCCACTAGTGTTCCTTAGTCATTTGCATGCCCCAAATAGGTTGAGTAAGCTACTTATATTAGTTGGCTGCTTTGTAGAGCAAGTTGCACAAGATAGACATAAACCTACACTTGAATCCTCAAGCTCTAAAGATATTGTCTTTACCTCTAACACTGACGATGATAAGGCAATGGACAAGACCAAATAGGTTAATCATTACTTTTTAGTTTATTTATTTTTACTTGGTTTGTTTATGTTTTTGTAAATTCTTGTAATGATTTAAAATCATATATTCAAATTTAACGGTATTGTGTGCATGTCTTTATATTTTCTTTTAGTCTTACTTTTGAAATATTCTTTATCTCATTTAAATATGCAACATATATAAACCAATGATAACTCAACATGTAGGTGTAGTTGGCTCCCGAAAGAGGGGTTGTTGAATGGAATTTAGACTCTCTTTTTTGCAACGAATAAAGATAAATTGTCTAATAGACCGTTTAATAAGAACAAACCATATCATCTAGCATAATCGTATAGGAAAACCATCTAATTTATCGTTGACCAGAAGAATAAAGTAGAAACAAAGTATGAACAACAATAAGAATTTATCCCAGTTCACCCAAACTCGGGCTACATCTAGTCCACTTAAACAACTAATTAAGAGCTTCCACTAACCAATTGATTACACGAGTATTCTCATCTTTAGAGGTTACAATGAGTATTCTTTCTTCTCCAGGTTACAATAAGTATTCGTACCTCTCCAGGTTACACCTTCTGAACCTTACCCTAAAATTAAGAACTCTCAAAAGAACAAGAAACACTTTCAAAGAATGCACAAAGAAAGCTCACATAGTTATAACTTTAAAAAGTGAAAAACTATAATTGTTTCACACTCAACCCAAAAGACTATAGTTCAAAAAACTATAGTAGATGTTTACTACAACTCTCAATATTTTTAGCAATATCACAATATATCTTTTTGTTTCTCGGCATGTCTTACTTTTGTTCTTCATCTTCAATCTCCTTATATCTTCGCTTGGAAACCTAAATTGGTTAAGTTTAGATATTATAATATCTTCATATCTTCATCTTTTCCATTATAGACGCTAAAATAGGAAGTTTGGATTCACAATCTTCCAATTCATTTTTTCTTCAAATTTTTTTAAGAAACTAATTCAAAAATATTTGTAATACGAGTTAGTAAAAATAAAAATTAAAACATTATCATAAAATTGTTTCATTCTAGATAATACGTGATACACAAACATGTTATTTGGGATTTTTAATTTATTTAAATTTTTCTGTTTAAAGAAGATTGAAAGATAGTCACAGGATTTATTTAAACAAAACTGTTTAGAAAAAAGATGGATTTTAAATATATACGAAAAATAGGGACGAATGGAGTCTTTACACATATTCAAATCTTAATGTTTTTGAACATAAAATCTCTTTAATTGAACTCGATTTAGTAGATAAATGAATTTAAAATATTTCATTTAACAATTATAATCAAAACATGGTATTCATTCAACGTGTTAGCCCAACTGATTAACATGAATACAATTTTACATGCTCAGAAGTACAAATCATTGTTAAAATCAAGTAACACATGTAGTCTGAATTCTCTTATGCACTTAACAAATCTTTTTTAAACTATCTAATGAGTATATTTTGTAGACGCTCAGACTGTCTATGATGAACTTATGTTGCATACACTTATATCGTCTTTCAGATCTACTAATGAATATTGTAGTTGTAGAAATACTATTTATATATTTTCAATACACAAGTTAGTCATTCAAACTCTTTTTTTTATCATGAAAATATAACAACATGACACTAAGAGCGTCTAGTGTTCATCGGATTAACAAAGTGTCTAGATAGATCATCCATGATCAATGCACAACATCATATTCTACAATAAAGTATTGCACAAAATTTAATAGCATTTTAATTAATACTTTGTATAAACTTTTATATATATATATATGGGTTAAGTATGCTTTTAGTTCCTGCACTTTTTTGAGAAATTGGATTTCGTCTCTCACCAAAATTGTAGAGAAATTGTTTCCTTACACTTTGGAAAGGCATGAAAAAGATCCTCATAGATCATGTTAACGACTTTGTCATATGACAAATGGAGCTTTATGTCAGCGAGGAATTAGCTCAATTTTTTTTACATAAAATAAAAAAATTATATAAAAAATCTTTAAAATATTTTATAATTATGAGAGCTAAAAATATATAAAAAATATCTTATAGAAAAATAATAACAAAAAATGTTATAAAAAATCTTACTATGATAATAAATTTACTTTCTTTTATTTTGGGTTGATTATTCTTAGGTTGTGACATGGAACTCGTTTGTCTAGTTCTCACCCACTGACAGTCCTAATTGGTTTTTAATTGTAGAGAAATTTAATTATCTGTTGTTGGGGTTGAGGATGAATTCTCTGATGTCAGAGAATTGTGGTGATTTCAATAGCGAGGATAAAGTGATGACAATGACGAGAAATTTGAATTTTAGAACTTTGAAAATGATAGGTTTATTTTATGAAGACATGACATTTTTTCAATCGATTAAGAATATTTCATAGTATATAATTACACTTACCTTACAAACCATTTTTTAAGATGGATTTATACATAAAATCTAATTCTTAATACCCGCAGTTAGGTATATATAAACTTTTCTTTCGATAACTTGTAGGTTCATAATTGTAATTTTCATATATTGAATTTTCAAAAAAATTATCTAAAATTAATAGCATAGTGAGTTAGGTTAACCAAGAGTTTACTGATACCGGTTTGAATGGATCGTTTGTTTGCATAAAAGAATTGAAAATCTGGAGTCCTATTCGTTCAAAGTTCTAGAATTTGACATGCCTACAAAATCCATTGCCAATTTTATGCCAATTGAACTCTCTTGAGACATGAATAAGCAATATTGTTTTCCTCTCACTATAAGAAAAAGTTGCTTTTTCCATGGATAACCCATGGACTCTTTTTTTTTTTTTTTTTTTTATGTAAATGGGTTATACTTAAAGATTCAGTGGGTAATGTTAATAATCCCAAAAAAAAAAAGTTTAAATCGGGCACATTACCTACGAATGTTAGGTGGTAGAAAATTTTGTTACAGGGGTTACCATGCTTTAATCCATAATTAAAATAAAATATTTTAAGAAAAATAAGAAAAAGATATTATGTTTGAATTGGTTTTTACAATAGCAACACGGTTTTCTTTACTGAAACATTATCTTGATTCTTAGATTGAAATTTAAGTTTTTTTTCAAAAATGTTAATGGAGATTCTCAAATCCAAATTCAAATTGTGAGGATATGAGAATTTGAAATTCAAACACTTTTAGAGTTTCGAAACGTAACTGCAACCCAAACAATGAAATTTTGAAGTTTCCGTTCTTTCTCTGTTTGGAAAACATGTTCCAATCTCTTATTTTTTCTAAAATTGCAATTTAAATTTCGTGTCTTCCAAAATTTACATTGAAATCCCCAATTTTTTGTTTTAATTTATGAAACCGAAAATCTTAATCTGGTGTTACTAAATATAAACCTAAACTTCGAGAATTTCGTCAGAATGGCGTGAACGCAATTCAAATATGGAGGCTTCATTCATGTGATAAAGTGTAGGATAATGTTCAATAGGTTTAGGGAATTTTTGCAAAATTCTCTAAAATTGTTGTTCTGACCCAATGCCTTTTTTATGCTCATTCATTCTTCTTAATGCTAGGTATATAGCTAGACAAGCTTATATATATGTAAATTATTTGGTTGTTTAACTTATTAAATGCATGCTTGTTTAACCAAATAAATAAAGTTAAACATTTTGTGAGGCTTATCTATTTAAATGATCTTCTTTTATCATCAAAGAACAAATTAAATAAATTTGGATATTTGAGGATGTACAAACTCTAAAAAAAAAAAATTAAATAGAAACTAATTTTAAAGACAAAAAAATAATTAGTCACTATATTAACTAAATTAGATACTATTTCAGATACTACAAAAAAATTATTGATATCTAAGTAGTTTCTATTATTAAAAAAATTTTATAAATTAGATTTTAAATTGGTACATATCTAATTAGCTACCAAAGTTTTAGACCAACTTTAGAATAATTAAAATCTTGGTAACTGATTAGATACCAATTTATAAATTATTTTATAAATTTGATCAATAATAAAAACTACTTTAAATATCAATAATTATTTTAGTATCTAATAATATTTAATTAATATAGTAACTAATTATTTTTTATCTTTAAAATTTTAATAATTTTTTTAGTAAAAAAAAAAAAGCATAGAAACTATTCTATATATATATATCCACCACATACTATTACAAAAAGTCATGTAAACTAAAAAGTCGTTTACGTCACCTCCTTACAAGAATATTTTTCCTGACTTTCTAAACTGTAAGAGAACAATTACTTTACAATTTTTATGAAGGATAAAATCCAATTTTGTGAAGAAATTCAGAAACTAAAAACAAAATTAACCCTATTTTAATTAAGTACATATACAAAATAAATAACATATTCTTGCATAATTTAAAATAGAGTATACTTCGTTGAAAAAAAATTGAATTTAATAGTAGCAAAGGACATTCTAATTTTAATATTTTTTTTAAAATCAAATAAATTAAAATCAACCAAGATAAATACCTAACCAAAATTAATACATTAAAATCAAATTATATATTGACAATCATTTTGTCATTACAAAATTTCATTCTTAACCATCTTATTTTTCGTTTTTATTGAAACTTAAGCCTAAACATTGTCATTTAAAACAAACTAAAACTTTAACATGTACTCGTTTAATCGTAAACAAATTTTCACTAAAATGTGGTAACTTAAGTGAAAAAATAATAAACACCATTTTCATTTAAGTGATGAGAACAAGTTATTCATTTAAGCACGCTCAAATAAAATTGGTATTGTTTAAGTTTTACATGTAAATAATGTCCTCATTAACGATGATTTTAAAAGGGTCTTTAAATACTATTTCTAATCGTCGTTAAAAACATTTTAAAGTAACAATGATCCCACTTAAACTAGTTCACTCAGGTTTATATAAGACTCCACATTTATATGTTAGCTTTAAGCAAAATTTTCATTTTCGCTATCAATTTGTGACAAATTTTGTAATAAAATAATAAAGAAAATTATCATATAAAATGAAATAGAAAAAATTGGCCCAATCTTTCATCTATGACCAATTTTCAAATAAAGAGAAGGTTTCTTTAAAATAATTATTTATATATCTTTTTAAGTATATTTTTTTTTAAGAATTAGTACTGACTTTAGTGATAAACTATTTAGTAATGGAGTGTTGTTATTACTTTTTTTTAACAGCATACAAAGTAAGAGAGACAAGAGACAAATAGTACATTACCACATACATAACAAAAACTAAAATGAAACCTCCAACTGCCTGTCCTAACACTACCAACTAAAGAAAATATAGAAAGATCAAGGACCAACTCCGCCACCCTTATAGTAACATTAAATCGAATGCAAATACATACTAGGGGTTCTGGGCACCAGTTAGAGAACGAGAAACTCACTGACGGTACATTTGAAGAGATCCAAAACCAAACCTTAACCTGTGATTGGGAAAAAAACTTCAGTATTGTACATGTATAGGCTGAGGGGCCCATATAGTACCTATGACTAGATGTACAATTGTTGACGTGTCGGTGATCTCTTGGTTTCTTCAAGTCTTCTTCCTCCTATGCTGATGCTCAGTCGGTTGGGGGTTACCTGCAAAAGGTACTCCGACACTCAAGTGAGTGCTATGGTGTAAGACTGTAGTTAGTAAAATGGTAAAAACATACCTTACTCCTCCACAGAGGGCTCTATTTATAGTATTGGTTTATGGGCCCTGGCTCTGATGGACTGTATATCAGTTATTATTTAACATGCATCGTGGTCCCCTATTATCAGGGATGTGCATCTTTTAGTTAATATGTTTTAGCTGGTTTGTCGGAATTTCTGTATATTTCGAGATGCACCTTGACTCATTCAATGCTACTTGTAACTATTGTTACTTATTGCATTTCTTATGTTCTTTGACTTGGGCGGTCGGTCACCGAGACCGAGACTGGTTCATCCGGTACCGACCGGTACAAGTATGATCAACCACTCCACCTTTAATAAACAATTATTTTTGTGTCTCCAAATCTAACTAACCAACACAATCCAAACATTACTCATAAGAAGATTAACTGAAGTTGACGCATCCAAAATTTTGAAATGTTCGAAATGTGACCCAAAGATAAGTAGATCAACTGAACTCACTTCTAACCAGTCGTAACAAAGATTCCAAATTAGCCAAACGACTTTGCATCCGAAGAACAAATTATTTGTTGACTCCTCTAACACCTTGCACAAGCAGCAAAAGTTGCTCTCGACCCCTATCCCTCGTCTCTCCAGATTTACCTTAGTAGCAACCTTGTTTTCAATCACCCTCCAAGTTGTGACATGAGCTAAAGGAAGCGCCTTCCATAAAAAATTGTACATTCTCGAATTTTCCTCGACTCCCTCTCCCCTTAATAAACCGTAAGCAAACTTGACTGAAAACGATGCTGACTCTCTATCCTTCCAAACCCATCTGCCCACGGTCTCCAACTTGGGCCTCTTATTGGAAATTGTCTCTAAAAGTTGGCTTACTTGATCCTCCTCCCAAGCAAAATGACCCCTTCTCCAATTTAATTTCCACTCCCATACCCCATTAACCCATTTTCCACAATCACATAGATTTTCTTTTTGAAGAACATACAAATAGAAGAGTCTCAGAAATCTACTTTTCAAGACTCTTGAGTCTACCTAATTATCTGGCAAAAACATAATATTTCTCCATTTTTCAATCTCCCAATTGAAACGATCTACAAACTTTCCTTCCCACTCCACGGACCACCTGACCTTCATCAAATCTCTCCACCACAAAGAGACTTTGCTATTATTGGTCTGCGGTCCATACTTAGATTCAACTATCTCCTTCCACAACCCCCCTTGTCCGAATTCAGAAGCCAAATCCATTTTGCCATCAAGGCCAGATTAAACAACCTAACTTTAATAATACTGAGTTTCCCGCTTCCCTGGATTTACAAACCTTATCCTAAGCAACCCATGAAATCTTCCTCCCTTCTAACCTCCAACCCCACAAAAAAGTCCTCTGTAGGCACATAATCTTCTTCAACACAGTAGACGACACCTTGAATAGAGAAAGATAAAACAAAGGTATTGACGATAAAATGAACTTAATCAAGCATATCCTTCCAACCATCAAGATGTACCTACCCTTCCACCTACCTAGCCTGCTCTTTATTTTGTTGACCACTTCATCCCAAAACTCGCCCCCTCTTATGACACCCCGTACTAGCATCCCCAAGTACTTAAGTGGAGTTCTCATCACTTCACAATTTAAAATTGTCGCGAAACGGAGAATCTCTATCTGATCCACCCTAACTCCACCAAGTCTACTCTTAAGGAAATTCACCTTAAGTCCAGATGCTAGCTCAAAATAGTTCAAACCTTTATGTTAAACACACTTTTGATATTTGCCTTACAAAAAAACAAAGTGTCATCAACATACTGGAGCATGTTTACCTTATCCAACGTTTTTTCGATTTCCAAGCTCTCAACCACAGTCCTAGACACCCCAGCTAGACCTTTAGCCGCTATAAGAAACAAGAACAAAGCTAAAGGTTCATCTTGCCTCAAACCCTTCTTCAGAATAAATTCCTTAGTAGGGCTCCCATTTACAAGAACTGACATCGACGTTGATTCCAAGCAAGCTTTAATCCAAGAAATCCACTTTTCACAGAAACCAAACATGCCTAACATATAATAAATGAAATCCCACCTCACAAAGTCATAATCCATCTTGAAAAACACAAAACTTTTCTTCTTCCTCTTCATCTCTTCTAAGACTTCATTGGCCACAAGAACATTATAAAAAACCTCTCTATTCCACCTCATCAAATCTAATTTTAAATTTTTTATTTTTTTCTTTTAATACAAACATCCCTCCACCAAACACCCCATAACTCTTCCATTTACTGCAAACGAAATCTAAAAACCTTCCATCTCTTTGCAACACGTCCAGACTTCTGAAAGATTTTGACCCTCAATCCATCGATGAAACTTTAAGCACTAAAGCACAATGATCAAAGACCAATTTGCTGAGAACAAATTGTTTATTGTTCAACCAAACATCCAACCATTCCTTGGAAACAAGAATCCTGTCAATTCTTCTCTTAGTTGTCCCATTCGGCTTGTACCAAGTGAATTTTCTTCCAACCATCGGGATATCCAACAACTCAGAGTTTTTGATGAAATCATTAAACCCTCTAGTCTCTTTACTATAACCTGATACTAAAACTAAGCTTTTTCTTTCCTCATTCCTTCTAATTGAATTAAAGTCCTTAATGACACATCACACTTTGTTTTGTTGACTCTTCTTGAGTTAACAAATCTCATCCCAGACTTCCTTCCTTTCTTTCAACGAGCCAAAACTGTACATAGTCACTATCGTAATTTGTACCCCAACTCCTGCTTTCCAAACTCCTTCGATGACAGAAAAAAATTTCCCATAAAAGTAACTCGTCATATTGAAACTACTTCTTCTCCACATAGTAATAATTTCTTCTGCATTATTAACTGCACTGTTCTCCACCCAATCAATTTTGTTTGAACCCCACAAATAACAACAACTCTCCTTACTAAACATTGAGCAGTTTGTCTCATGTAGGCAAACCATTCCAACCTCCTTTTTTATGATCAAATCTCTTAAGTATGATATTTTCATACTTCCTCCTACCCCCTTTATATTTATACTAATTAGACTCATCATCAGAAATACGGTTCTTCATCTGATTACTCTTGTAGTCTCGATTCTCCAAACTACGAAGCCTGTTTAAGACAACTTCTTCTTCCCCTAATAGTGTGAAACCCATCCCTTACCAATATTCCACATCATTCTAGCTTCACCATGTTCATCTTTTAACCAAAGCATTCTACTATAGTTTCTAACATCGCTATTTGAGATGATAATTTTAGACCTTAACTCCCTTAACGAAGTTGACTTAGATATCCTTTCAACCAAAGGTGCATTTTCGTATCTCAAAGTAAACGTAAATCCCACCCCTCCACCAATACTAGCCATCATCCTCCTCACTAGACAACCGACAAAAAGTGGTTCTCACCTGCTTGCTTTAGCCATGGGAGTGGGCAAAACCGTTGCACTGGTGTGAAAAACGGCACCCTCTCCACACTGTGATACCCCTCATTACGCATCCTCTTCGCAACCCATGTTGTCTCGTCGTTTGTCTCGCACACATCTGTCCATTTGTTTGCATCATCAATCCATTGCACCTCACCCTCTTCCTCATCAACCTGCATTGCCCCTGCCACCGCGCAACTACCACGCTTTGTTCCTACACCAGCACCATTCGCTGCATGCTGCATCCCCTGCGCTCCTGATGACTTTTTACAGCAAGTGCACCGCGTTCTCAAAAGTAATATTGTGTCCCTAAGGACGAATATCGAACCCACAAGAAAAAGTTGAATAATCAAGTAAAATATTCACTAAATATAAAACAAAATAATAAAAATTTTTGTGATGACACTGATTAATAAGAAAACAAGTCAAAAAAATTGTTGCTTCAATTGGAAAAATAGGGATTAAGTTTTCATCTTTCTCACTCTTTTGTATTTAGATTAGCCTGATAATATAATGTCCTTTGATTGATATTGATGCCAGTATAAAAAATCATTTATATCGATTCTTTGCATATTTATAAAAGCAACCTAGCTTTACGATTAGACGTTGATAACAATTAACATTTCAAGTTTTTTCCTAACCCTCAAATATGTTAAGTATTATTGATTAGGTCAAACCCTAAAAATACTTTCCAGTCAAATTTAAGGTTCTAAATCAAGAATTAGAAGCAAAACAATAATACCAATAATCAATAAAGAACATAATATTATATTCAGAGACCACCTCAATACATAAGAGTTTGAATAGATTACTCACAAATCCACAAGGTAGAATTAGCCACACATCTTCTAACACCTCTTATTCTCCCAATTGGGTTACAAGTTGTTGATTATTCTCGGCAAGTGTACCAAATCAATTGTAATATAGTACTCTTTAAAGTACGAATGTCGAACCCACAAAGAACAATTCTAATTAAGATGTTCTGTTGTAAAACTCATTAAGTATAGAAAAATAACTTTGAGAACCTTTTCATAACCAAATTAAAGATTTCACAAGAACTCAGAGATTTAGGGTTTGATTCAGGATGTAACAAAACCAACTTATCAAATATAGAGAAAGATACTAGGGATTGAATTGTGTCTATCTCAATCATCTGTATTTTGAATAATACAATATATAATACTCAAAACTACTTATTCTTGATGCTTAATTTAAAGTCATTCACCTTGATTCCTCACAGATGAAATTCATAAGATAATTTCTCAAATATTGATTCCTCAGATATCTGACAAATCATCCAGCTTTATGAACATAATTATGATGCAATTAATAACCTGGAATCTATTCCTAGCATTACAAGTTATCAAGTATTTTCGTCTATTTCAGATCCTTAAAGGTACTTTCCAGTTAAATTTAAGGATCAAAATCAAGACTCTATTGATCAAACAAAATCAAGCAATAAGCATAAAACGAAAATACCAAGAACAAGTAGAAAAGAGAATATTATATAATATATCACCAAGAATGCATTTGATCAAGGTAAATTACATTCAATCCCAAGTTAGAAAGAACTTAGCCACTCATGAAAACTCCTCCAATCTTCATTCTTGATCTAGATTGCATAAGAAGGGCTGATCTGAGCAAGTTATTCTCCTAAGAACAGAGGTTTTTCCTTCTTCTCTCACTAATCTCTCTCTATAAAAATTCAATCTTTCTCCACCGCCTCCTTTTGAGTTGTGTTTCAAAATTTATATAATGAACTTTAGCTCAAGCTAGCCAATTTAGCTTAAGCTCGATCTTTCGGTGCATTTTTAACTTGAGTTAGCAATTCTAGCATGGGCTAGATCAGTACTGCACCTTTAATCAACTCTAGACAGTTTTAGCTTGAGTTAAATCCTCTAGCTTGAGCTAAATCTTCTGGCTTGAGCTAAATCTTCTAGTGATCCAATTAAGTTTTTGCTTTCTTTCTTTCAATGCCAGCTTGAATAATTCTTTCAATGCTTCATATTCATCTGCAATTTACACAAAAATTGAGATTAAATTTCTTCATTTGTTTCTTGGTTCAAAATATATAATCAGATTCAATAATTATCAAATTAGGGTAATTTTCTTACATTAAGCAACAATTAAGTTTCAAAGTGTTCAATTTTATCAATCATAAAAACTACACATCGGCACTTATCACAAATCACTCAATCGTGTTTTCCTCTCTCAATCTTGCACACTAGGGTTGTGCCTCCAACCTCCTATTTAACCTAATTTGTTTGGGTTTAAGTGACTTTTCGCTTAGGCACTAATGGGCTCTCTTCTCTTCGGAAAATAAAATGTAAAAAGGCACTAAAACGTTAATAATAAGTATTATAAAAATCATAATAATACAAAAGAATTTATTTGGTGTAGTGGTTAAAGTTTCTTTGGTCAGTTTCACTTTAGGTTGCAAAATTTTATTTCCTTATTATTATTGGAAGAAAATTGTAGCAGATAAGACTCAAACCCAAGTCCTTTCAGTGACTAAATAAGCATTAACCACTAGACCAAACAAGTTCTTTGGTAAAATTATGATTTTTATTATACTTATTATTAATAATAATAATTATATTAATAATAATTGTATTAATAATAATTGTATTAATAATAATTGTATTAATAATAATTGTATTAATAATAATTTTATTAATAATAATTTTATTAATAATAATTTTATTAATAATAATTTTATTAATAATAATTGTATTAATAATAATTGTATTAATAATAATTGTATGAATAATAATTGTATTAATAATAATTTTATTAATAATAATTTTATTAATAATAATTGTATGAATAATAATTGTATGAATAATAATTGTATCAATAATAATTGTATGAATAATAATTGTATCAATAATAATTGTATTAATAATAATTATATTAATAATAATTATATTCATATTATTAATATTAATATTAATAATACAAAAGAATTTGTTTGGTGTAGTGGTTAAAGTTTCTTTGATCAGTGAAGGAACCTGGTGGTTTCGAGTCCTATCCATTGCAGATTTTACTGAAGGAGAAAAAATGAGTTGCCCAAATTGCAGCACAACAACACCAACACCTTCACCAAGATCAAGGGACACTAAGAACAAGTACTCTTGAAGTTCTTTTAAAAAACTCATTCAAATCCTTCTCCTCTCACAGAAAACTCTTGATCTTTGTTTAAAACGTGATTGCGCGACACCCTTTCATGTGAGAAGAGTCTTTCTTTATATAGAAAACATATTGTTTTTATGAAAAACTGTCAGCTTAACAAAAATAACTAAATAATTGCTGAAACAAATTGTTTGGTGCCCTAATAGAATTTTGAAAAATATTTCAGCAGATCAAAAATAAATCTATTGTTTTACAAATAAACAAATTTATTTTTGTGCAGTAACCTGATTTTCTGAGAAAACTTAAAGTGCTTTTAGGAAAACATTGAATCACTTCTTGTGTTTGATCTTACCACCTTGATTAGGCATATAGAGTAGTTCATGAAGAAAAATGCAACGTTAAACTCACTCTATCTTATATACAAGATCACCTAATTACACATTACAACCTTCAAAGCAAACTTGTTATTTTCTACATCAAACATACACTAAGACTTGACAGAGAAGAAGCTTCATCCATCTTCAACAAATTGGGCCTAAACCGACCCACTACATATTATGTCATCTTGCCAAACCCCATTAGAAGCCATTCCACAATTAATTACTCCCAAGTAACTTTTAGACTTACGCGCCACCATGTTTTCCAATTTAATATTCCCCCATTTCCTAAGTTCCTAAGCATCATTCTGACTCTTCACAACAGAATTAATTCCTCCACTAATGCACACGTCGCCTTTTGGATACTCATCCTCCTCCACTGGAAACTGAACAGTCTTCTCTTCACCTCTTATCTCTTTGTTCTTGTCGTCGTGTTCAGAGCACTCGGATTTTGAAAAATTTTCACCAACACTAGCATCTAGATGGGCCTCGGATTCTTCCTCCGAAGTTGCACCCCACTTGTGGAATGGATTCTCAAACATAGGAGCAGGGGGATTTTCTTCCTCAAAACACACCTGACAAAACCTATCATTTATTCTCACTGGTTTCACCGGCCTTGCCTCCTCACCCAAAGGGATTCTGATATGCAACCTCGCGTACTCTAACACCTCTTTTGAAGCAGTTCCCTCGTCTCTACAAGTGTACCTACATGAGCCCCTATACGTTCGAAATATTAATTGCTCTCGAGAGCCAGCGAGATACCCCTGCAGCGAAACCATGCGATCTTCTCGAATACCACAAATGAGTCATCCAAGAGAACAATAGATCCAAAAATACCTTCAAACCATTCTTTGTTGTTGGCGATTATCGTCTTGATTAATCCCTCTTCTTCGTAGGACAAAATCACGTACCTCTCCCCTAAATATCTTACCCTTATTAAATTAAATCCTCCCAAAATAAATCTTTCTTTGATGGCTTGCACATTCGCTGCCTTCAACAGTTTCCCAATGAAGCGTCTCTCCAACCATAAAGACATCTCCGAATTAACCATGAAATGTGGCAAATTGTCATCTTCTCCCTTCTGGTCATTGACCACATTTTCCCCCTGTCGACTTGAGTGTAAAAGCATTGTTGAATCTTATAACTCCAAGGTGTGCTTTGACTTCTCTTGCCTTCTGTATTTGTGTTTGTTTGTCTGCAATTTCCATGTACCAATCTAAATAGAATCGAGTTGTCTTTCCAAAGCAATCTCATCCCTCACTCCATGAAATTTGACGAACCTATTAAGGAAATAATAATTATCAAATTATATGCAATTATTGTATGCAATATTTGACGATATTGTACCCAGTTATATGCAATTAATTTAATAATTATAGAATCTCATGATTAGTATCCTACCTAATTAGATTGTAATTTGGGAGAGAGAAACTCCCTATATATTTCCTATACATGAGTGATGTAATATACACATAAGAGAATAAGAAACATCTATTCTTCTTACCATTTTTTATCATTTTCTTATATGGTATCATAGCACCGATCTTGGTGCCCTGACAGCCTCTCCATTTTTATCCCCTAAATAAAAAATCATGTCTGGCAAAGAAGGCACCAGTAACGAGTCCGATAGAAACCTCGTACAACGCTTCAGTGCCGAGCAAATTCAGCAATTGGCAAGGGCTATTTACTCGCTCAACAATAACGGTAAAAGTGACACGTTTGTTAGCTCTGCAGGTCTGCTTGCCCATAACTCCTCTTCTAATTCTGCTTTTACGAAACCATGGATTTTGGATAGCGGAGCAACCCATCACATTGCATCTGATTCACAATTTTTCACACACACTTCATCATCATTTATTTCAAATGTTAATCTGCCCACAGGCTCAACTGCACCCATCTCATCTACAGGCACAACTAAATTCAATGAAAAAATCACTCTCAAAGATGTTCTTTGTGTTCCTTCTTTTAATTTAAATCTCATGTCCATTAGTAAGATAACCAGTTCACTAAATTGTTATGTCGTTTTTACTCCACATGGTTGCGTTTTACAGGACTTGGCTACGGGGAGGATGATTGGCTCTGGTAAACAATACGCAGGCTTATACTACATGTCCCCTCTTCCAAACCAAGCCCACGCATCTCAAATATCGACCGATCTTGATTTATGGCACAAGCGCCTTGGACATCCTTCTCCAGCGTGTCTACAACTTGTATCTTCCCTACTACCTATCCCTATCAGTAAAAATCTCATTCTCATTCATAATCATTGTAGTATTTGTCCCAAAGCTAAACAGACAAGGCTACCCTTTCCTTTAAGCACAATAAAATCTCATTCTCCATTTAATCTATTGCATTGTGACATTTGGGGTCCTCATAAAACCCCAACTCATTTTGGAAAACGTTTTTTTCTCACTATAGTCGATGACACTTGGCTATTTCTTATGAATCACAAATCTGAAACCCAACATCTCTTAGAGTCATTCATTACATTTGCACAAAATCAATTTCAGGCATCTATTAAAACCATCCGCGTTGACAACGGACTGGAATTTATTTCAATGTATGATTTTTTTCTCAAAAAAGGTATTGAATGTCAACGCACTTGCGTTTACACTCCTCAACAAAATGGAGTAGTAGAATGCAAACATAGACATGTTTTAAACACAGCACGAGCCCTCATATTTCAGTCCAATTTACCATTAGAATTTTGGGGAGAATGTGTTTTAACCGCCACATATATCATTAATCGCTTGCCATCACCTTTACTAAAAAATAAATCACCTTTTGAGCTACTATATAATCAACCACCTTCACTTTCTCACCTAAAAACTTTTGGTTGCCTCTGTTACGCAACTGTTGTTTCACCTAAGCAAAAATTTGATCCGCGTGCCCGACAATGCATCTTCATTGGTTATCCTCACAGTCAAAAAGCATACAAATTATTTGATATAGATGCAGGCACTTTTTTTACAAGTCGGGATGTCATCTTCCATGAAAGTGTTTTCCCATTCTGCCAACAGTCACAGACACAATCCTCACCTCCATTACAAGGTATTTTGCCCACTATTGACATTGACTTACCCACTCCTGTCCAACATTCACTCGATCAACCTTTTTCTCTTACTCATCACAATGCACATGAACCTCCATCAAACCAACCTTTTTCTCCTACTCGTCACAATACACCTGAACCTCCATCAAACCAACTTTCTTTTCCTACTCGTCACAATGCACCTGAAGCTCCACCAAACCAACCTTCTTCTCCTACTCGTCATAATGCACCTGAACCTCTAGTAGACCAACCTTCTTCTCCCATGCCAAGAAATTTAGCACCCATTACCAAACCTTCTCTAACCGACCTTCCTGTTCGACGATCCAGTCGCACATCAACCCAACCTTCCTGGCTTCAAGACTACGTAACGGGATCCCAAGCCAATCATTCGACCACTGCCCAAGACCGACCGAATGGAACCAGGTATCCTATACATCATTTTCTTTCTAATTCATGATTTTCTTCTACACATAGTGCATATCTTGCTAACATCACAACCACCAAAGAACCTCACACTTATGCTCAAGCTATCCTTGATCCAAATTGGTAAAAAGCAATGGACGAAGAGCTTTCCGCCTTGCAGCTAAATCAAACGTGGACCTTGACACCGTTACCCGCTGGACAGAAACCCATCGGATGCAAATGGGTCTATAAAATAAAGTACAACTCAGATGGTAGCGTCGACAGATATAAGGCGCGCCTTGTCGCAAAGTGGTACACTCAGATTGAAGGTGTCGACTATTCTGAAACTTTTTCACCAACAGCAAAATTAACAACTTTGAGGTGTCTCCTCACCATTGCAGCAGCCAGAAATTGGTTTACTCACCAGCTAGATGTGCAAAATGCCTTCTTACATGGCACATTGCATGAAATTATTTACATGGACTTGCCACCCGGACATCATCGACAGGGGGAGAACATTGTATGTCGACTCAACAAATCCCTTTATGGTCTCTAACATGGTTTTCAACATTTTCTCATGTGATTAAATTTGTAGGATTTCAACAGTCCAAGACAGATTACTCTCTATTCACAAGACAGAATAACTCATCATTTACTGCCCTTTTGATTTATGTGGATGATATTCTTTTGACTGGAAATGATTTGACAGAAATTCAACGTGTTAAAGATTTTTTATTACAACAATTTTGCATTAAAGATCTTGGAGACCTAAAATATTTTCTAGGGATTGAATTTTCCCGTTCCAAAGCTGGTATTTACATGTCCCAAAGAAAATATGCGCTTGATATTTTGCAGGATACGGGACTCACAGGTGCTCGTCCAGACAAATTTTCAATGGAACAATACCTAAAACTCACACCAGACGATAGAGAGTTATTAAAGGATCCAGTCAAATACAGGCGACTCGTGGGACGACTGATATACCTCACGGTTACTCGGCCTGACATAGCATTTTCGGTTTGGACCCTAAGTCAATATATACAGGATCCATAGAAACCTCATTGGGATGCCGCAATTCGAGTCCTAAAGTTCATCAAAGGAGCACCAGGACAAGGATTGTTATTGCCATCCGAAAACAAAATCTGACATTGACAGCTTATTGCGACTCAGACTGGGAGGTTGTCAGACAACTCGGAGATTAGTATCTGGATATTGCATTTTTCTTGGTTCCTCTATTATCTCATGGAAGTCAAAAAAACAGACCAAACGTATCAAGATCATCAGCGGAAGCAGAATACCGCTCAATGGCCAATACGTGTTTGGAGATAGTTTGGTTGCGATATCTGTTGCAGGATTTAAAGGTGTCATGTAACTTGCCAGCTCCACTTTTCCGTGACAATCAAGCGGCATTACATATAGCAGCAAACCCAGTATTTCATGAACGCACAAAACACATTGAGATAGACTGTCACATTGTGCGAGAAAAATTACAAGCTGGGATAATCAGTCTTTCATATGTACCGACACAGTATGAGCTTGCAGATATTTTTACGAAGGCATTGGGCAAGGAACGATTTTTGACGCTACGACACAAGTTGGGGGTTCTTGATCTTCACCTACTAACCTGAGGGGGAGTATTAAGGAAATAATAATTATCAAATTATATGCAATTATTGTATGCAATATTTGACGATATTGTACCAATTATATGCAATTAATTTAATAATTATAGAATCTCATAATTAGTATCCTACCTAATTAGATTGTAATTTGGGAGAAAGAAACTCCCTATATATTTCCTATACATGGGTGATGTAATATACACATAAGAGAATAACAAACATCTATTCTTCTTACCATTTTTTATTATCATTTTCTTATAGAACCCAAAATGTTGTTTTATGACGTTTAACTTTCTATAGATAAAAAATACACCATAAATTATTTTTGTTAATGAATTTTGTGATGGAGTGCTTAACCACGAATTAGTTTCATTACATCATCACAAATATTTATTACCTATACCTCTTCAACAAATTAATAGTTTTTTATGGATATATGATGTCACAAATTTCTATAAAATTATCAGTATTGTATAAAATTTCATTTTGTTTTTCTAAATTTTGAGAATCTAAAATTGTGAAAAAACCTTACCATAAATATTATTTTTAAATATATTTTAGAGGTTTAAAATTATTAAAAATCATAAACAATTAGTTAGATAATCTCTAAACAATAGACGATTTGATTTGTTATTATTAGAGTGTGTATTAAATAGTCTATTTTTATCAATTCCAAGAAGAATATAAGACTCCATTCAATGGATTTCTGAAATCAATTCGCTTTTCACTTGTAGCTAGTATATGTGTTTCTATATTTTTCCTTGGTCAAACTAGCAAAAATACACTATAAATACGCCAACAATTTTGAAAATGTCAATTAGAAAGAGATAGCAGGAGCTACTTTACTCCTGGATATATATTGAAAAAGAATCTGGTGATCCTTTTCCTTTTTATGAATGCATGGGTAGGGGAGCAGACAAGAATTCTCATGATTTCGACTAATTTGAAAAGTTTCTCATAATCCTAGTAACTTGTTTGTAAAATAATATTTATCACCTGAGATGTCACAAACATCAAGAGGAGAACACACATGAATCATATATATTCTTGGTATTTGTTTCAAATAACTTTTGGCAAAGCAAGTGAAATCGAATGACGAGGTAGAGCAGAAATCGTCGTAAGGTAAGATTCAAGATTCCATGTAGAGTAGGAATGTACTACGTACTGCTGATTAACTTACACATGTAGCTTCCATTGAATACAGTGGTAAAATTGGAAATATAAATCAATGTTAAAACTTGAATGTTTGTACATATATCATACCATGAATATGCAATAATCCAATCAAATTATTCCCCCCATCAAACATTATTTCGTATTATGCTTCGAATAAACTAATAAATCATGTATCTGCTGGAATGCATGGCTAGTGGCCTTATTGCACTTTATACTCAATAACAAATATTGTAACACATTAGCCTCTCTTGAAGGAACCATTCTTTCTCTTGCTTGATGAGCTTCTCAACTTCTTCTTTGCACTCTGAATGAAATCTGAAAACTCCTTGTTTTGGTTATCCCTACCATTAGCTTCCTCATCATCAGATTCTGGTGCAGGTGCAACGTTGCTCTGCTCTCGACCCAAGTGGGACACGCTCCTGGTTTTATACTTGGCATGTCGAATGAAAGTGGTGAAAGTTTCATCGTTATCGAGTGGGGTGTTATCTGCGTACACCCCACTACCATGCTGTCCCTTCCAAGTGCCTACGGTCTCTGTCTTGGGTTTGGCTATGTATCTAGCAGCAGACCTCCCCATCCTTGGTTCATAGCCAGGTTCAGTAGAAACAACCCTTGTGACCTGCCCATGAACCTTTGAATTTGATGAGCTCTTATTCCCCATGGATATGGTGCAGGCTAGTTTTGGTATAACTGTTTGATGCAAGGTATATGGTTCTCAAACTTGCTTAAGCTCAGAAGATTTGAGTTGAGTGTAACTTGAAAGAAGGACCATATATATATAAGATTGTTCCATGGTGTAGATTAGGAAACTAGAAAGAAAGCACGAAATATGAAACACGTTTTCCACTGTGAGCTTTGTTGGAACCAATTCTAAGAAGCTATCTAGTTAATAAGATTCCCAACAGCAATAAGGAAGAGCTTTTTCTAATTTTCCACGGAATATAATGGTGCTAAACTCAAAAGTAAACAAAGTACTAATATTATCGCATCATAACTTGTAACATTGTATGTTCAGCCAAATTTAGCGGTCCTTAAGAAAAAGAGTGATGTTATACGTAGTTACCCATTTATCAGTATATATTATTTCTCTCTTATCATTTTCAATAATTCGTTATATGTATATCATGCAAAAATTTTACATTTTTTTTTAATCTTTCTTTTAATGACACCATATATAATTTATTTTAGTTATATTTTGACTCGTTCTCTCTCGGTATCATTTATGTTAGAGGTCAATGAATTATTTTGCTGAGGAGAAAAAACTAAGGGAAATGGGAGTTTCCGAAGGTGCAGCTAGATGGTATCAGATTCCTAAAGCAATAATTCAGAATTGGCGAAATAAACAAAGTGCGGTTGCAGTTTGCAAGAATCATCACATCATGCGAGTGTTCCAAGTAGGATGCGTATGTGGTTCCATTACCCTAATGGAGTCCATATTCGTGTCTTTCTAGAGCAAATTAAACAAGTAATCGCAATTATTGAACTACAAATTACAATAAAGAGAGCCAGGACATACCAAAAAAACAAGAAGAATCCGCTTTGTGATATTTCTAGAGTTTTATCTTAAACCGAATCCTAATTCTTAATTAATCTGTACATTAAAAAGGATGTGTGGAGTCCCCGAAAATTCTGTACTTTTTTTTGTCTCTAGTGATTGTCCATGATTTCTGATACCAACCATCCTTAATCTAATAATGCAGATACGTTCAATCTAAATTCTGGTTAGTTTTGTTAAAATGTAACTCTAGTGGTTGAGATTTACTTCCATATTAATGCTTTGATTACATTTTTCAATTACTTCCACAATCAGGAGAGGCCTGATTTGTATCTTATAAGCCTATTTCCATAAATCTACAAATTACAAGAATGCTTACTCACGACATCCTTGTAAATTATTACCGGACAAAATCATTATTAGACTTAATTACAGGAATATAATCACTATTAATGAGTCTATAATTAAACTTAATTATAGGAATATAATCACTATTAATGGGTCTATAATTAGTCTTAATTACAGATGTTATGTTAGAAAAAGAATCTGTAC
This sequence comes from Phaseolus vulgaris, assembly GCF_000499845.2. Classification (NCBI taxonomy): domain Eukaryota; kingdom Viridiplantae; phylum Streptophyta; class Magnoliopsida; order Fabales; family Fabaceae; genus Phaseolus; species Phaseolus vulgaris. Next base: position 39,510,586 of record NC_023759.2, read on the forward strand.
GATTCTAATGTTATGGTTATATATATATATATGTATCATTGCTATAGATGAAAGACAGATTGAATAAAACAGAAAATATTCTTTCATAAACCTACCAAAGAGAAAGAATAGAAACCGCCAAACAAATCAACAAACCAAGAACGTGCAGTTCTCAAGAAACAAGAAATGTAACAATGCAAAAGAGTAAAACACAGTAGAATTAAAGAGAAATAAAAGGAGAACGACACGATTTATCGTAATTTGATTAACTTCGTATAAGAAGATTGAACAAACTATATGAATCAGAGTAATGAAACAAATTGTTGCATCAGACTAAGCATAAGACAACTTAGTCTGAACATCTAAACACCGTCGTAAGAATGGACAAATTTTGAGTTACAGACAACATTAATAATCACACTCCGGAAGCTCGCATATCATGGTTTGTGTATGTCAACGTAGGAAATTGGTTAGACCTAAGACTTAATTAATCATTCTGCAAGTATCGCAAATCCAAAGCTCTCACAATCACACTCACTGCAAGGAAGACTCCATTCCAAGGATGTCATACCTCATAGCAATTATAGTGAAGCTTACAGTAAACCTCATATATAACAAGTACAATTTGCTTATTCTTCTTAAATTAATTTTTTTTTTGTTAATTTTTGTTTAGAAAATATTTATTTTGAAAAGAAGCTAACTGAAAATTTAGCATAAATTTAATTATATATATAAGATTTTAGTCAAAACACAGCCTCCCAAAATCAATTAAATGAAGACAATTCAAGAAGCATGAACCCTGGAATTAAAACTATATTAAATATACACACTTTTTTTCTGAGGAACATATGTACATCCCTTCGGAGTGATTTCAATTAAATCCAGTGTTATACTAAGAACAGCAGCACGTGACAAGTTAGTAGCAGTGTAACGAAGTGCTTTTATTATAGTTTCAGAAAAAAAACTGCAAGGATATTCAATATTATAATCTGGACAGCAACAGTTATCAATGTACAAATTAAAAACGTGCTTTAGGAAAACCAACAACTTTCTGTATAAAATGAAACCTTTGTAATGATAAATAATTACTACTTGAGAGGCCAAATGCATGAATATATAGTAGTAACACGCACATGAATCAAAAAAAAGACGCACGTGAATCATGTTCTTGGTATTTCTTTTAAGAAATGCTCGTAAGGAAAATTAACAAATGAGGAGTTCGGTATAATCATTAAAATCATATATCATCATTGGAAGAGTCGGGTTAAGGTAAGAAGATTCAAGATTATATGCTTAATGCTTAATGATGGAATGTTCTACCTGCTTTAATGTCGCCCACAAAGAGGACAAAACATTGGCCTCAGAATTTAAAAACACTGCAGATTAATTACAATTTACAAACCTTCCATTTAAGACAAATCAATGTATATTTCATACCAATAAACAATCAACCAATCCAAATTATTCCCCCCAGATAAACATTTCACATATGTACTATGCTTGAAAAAGAAAAATATAATATAATGCTTGCATGGCTCAGAGGCCTTATTTTCATGCAGAATATAACAAAATATTGGATGGACCCACATGTGAAATCATCGTCAACACATTACTAAGACCACTCTCTTTGCGGCTCCCTGGTTTATCAATGGTCACTGGCCCTTGAAGGAACCATGCTTCCTCATGCTTGATGTACTTCTCCACTTCTTCTTCGAAGTCTTGATAAAATTTGAAAACTGGTCGTTTAGGTTATCCCTAGCATTAGCCTTGTCGTCTGGTAGTGGTGCAGGTGCAACGTTGCTCTGCTCCCCGCCGATGTGGGACACGGTTCTGATTTTACCCTTGGCACGTTTAATGAAACTGTTGAAAGTTTCATCGTTATCAAGTGGTGTGTTGTCTGAGTACGCCGCACTACCATGTTGTCCCTTCCAAGCGCGTGTGGTCTCTACCTCTGGATTAGCAACAAGCCACCTCTTCCTTGGATCATAGCCAGTTGAAGCAACTTTTGTTGCCTTTCCATGAACCTTTGAATTTGATGAGTTCCTATTCCCCATGATGCAGGTTGGTTTGATAAGTGTTTGATACAGAGTATATGGTTCTCAAACTTGGTTGAGCTCAGAAGATTATAAGTTGAGTTGAGTGTAAGTTGCAAGAAGAAGGGGCTTGTTTTATAGTGTGTTCTCAAATGGAAAGATTATGAACTAAAATAATTAAAAGAAACAAAAAGTGACACGTTTTGATCTAGGACTAATTGTATTTGTATGAGCTATCCAGTTAAGATTCCGAACAGCGATTAAGAAGAGCTTTTTCTAATTTTCTATGGAATATAATAGTGTCGAACTCCAAAACAACGTACTAACAACATTTTTTACTACAATTAGTCCATTTTTAGAGGTTTTTGAGTGAATTTTTTTTTTAACAAAAAATATAAATGAATTAAAATGAAGATATAAAAAAAGTGAAATCGTGTTAAGATGATTTGATCTTTATTTCATTTAGTATTCAAATTGTGTCATCGTGTGTCTTAACACGATTTTATTATTGTTTCAAAATAATAAACTTTTGTATTATGTTGATACGACTTCGCTATCTCAATAATTTAAAAAAATGTTTCACTTTAGTAAAAAAAAGCTATAAAATTTTTCTACTTTATTAAAAAATCGTAGTAGCAAAGTATCATGGCCAAAATTGACGGCTTAGTGGTAATCTTTCAAGAAATAAAACAAAAGGAAAAGAAGAGAAAATAAGAAAGAGATAAGAAATGAATAGAAAAAGAGATTTTCTTAGTAAAAAAAAATTGAAAAATGATAAAAAAATATATTGTTGTTTTAATGATTTGTTATTATCATAATAAAAACCAAAAAGAAATATACATTTCTCATAATATATATATATATAAAGTGTTCCTTAATTGTTGTGTTTCATCAGAAATGAGTTCCCCTCAGCGAAGCCTGAAAACATGGGGACTTGAGAGTTTTCCACAGAGCAGGTAGATGGTATCAGATTCGAAGAGGACCCTTGTTCAGAATTGGCGAAATAAACAAAAGTTCAGTTGCAGCTTGCAAGAATCACGTCATATAAGATGCGTAACTGGTTCCATTACCCATATGGAGATATTAATATTCGTGTCTTTATGTGAAAATTAAACAATTCGTCGCACTTGTTGAATTTGAAATTACAATCAGAGAGCCAGAATGTAAGTGGCTCCTACAATACCAAAAATTAAAATGAATATGTTTCTGGAATTTTATTTTTGCATGTTCATCGTATCCATCAACCGTAGTTAAATTTATCTTAATATAACGTACTTCCTCATTTTGAAGCCTTTAGAAGCGGTTACTTATCTCAGTTAAATCAACATATTTTATGAATATATAAAAACTACTTCACAGTATATAGATTCTTTTTTTTCTTGAAAATGGCAATCACATTCTAAATGCAAATCAAAAGCAAGGATTCTCATCTAGAATATATTATGATGTCATTACATATGATTGGGTGGCAAACGCATCCTATAGAAAAGAATTTCAACATCTCATGTCCCTTCACAAATGACAGACAGAGAGGAAAATAAGTCTAAGTCGTGCAGCTCGAAAGAAACAAAGTTCTAATTTTTAACTCGCCGTCAAAGATTTCCTCTTATACCATTTACTCTTCCACGGTTCCACCGCTGATTTATGTCACTACCACAATCTTTTAGAAAAGAAACTTTTATGTACCAACCTTGACACTTCTAGAACCAGTTGTTCTGACTCATTCAAAATACTATACTAGAGCAAATTTTATGATTCTGGCAAGTGGTTTTTTATGCTGGGAAGGGCGTTATAAGGGATAACTTTGACTACACTAAGCTTTGAAACTACTTTAGATCTAACAACCATATGCAAGGACCTATATGCTTTACATAGTAAAAAATAGTATTTTAACGACGGTTAAAAAAGTCGTATAAAGCAGTTAAAAAATTGTTGTTATTTTGAGTGTCGTTGTAAATTAGTTATTTATAACTAAGTATTTATAACGACGGTTCTACAACCGTAATTATAAAACTGCATTAATGACACGTGTAAAAAATTGTCTTATTTCGTCAAATAAACAATAAAAAAATAAAAAAAAAATGTATTTTTAAAGACAGTTTCCACTGGAACCACCGTTATAAATGTATTTTTTTAAAAGAAATATTTTATTATTATATATACTCTAATTTTGTATAAAATGTCAAATTTCCAAAACAATAATGCATGTACGTAATATCATAATTTAAATACGAAAGTCTACCTACAATAAATTAGTACATATAACATTCTATAAAAAAAATTCTAAATATGAAAAAGTTTTACATTATTACCTTAAGGTGCATTCAAGAGAGTTTCTTTGCATTTGCACTTCCCTTCCCACTCACTCAACATGTTATATCCATAATAAGCACTGAAATAATAAGATTTCATGCTAGAACACATAACATTATGTAATGCATAATAAATTTGTGAATGTAATATAATCATAATGGTTTGATAAATCTCTAATTTATACTAGGAAACATCATGCAAAATTTCAAAAAAAATTGACAAGTGAAAGTATAAGAACTAAAAGCTTAAAATACCTAAAAAATACCTAAATAATACTTTAAAATAATAAAAAAAAAAGAATAGTAAATGGTGGAGTTTTAGAATTTTGGTCGACCCCAATCTCCTTCGGGAAATCGCCCACGTGATTCATTACCTCCTTTCAAGCAACTTTCATTTTTATGCGTCTCCATCTAACTTTTGTCAAAAGTTATGACCATTTGAAGTTTTTTCATACTGATTTTTGTGAACTCCAACTTTATCACTCTTCTCTTGAATGTTAGGACTTTTCCATTAAAAATCTACTAAATGAAGCTCCCACAAACCTAAACAATTAACTAATCAACACATACATGCAAATATTTATTATAAACTTAATAAAATTTAGGGTTTAGGGAGGCACCGTGCGCCAGTCCTGACAGTGTGTGTGTGGTGGAGGTGTTGGCGGCATGCGACTATGCGGAAGGTGTTGCCGCGCGAGAGGAGGGTTGGAGCGAAGGAGGAGTTCGCAAGCGACACTAGCAGTGACAAGAAGGACTTGTGCCGATGGCGGTGGAGAGAAGGAGCGGGCAGTGGGAGAAGGAGAAGGAAGTGGGTGCGCAAGTGAAGAAAAAAATGAAAAGGCGCAAGTGAAGATGAGGGCATGGGCGTGCGCGGGAGTAAAAAAGGGGTACAAATAACAACGGTTACAGGGCAACAGTCGTTAAATAACCCTCAACAATACATATAACAACGGTTCACATAGCAACCATCGTTATTTCAGGGCCAAATTGACATATTGTGACGGTTCACAGGGCAACGTTCGTTAAAAAGAAAACTAATTACAAGTTTGTACCGCCTCTTTTTTAAAAATGGTTTTATAAAAATCGTCTTTGTTTGAAGTCGCTTTTTTGAGATTTTGTACTAACAAAGACTAATTTAATCGTAAAACGGCGGCTTTCTAGTCCTTGTTGTTCAGCACATAATCTTATGTCCCAAAGCAAAGAAGGCAGTTATGGTAAAAGTCGTCGTTTTATACCTCCGTATAGCATGTATATATAATATATGCATGAGATGTAAAACAAAGACTTTCACCACAGCCACCCTTTTATACCCAACCTATCTCAGCACATCCAAAGACCTAAACGACAGCTATTTGCCTTAACCGTTGTTATACACCTTTGCGAAGCATCTAAAATGGAGGTTAGGTCATAACCGCCATTCTAGATGGTATTATTTTTAATACATTTTGTTTAATGCTAATTCTCATCTTAATTGACTTGTTCAATTATAATCCAGCCAAACAAATACATAATTCAGATAATCAAATTATATATATATTGATAAAAATTTATTACAAACACTAATAACATATATCTTTACCTATATTCTTATCTATCTATTTAATTACCACACTATTGATTAGTTATCCTAGAGTTACAAAAATTAAGAAAATATGTGACTCAAGCATGTCTCACATAATCTATGGCGGGCGAAGGTAATGTTTGTCATCCATAAAGAACTACATTACAAAATAAGACTCACATAAATTACTGTTAAGATACATATATGTGAAAGAATTATAAAAATAATTTACCATCATGTTACCTGCTCCCAATGACTTTTAATGCCTAGTCTTACCATGGTAACCATCCATTGCATAACGTAATAGCCACATTAACTTCAAATCTTCAATTAGATGACTTAGATAAACATCTATGTCATTTCCTGGCTGTTTTGGATCGAATATCATCATAGGCAACATCATGTATTTTCACTTCATGCACAATCCAGGAGATAAGTTGTAAATAACTAGTAAACCATGAACTCTAATTTGTACTCATATTACCAAACGGATTCATTCCATTTGTAGCTAAACCAAGTCGGATATTTCTTGATTCTTTACCAAACTCTGGAAACTCGTCATCAAATTTTCTTCCATTGAATAGAATCAACTGGATGACGGTACATATCATCACATTTCCTCTCATCTGCATGTCATCTAAGATTCTTAACATCATTTGGGTTTGCAAACAACTGCTTCGTCCTTGGAATGATGGGAAGATACCACATAACCTTCATTGGTGGTCCATGTGTTTCTATCTCTTCAATAGTATCATCATCTTTTTGTTTCAACTTATAACATGATAAGCCACACCTCATAAAACTTTTCAATAATTCAAAATATTTCTTGTATAATATACAATCATTAGGACATGCATGTATCTTTTTATACTCCATACCCATCGGACAAAGAATCTTTTTGGCCTCATAATTACGATTAGGTAGAGTATCTCCCTCTAGAAGCATATCCTTCAACAACTAAAGCAATTCCGTGAAGCTTTTATCAGTCCATCCATTTATTGCCTTCAAATTCATCAATCTTAACATTGTCGACAACCGTGTGAAGTTAGTTGATCCAGGATATAATGGACTATCTGCATCGCTTGACAAATTTTCATATCCATGCCCTTCTGCAAAAGACTCAGCTCCCACATCACGAATTATGTCCTCCAATCGATCATCATGTACTTCACCATGTACTGCATCATCCATGGTGGACTCCACATATTCTTCAGAAACGAAAACACATGGTAAATTTAATAATTCACCATACCTTGTCCAAGTTGTATAAGATCGAAGAAACCCATCACATAAAAGGTGCTCCCTAGTTTTCTTAACATCCAGTCTCCTCCATTCAAACAATTAACGCACAAACACTTAATCTTTACTCCATCATGACCACTATTATTGGCATTACGTTGCACAAATTGTATAAATTCTTCTACTTCAATTTCGTACTCATCACTTATGCGAACAAAATTAATCCAATTTCGATCCATTATATTCTGTAATGGTCATTTAGGTGTTTACTAATGAGTGTAAAATCTCACATTTGTCGAGGATCAAACATCCTCGGACTCAATATCAACACGTATCAATTACCGAGAGTCGAACATCCTCGGACTCAATACCAACATATATCAATTTCCAAGGGTCAAACACCCTCAAACTCAATACCAACACATATCAATTGTCAATGGTCGAACATCCTCGGACTCAATACCAAAACGATAATCTTATTCTAACCTAACAACTAACATAATATAAATTAATAATAAATACAAATTATAATAAATATTAAATACACAAATTAAAAATCATTAAATTAGTTATAAATACTAAATAATATAAATCTATCTACAACCTAATAATTTAATAATTCTATTCTAACTTAAAAACTAACATAATATAAATTTAAATTAAAAAAAAATTATAATAAATAAAAAATATACAAATTAATAACACTAAAAAAATATTTAAAAAATTAAAACACTACCAACCTTGTGCGTGAAGGCAACAACGGTGGTGAAGAGTGGCGACAATGGCAGTAGCAGGCTAACGGCAATGGCGACGACAACGAACGGCAACGACGAAGAACCAAATTGAGGCACAACGAAAACCCAAAGAACATCGTGCAAGGTGATGAAGAAACAAAAAAAGAAAAGAAATAAGCAATGGTGAAGAAGAAGTCGAGAGCTCGAAAAAAACTTATATAATGACTCAAAGATGACAATGGCTCGAGATGAAGAAGAAGCACAAAGAGCAAAGAATATGAAAACGAAGCGCCAGAAGACAAGAAAATATGAAAGCGTAACTGACGCACTATGAATTAGGGTAATAAAAAGACTCTAATACGGCGGCTATGATATAAAGTCGTCGTTTTAGACGAAACACTTTCGTCTAAAATAACGACTTTACCTCATAGTCGTCGTTTTAAACGAATTTAATTTCGAAAATGTCACCACATTTTGAAGGACAACGTCTATCCATAAAAGCAACGCTGTAAATGTATTGTCGAAAATAGGGCTTTTTGCACTAATGTTACATGTCAATAATGGTAATGGGGTTTTGAATTTATTAACCCTCTCAAACATATATACCACTCCAAATTAATTACTTGAAAATTAGTTCACTATGTAACAAAGTAGAAGTTAATCGCATATTTTACTTTAAACTAGCGTATTAATTAGAGACAAAATAAAAATTACTTGAGAATGTTATTATTGTTTTAATCTCAAGTCCATCGTCAATCACCCATTTGAGATAGTGTTTGCTTTGGAATTCTAACATTAGCATCGTCTGTGGAGATCGACGAGATTTTAAAAACGAACCCTAGTTCTCTTAGCCCTCAACTAAGGGGCTTGTTCCAGTACATCCAAAGTTGAGATCAAGACTTTAAATACACCTTCCTTTCTGAATCCATCAAGGTGCCTTTTAAGGAAAAAACTGTGATAGAGCTCTGAGCTCCAAAGAGGATAAAACCTTGGATGCAGTGATTGTCATCACTGCCATCTCAAAAAACTTAAGATCAAAACAATTATATTGGCATAGTAGGATTGCATATAGAAAGAAGACAATTTTTAAATTCAAACTCATAACCAATCCATCGTCAATGTACAACTTTCCATTGTCCAATGCCCTTAACAATATAAGAAATATAAACATATTTATGAGAATACATAGTACCATTTAAAAACTTGATAATGTTTTACTTTGTGATGATTTTTCTACTAATGATGTTGATAAATGTGTGTACACTAAATCTGAAAATGGTGAATGTGCCATTATATTTTATATGTGGATGACATGCTAATGTTTGGTACATGCAATAATATTGTTTTTAAAACAATTTTTTTTTTCTTGTATCTATCTAAGTTTGAGATGAAAGAAATGGTGAAGAAAGTGTGATTCTAGAAGTTAAAGTCATAAGGAATGGAGATAATATATTACTATCTCAAGAACAATACACTGATAAACTTCTTAAGATGTTTGGTTATTATGACTTTACGACAATGAACACCCCTTATGATGTTAACTCTAAATTAAAAAAGAACAAAGGAAAATCTATTTCTCAAACTCAATATGCCCAAATAATTGGGAGCTTATTGCTTTTAATGATCTTTTCTAGATTAAACATTGCTTATGTAATAAGTAGATTGAATAGTACATTGTCCTAGTCAAGATATGTGTTTGCGAGACTCATGAAACACTTGAGAGATACAATGGATTATGCTATTGAATATAGTGGATTTTTTGTTGTGCTAAGAGGGAATAGTGATGCCAACTGGATCTCTGATTCAGATGAGACAAAATCCACTAATGGTTGTGTGTTTACACTTGGGGGTGGTGCAGTTACAAGGAAATCATTCAGGCAAACATTTATTGCAAGATCAACAATAACATCTGAGTTTGTTGATCTCAAAATGACTGGTAGTGAAGTTGAGTGGTTGAAAAACTTCTTAGCAAACATTCCATTAGGAATGAAACCAACCTCATATGTATCTATGCATTGTGTTTGTCATTCGACAATAACTATAGTTAAAAATAAAACTTAAAATAGAAAGAACACACATACAATTGAGACATAATTTGGTAAAACAACTGCTAAAGAGTGGAACAATTTTCATTGACTATGTCAAGTCATAACGGAATTTGGCAGATCTTCTGAAAAAATTCCTAGGGAGAAAAATGATTTTAGAAACATCGAGGGAATGAGACTTAAGTCACTTGCAAACAAACAAGTGATAGAAATCCAACCTTTGTGATTGGAAATCCCATGAATAATGTTCGTATGGGTAAAAAACAAGTCACTTGTTAGTTCTACTAGCACTAAAGTTAATTTAAGATCAAATTTGTCCATTCTCGTGATGTGTGAAAGTGTTAAATACTGCATTATTGAAAGGGTAAACTTTGTGGTTAAAATTCTATAAGGTATAAGAGTTTTAACGTCTTAACAAAGTTTTTAATGATTTTCATATCCCTTAAGTAGTATGTGATTTGCAACATACACTTGATGTAATCACCTATACGAGTATCAAGTGGGGTTGCTTGTATGAGAGCTTGACAAGATCTTCAAAGCACTCATGAATATCGGGCACGCGCATGACCTAATAAACGCAACACAACGATAACAATAATAATTGTGAGGGTGTATTGTAATTGACAAACTGCTAACACATACTAACTGTTTTGGTTCATATAACTTGCTATACCAACTTTGATGCATTATATCTTATATGAATCCAAGTCTTTCTTCTTTCTTTCTTTTATCTCTTACCAAATGTGGGGGATTGTTGTAAATCGAATGCGAGAAATATATATATATATATATATATATATATATATATATATATATATATATATATTGCAGATGTCGAAGAAAAGTTGTAGAAGAACGTCACGAAAACACCTATGATTTTGTCGGTGACTTTGGTTTTCTTTTTGCTTTCAGATTGGGTTTCATATATGGTGCCTTTGAGATCAGAACAAACTCCTGGAACGTTGCAAGTCCTTGTTCCACATTCCTCCTCCGATTTCGACGATTACTCCATATTTTTCAAAACGACTTCTCTTCTTTCGTGGTTTTGAATCTTCTTTCTCCATCTGTAAATAGGAGTCTCTAGTTGTTCCAAAAAACACATTTTTGCCTCTCAAGTCTCTTTCTTTTCTAGTCTATAAAAAAATACACTTTTAATATTGTGTGTTTCTCTTTTCTTTTATTTTTGTAATCCTGGGTTATTTTTTTGTTCTTATAAGAGTTGTTTGCTAGTTCTGATATTCTCAGCTTTTATCCGATAAGTTCATGTTATATCCTGAGAGACTTACAGATTACATCACGAATAAATTTTTACAGACAGTGGTGATCCTAACATTTCATAAAATCATTTTTTTTTCCGTATTTTAGCTTTTATTTACTACATATAGTATCGTAAGAATAGACATGCTTCAGTAGAAACATAACGACATAAATGGTTTATAAATAACAATGCTTAATTACACAATTCATCTATTATTGTATTTATTCATTTTATACTTAAAGACAAGTAAATGCATATCTATAAAAGTTTTTTGTAAAGAAAAAGATGGTCAGTTTTCAAATTTTTTTTAAAGTTAATAAATAAATAAATAACATAACATAACATGTAGTTAGTTCAAGGAATATGACTTAATTTTTCAATATAATATAACTTGTTATATGGAATAAAATTCTTTGCTGGAATAACCCTATCCTCCCATAGATAATTTTTTTCACCTCGAACATAATTATTTATCATAAATTATACTTAAAATTTAGAAGAAAAAAAATCATTTCACTAAATAAATTAAACCAAACACGAATTAAATCATTTATCTAAAACTTCAAATTTTAAAAGATAAAAAAATTATAATTTTAAGAAGATAAAAATTACTTCAAATAATTTCTGTCGGAACACATAATTTTTTCTTAGTGAGTACCAACATAAGAAAAGAAGGAGAAAAAAACATTGTACCAGAAAAAACGAAGTATGTGTTAGTTGAGGATGTGTTGTTTTGGCGCTGTGCTTCCAAACATTGAGTGCTAGAATTGGGCCGCACGAATATGACGGGTCGGTGTCGGGCGCCCATTGTAAAACCCTCACTCTTCGCACTCACTGCAATTCGCTTGTCTTCCCTCTCCTAAAACCCTCGCCTCTGCACTCCATAGTTAGGGCTTTTCATTCTCCTCATCATTTCTTCAATGGCAACTCTTCTTCTCAGACAGTCCTCTTCCACTTCTCGCCGCCTCTTCCCCTTCGCCTCTCAAATCCACTCTTCCTTATCTCGTTCTCCTCTCTCTACTCCCAATGACTCCACCACCTCCTCCTCCTATTCTTTCAATTCCAATCCCTGGTGGAGATCCATGGCAACTTTCACCAGAACGTAACACTCTCTCTTTCTCTTTTTTTGTCACTAATTTTAAAATAAATAATTAACAGTAATCTTTATTAATATGCGTCTTGCTTGTTTTGTTCCTCTTAATTTTCGATGTTGCAGGAAGCCTCACGTTAATGTCGGAACTATTGGACACGTGGATCACGGGAAGACCACGCTAACCGCGGCAATCACCAAGGTCTTGATTCATTCTTTGTTTAAATTTGTGTTGAGGTAGATGTTTTGGTGTTTATTACTCACTTAGATTTGATCAGGTGCTTGCGGATGAAGGGAAGGCTAAGGCTGTGGCCTTTGATGAAATTGACAAGGCTCCTGAAGAGAAGAAGAGAGGAATCACCATTGCAACGGTTTGGAATCGTACCCTTTTGGTCTTGCAATCTATTGTGTTGTTTTCTGTTGAGATGTTTGCTTGCTCAATATTTCGGTTTTCAGGCTCATGTGGAGTATGAGACTGTAAAACGACATTATGCGCATGTGGACTGCCCTGGACACGCGGATTATGTTAAAGTAAGCTTTCTAATTTGGTTTAATTTCTCCAAGAATGGTTTTTTATTGGAGTTGTCAATTGCGTAACAGAAGCTGGGTGGCTAAATTGTGACGGAGAAATTTAAGCAATTTTACCATGTATAATAGTTAATTGTGGAATTTATAGCATATTTTGGTGCTTGTGTAGCTTGGTCTTCTATTCAAAAGGAGATGGAAAATTTAAGCTAGGAATTTGGAAGTGGATTAGTTCGTAATTTTTTTTTATAAATATTGGTTACACTGTATATTGCAATAGCTTCATCTGTCAGATTTCTATTTTCCATAAATGCTAGAGGGTTTAGCGTTCCAGCATGACTTAATTTGCTTACTAGGTGGTTTATCTAATGGTTTTATTTAGTATAAATAACAAAATAATTCTTGTTCACTGTATGCTTTATAATTGTCTGTTTTTCAGAATATGATTACGGGAGCTGCTCAGATGGATGGTGGTATACTTGTTGTATCTGCACCTGATGGACCAATGCCTCAAACCAAGGAGCACATTCTTCTTGCTCGCCAAGTAGGTATTCTACTAATGTGGTTTGTAAATATGCTTAGAATGTGTATACCTTCCTCCTTAACATATTTTTATCCTTTAAATGTATTATGCAGGTTGGTGTGCCATCTCTTGTGTGCTTTCTAAATAAAGTTGATGCTGTTGATGATCCAGAGTTGTTAGAGCTTGTAGAAATGGAGCTACGTGGTAGGGTGTTTCTCTAAGGCTTCCCCTTCCCTCTATTGTGCATGCTCAGAAAATGAATAAGCCTGCATAAGTTTCTGTGGTTTGCTAAAAGTTAAAAAGTGTATTTATGTTAATTATCTGTTTGGCAGAGCTTCTGAGCTTCTACAAGTTCCCTGGGGATGATATCCCTATCATTAGAGGTTCAGCGTTGTCTGCTTTACAGGGTACAAATGATGAGATTGGAAGACAAGCCATTCTAAAATTAATGGATGCTGTAGATGAATACATTCCTGACCCTGTTCGCCAACTTGACAAGCCTTTCCTAATGCCAATTGAAGATGTGTTCTCAATTCAGGTAAAAGGACTTGAACTTTATTTTTTGGTTTAATTTTTTAAGAAAGCTGATTCATTGAATTAAAGATAAGCTCAGTTATAATATTTTTACAATACGTAATGCTCATGTTTTTATCATGTACCCTTTCTTTCTATCTCTTTCCAGTATAAACACTGTTTAGGTAACGACACACTGTTTAAGAAGTACTATTACTATTCTTTTTTATATTAAAATTGTTTAAAATTCCTAATATGCTCCTATAGTTCGCTCAAATTACAACAATTATTGGTGTGTTTAAACATCATAACCAGATGGAATTATAAACAGTATATGTGGAATATTGGTTCATAATATTGGGTCATCTTTGTAACTGTGGCCATTTCAACAATTTCTTTCTTGCTCTTCAAAATCTAGTTAGGTGAAGATAAGGATAAAATTTCTAATTCTTAATAATGCTGTCTTGTTTTTTCAAGAATTAAAAAGGAAAGGAGGTAGTATTTGTTATGGCCTTGCTTTTTATAACGACATGACACAGTGGTGTAATTTGAAATCTAACTCTAATCTTTAAACACTGTTGTCCTATGTTTAAGTTCTTTTTTTCCCTTGTGAGAATATCAATTTCTATTTTCAACACCGCTAAGTTCTCAAAATCTTCATTTTTTTTCCTTACATACATGGGATTCGATGGAAGAAACACAATGATTTCCATCATTTCAGCTGCTTTATGTTTTTCATTTGTGATGAAGGGACGAGGAACAGTTGCCACTGGCCGTGTTGAACAAGGGATCATTAAAGTCGGTGAAGAAGTGGAGGTGTTGGGTCTAATGCAGGTATTTATGTTGATTGAGTCATTTCCTGTATATAGCTGCCCTCTGATTCTCATCACTCCTTTGGATTAATCTCCAATTGTTAATTTCTTCTGCTATATAATTTTTATTTGGCACTAATGACTGATGATTAGTGGTCGGTTCCTGATGAGCGTTAGTTTATTTCTCTATCAGAACTTTTGGTAAATTCCTCTGTAACAATAGTCCTAAAACTGAGTTTTCCTTGGTAGGGTGGTCCTCTGAAAACAACAGTAACTGGAGTTGAGATGTTCAAGAAGATTTTGGATCAAGGACAAGTAAGTGCCTGTTATTTTCATGTACAAGGGCTATGGCTATTTACATAGAGCATATGTTAAACTAATATGGATTATATACATTTTGTTAGGCTGGTGACAATGTTGGTCTTCTTCTCCGTGGTCTGAAGCGTGAAGATATTCAACGTGGTCAGGTTAGTCCAGAGATCAAGCTTTTCCTTTTTTGTTAGACATTGTAACTGTATGCAAGAGAACAACATAATATCATATGTTTCAGTAAACTTGTTGAGTTCTGAATTCAAATTACTAAATTTGAGCTAACACTTTCCTTATGCTGCCTTCTATTGGAAGGTGATTGCCAAGCCAGGTTCTGTAAAAACATACAAGAAATTTGAGGCAGAGATATATGTACTCACAAAGGATGAGGGTGGCCGACACACCGCTTTCTTCTCTAACTACAGACCTCAGTTTTACTTGAGGACCGCTGATATTACTGGAAAAGTAGAGTTGCCTGAAAATGTTAAGATGGTTATGCCCGGGGACAACGTTACAGCTGTGTTTGAATTGATTTCACCAGTTCCACTTGATGCAGGTCAGTATTACTTTACTTCATTAGCGAACCAAATATCATTTTAGTGTATTATTGAACCACCATACCTAAATGCATTTATCCGTATGTTGAATATTCTTGTACACTTCATGTCGAAACTTTGCTTTACTGTTTGCAATTGATTTTACAGGACAAAGATTTGCATTGAGAGAAGGCGGCAGAACAGTTGGTGCAGGTGTGGTGTCAAAAGTACTGAGCTAGAACCGTTCGCCGTGACTCAAGTTTTAGTCTATACATTTGCAAAAGGGGTTGGAAGCCCCGAGACCTGACTATTTATCCTGAAAAATACAAACCATGTGCCAAGCAATTAATATTTAGCGGTTGTGTTGGATGAAATTCAGTAAATTGAGAAAAATTTAGAGAAGTTAATCTTCAATGTTCATTTTTGTAGTGCATAATTTTCAACATGCCCTTGATCACTGCAGCCTTTTTCTGCTTTATGAAAATAATGTGTATCTTGTGTTCCAACAGTCCGAGCTATTGATATTGGATTTTACAAATTTTTTTGTTTTTAATTATGATGCTCATATTGTTTGGACCTCTATTGTTGATTGCGTCTATTGATTTGAGAGAAATAAATAGGTTGGAATATGAATTGTTAGCTGCTGTGATACAATTAGTATCTCTGATTGGGAACTCCTGATTTTGTCTCTAAATCTTTCCAGTGCAAAATTGATTTATGGAATCAAATCTGCACAAAAAATAACTCACGAAGTATTCCATATACTTCAATTGGTTGTAAATTTAACTATGTAGTTAAAACAATATAATTAAATAAAAAGCACCACCAGTTAATATACATAACAAATTAATTTCTAATGATTAAGGTTAAATTATTCTATTTAGAACAACCTTGCTTGGCATGTCCTTTCTCTTTTTAAACTTA
This sequence comes from Phaseolus vulgaris, assembly GCF_000499845.2. NCBI lineage: Eukaryota > Viridiplantae > Streptophyta > Magnoliopsida > Fabales > Fabaceae > Phaseolus > Phaseolus vulgaris. The sequence goes on from NC_023759.2 coordinate 39,526,979, forward strand.
GACAAGAGTAATTTGGAATGAGGAATATCCATGATGAAAAATGCAGGTATTCTCATATAAATATAGTTCCTCTATGCTACACATTGTTTCATTTAAACGACAGAATATTAATAATGCTCTTTAAATGTTGACTCGATGGAAAATAGTTTTTTCCAGCATTTATGAAAACGGGTAGTACTCAAATTCACAGCATTTAAAGTTGTTTAGATTGATGTAGAAATAGATCAAATAATCTACTGATAGTTTATAACATAAAGTCATTATAGTTGATTTCCTTGTTTAAGGCTTGACTAGACTTAACCTATATTAAGCTTTTTATTTAAGGTCAGACAGTAAACTTTTATTTAACTTGACCGGCAGACTTGTTTAATAAAAGTATTAAAAATTAGTATATTGCATTATTTTCACAACTAAAGATTATGCTTTTTACTTTAGCTAGTTTTAATATATTAAAACGTAATATTTTTTATGCAGATATGTTAATGAGGGACTTGTTTAACTCATTTTTTTAGTTTTTTTCAGTGAAAAGATCATTAACTCTAAGCTTGTTACCCTGTTCGTAGACAATATCTGTTGGTCTATTTAAATTTTAATATAAAAAAGTCTTTAAACAAGTTAATATATTATGTCAAGCTTGAGTCATGAGATTATAGAACAAGTTAACTCGGACTTAGGCAAAGCGGAGCTAAGCTAGATCTATATCTACTTATAGGAGTGTCTTTATGTATTCGAAACGAGTTTTGATTGTAAAATGAAAAAAAAAGTGTCACCGCTTTTGATGAATTTGAATGGTGGTCAAGAGCTTTTATTGGGTATAAGAACTTTTAAACCCGAAGTATTCATTTCAACATCACACTAATTTTAACGATGAAATAGAGAAACTCGGTTTATTAATCTGCAAAATTCTATATTACAAGTTACAAAACTAAGGAATACTTCCTGGGTTAATTGGAAGTAGGAAAATAACACAGAACAGAAGATTGTTGATCAGCATTGTGCCTTGAAGATCTCATTATTAAACTAACTCGAACATTTGTTCTTTTACAGGCTGCTTTGCCTCACCCAACCCCATTACTGCAGACATCCAACCAATCAGAAATAACTGAGCATTACCCAATTAGCCATATAGCATATCATCAAACTAATCTTCGAAGATGCCACTCAAGCAAGTCTCAGCACCACCAGTGCTAGCAATGCTGCAGCAGTATAGTAAATATCTGTTATGGTCTTATCCAGCTTCTGCATCATTTTCTCTTCTTTCAAACCCAACTTTCCTGCGTTTTTGCTGATGCTCACAATTGTGACCCTGAGCTTATTTACTGCCCCAGAAAGCCAAACCAACCCCAATCCAAACCCAGTGTTGAACAAGCTAGAAGCACAGAAGGTAGACCTTCCACAAGCTAGGTTACACATTACTGATAGCAGAACCGCGAGGCCAGTTCCAGCAATGCCGGCAGAAAATTGTGTCAGGAGATCGGTAAGCTCAGGGCCCGATTTCTTCAGGGAGATAATTGTGGTCTTGCCACGCTGCTTCTTGTCAACCATCAGGGACAGAAGGGTCTCACATGCATGTGAATAGTTCTTGTAGAGATCCCTGTCCCTGCCTACTTTCTTGTTCTTTCTTGGACCTGGCTTGACTTTGACTTTCTCAGGGCTTTAAGACAAGATAGAAACATTAATATCAAATACTTCTTGAGCACGAAATTACAATAGAGGTATTGTACATTCAGTATGCAGCCCAACAACTGAACATGATCAAATCTATCCACAACCATGTATAAAGTCAATATTAAAAGAAACTATAGAAGATGATACCCTTTTCTCATCAGGCAAAAATTAAAAAATTTCGATCAGATGGATTATTCTGATAATCTTAAATGTGGAAAAATAAATAGCCAAAGCAGTGATGCATATGTTTAGTCTCTCATTGGACAAAAAACCATTACAAAAAAACAGCCCAAGTGTTGGCAATAAAGCAGCATATTAATGTCTCAATGGTTTCAAGTACCACCTAAGATTTACTACTGCAACCCACATTCTCCTTGATTTTTTTCTCATAATAGTAGAAAGGGGAAGGGAGTAAAAGGAAACTCAGTCTCAATCCTACTGTGGCACATACAAGTTTGATTTATCAAATTAACTTACATAATTCATACTATAGAAACAGTTTAATGCTCAGCAATTTAAAATCTACGCAAGGGAGTTGGAAGATAAATACAGGCCATTTTTTACAATTCAACATCAGAGCATATCCCAGCTGGAAAACAGACACGATCAAGGAAAGTATATTCTGCATACCTCTTTAAAGGAGCAGCTAAAGTGGATTGATTCTTCAATGTAGAGGAATGACTTCTCTCTAATTCATTGATATTCACCCTGTCCATATGGAACATCGTCAAATATGCTGTTAAATTTTGTGACCAGAAAATTATAGGTGCTTTCTATTACAGAAGAACTGATAACACCATAATTTAAAAACCAATTGAAGCAAGGAAACACAAGTTGAACAGTTGATTTAAACTAAATTAGGTTAATTCCCATACAAGTATTCATATTTTTAACGGCCAAAGATAGGGAATCCCCACCATCCATCCATTGCTGTGAGATTAAAGTGCTAGGAATTGTTAGCGGTCACAAATAACAACTAATTTAAGCAGACACTAGTTTATTTTGTTTTGAACTGCTAGGATATGTTTATAGAGTTCCTTCCCAACATATTTTCACTATCAAGGACGGCCTCCAAACAAATGCCTTCTTCAAGATTTGAACTTTGACCCTCCCAATAATTACCATGCATTTATATGACACTTAATAAATTTATTGCAATGTATAACACACACATATAATGACACATATAATTTGCAAACATGCTTTGCTAAAATTGTTATTTAGATGTTGAATATCTAACTAATGCAGAGTGGTTGATGCTAATCCAAAGATCAACATAATTTACAAAGAATTCTTAAGTATATAAAATAGTCCTTCAGATGACTGGACAATCAGAACCTGTTTAAAAAAGTCAAGATGGTCAACATATTTATACCAACTGAAGTGTGGAACAAGCATAGATTGCTTTTCACCCTTTCCTGAGCTTTTTGATATGTATGACTCAGCAACTACAGAGAGAAGATCTTTCAACTGAATTGCAGTACCCATACATGTGATTTGACCATCTGGATGAACCGTGATCTTTGAAGAAAGGGCTGAATCTTGAACAAGAGGCAGTAAAAGCTTCTGAATGATGAATTTGTTAGTTGGGTAGATAAGAGATGACAATGGTTGTTGAGATTCACCAATGCCTGCCAACTGCAATTTCATTAAGTCGGGCAACAAAGATAAATTTGCTCCATCTATTCCTGCTTCAGCAGTCTCAGACATTAGCATATTTATAATTTCATCACGCTTAGTGCATTGTTCAACAATTCCAAAGCCAAAAAGAACTGCATTTGAGCAGTTTGCTGCAACCAAAGACAAATATCGATATTCAGAAGTCAAAATAAGCACAAAAGATTTACTACCATAAATCATCTTAGGCATTCAGCTCAAAAATAAGAAAAGATGCAATCAAATATCTTAGGCAAGTTAGTAACACATAACATCTGAGAGAGCAAGCCAACTTCAATGGTTACTCTAAATCTTTGGTCATCAGATTTACTATCTTGTCACCTTTTAGAATCCACTAAGGGACTTGAGTTCCCACATTAGAAGTTTCGGATAACAGTGGGGGATTTCTAGGGCTTTTGGTTCTACAACAACCATAGATAGCTTTTTTGGTGTGATTCTTCCAAGGTTCTTATCACCACTAAATTAACATGTGAAAGAAAGATCCATAATCAATATACAAAGACAAAAAAATGAGCCATCCTCATTACTACAATGAGACATTCAATGGAATTTTGCATGAAACACATGAGAAATCAGAGAACATGGAAATTCAAAAGGTATCTACATCAAATAGAATTTAAGTAGTGTAGCTAGCCAAATGTGAGATTTCTACATGATTAGTCTAGGAGAGGAGAAGATAGAATCACTATTGAACAGGCAGTACAAGGTGGGTAGGGGTGTATCAGTTACTTGAAATTTTCAAATATTCTACTCTACTACCAATGCATGGGAACGATCAAACAGTAATCTAACATCATAGATAAAGTTAACCACAAACTTGACCTTGTTCATCCATAAGCACCGGACTTTGAACTGATGAGTCAACATTAATAACCTCATTGTAATCAAACCATTCATTCTGGCCTTTCCTTAACTCCCCACATGGGCTTTGCTTAAGATAAGGAGACTGATATCTGATCAGGTCTACTTTTGCTACTGGAGAAGGAAAGGATATTTGGTAGCCCTGTCTTGAAAAACAAATTAAAACATATAAGAAACTAAAAAACTAAGCATGCACAACACGGTCAAAATTATTTCAGTATAAGAACCCATGGAGGATAATATTATGAGTTTTAGAGAGGAACTTTGTCATTGTAGGGGAACAATTCACAGTTTAAGAAATGGTAGATTGTCGTGTAACCTTCAAATCATCATTATTCATTTACTCAAATAGTTTGTAATTAAATTTAGAAATGAAAAATTCACCCTCCCTCCTCCACAGATAGCCTTATTGAATTACGAATACGAATGATTAAAAGGTAACATAATCTCTTATCTTATTCTATTCCTTTCATCATAAAATATTTATAAATTGCAGAAGAATTTATAATATTTACAAATTACCAAAATCGAAAAACTTATCCCCATTGCCAAACATAGCCCTGCGTGATCATACCAAGGTCACATAGTCACAATCCCTTAGTGAAAACTTAACATCACCATACCCATTTTACAGTACAACACCATTCCATTCATTGATACTGCTAAAAAACATAAAAACCTCAGCTTGTTGATGTTACCTTCATGTTGGTGCCGGGCAAACCCAGTTGTGGGTGTAAGACAAGACCGGGAGGGTAACCATGAGAAGCCATCAAACAGAGACTCTGCACCATTTTTGAAAGAAACCCGGCTTAAGAAACGATTTTCTGTAGCCAAAAGCTCCCTCCTTTCGTGCCCTCGGTCATGCCCTCGTGCTCTTATCCCTTCGTGCACCTCAAATCCTGAATATTTTCCCCAAACCCCAAAAAATAATTAGGTTTTATTGTGATCCATCACCTCAACAAAAAAATAAAAAAACACTTGCTGGATCCAGAAACTTCCAAAATGGAAAAACTAATGGTACGCACCGGCGTGATAGTCAACGTTCGAATTTACAAGAAAAACAGAGAATTAGTTTGTGGTTGGCTTCATACTGTAAAACTACATTAATACTACGTTTATTGTTTTATTAATGAAAAATGGCTTGCACCATGCGTTGTCACCAGAAAAATATGTTAAATAAAATATTTGAATGTTATGTGTTGAAGTGGACTTAACACATTTGGGTGAGAATATATCAACATCAATGTCAAAATATTATAAATACCTTTTTTATTAACAGATTTTGTGGTTAAAAATTATAATAAATACATTAGATGTTGAGAATATAAAAATATAATATAGTTTAATTAGAATGTACTAACAATAACTTTTTTAGCATTTTTATAATATTACTTTTAAAGTTATGTATAAAATATTTTATATTTTTTAATTAAATAGTATTAGATATCTTAGAGTATATTAAAATAAATTCAACATCAAAATGTTTAGCATGAAAAAGCCCTTCATAACAATGATAGTTTTATAGTATACTACAAATGAAAGCTAAAATTTAAGTTTTTCTAATGGTCATAAAGATAACCTATTTTTATCTATATTAAAATTAAATGTAAGAGTTTATTTTATATTTTTCTAATAAATAATTATTCTTCCATCATAAAAATAAAGTAAAAAATAGTACAATTTGAGTTTTTAAAGCAATTAAATCAAACTAAAGAATGAATAAAAATTGAAAAGCAATTTTCATGACTTTCCAATGGTCTTAATCTAAACTATTCAAATACTTTCCTAAAATATAGATTAAATGATGGATAGCATAAACATGTTAGTATTAATTGTTTTTAATATTTATTTTTTGTTAATTTTCCTTAAAAAAACTTTATCATATTACTACAACAACTTCGGAAACAACTCTAGTATCATTGAATGTTTTTTAACTAAAGTAAGTATAATATATTTCAAATATATCTTATCTTTAATTTTGACTTAACCAAAAACAAAATTTCACCTCATTTTCAAGAAGACAAAACACATAAATGACCATTTATAAGAAGAATAAGTTTTAACCAAATCATAGAAACCTGAAACTCATAAGTCACCGACCGGTTAGTGCTTCAGACAGTGTTTGTCTGGTAAGTTTTTTCTTACAGTATTACGCACACGTGTCTGGGAAGGAACGCGAGCGGATGGAGACAGGTAGTTGCGCGTCTCATCAAATAATAAATATTCCAATTTCCATTTTCCATTTTCCGAAAAAAATATTATTTAAAGCCATAGCCATTCTAATTGCGAGCCTTTATCTGTCATTTCGTTTCTCAATCTTTACTTTTCCTTCTCTTCTCCTCTTCTCTCTCTCTCTGAATCGAAACCCTAGAAATTCATCGTCTTCCACAATCTGACACCTCTCCCAAACGGAACCTATATTCTCTCATCAAACCTCACTTATCCAAATCTGATACTCCAATCCCCGTCCCAATTCCCCGCATCGACCTCACTGCCCCAATTTCCCCAATTCCCAACTTAACGCCACAATCTTAGAATCGCCGATTTCTTCACGGTGGCTAGCGCATGGGTAAGATTCTCCGAGAAACCGCGAAGCCATCGGCGAATTCTTCATCGGCGTCCCCCTCTTCGGCAGCGCCCGCCACCACGTCTTCCACGTCGGTGACGGAGACTGTGAGGGGCTCGCACCAGTTCAAGATCACGGGGTACTCGCTCTCGAAGGGGATCGGGATTGGCAAGTACATGCCCTCCGAGCAGTTTTCCGTTGGAGGGTACGATTGGGCGATTTATTTTTACCCCGATGGGAAGAGCGTGGAGGACAATGCCACCTACGTGTCGCTCTTCATCGCTCTGGCCAGCGACGGCACCGACGTTAGGGCACTTTTCGAGTTGACCCTTTTGGATCAGAGTGGCAAGGAAAGGCACAAGGTGCATAGCCATTTCGAGAGGACACTCGAAAGCGGGCCTTACACGTTAAAATACCGCGGTAGTATGTGGTGGGTTGAGATTTAAAAATCAATTTTGATATTAATCTTGTTTTTTCAATTTCGTCCCTGCCTTGCGTTTTAATTTTGTGTAGTCTAAAAAACATATTTGTTAAGTTGTCTCCGAGCTCCTGATTTCCAGTTTAACTAGTGGTGTCTCTTTTGAGTCCTTAAATGTTGTCGCTCATATTTGTCTTACTGAGTCGAGCTAGATTGCGTCTTAAGAAGGATATATCTGGTCTTTTACCCAAAAAAAAAAACTAGTATGTTTGTTAAACTTCTAATATTATTGGAAGGTGACAGGTTTACATAACGTATGCTAACATATGCTTTCGAGGAAGCAGTTATGAAAACAAAAATGGAAAGTATTTATTGAGAAGGAAAACATTTACATTCTTTTTTTAAAGTAATTGAATGTTTTTAATTGGTTGGGTTAGGTTTTCCTTAACAAGTACGCACCCCAAACCCCCCCCCCCCCCCCAAAAAAAAAAAAAAAATTATTTAATGTACTGCATTTTCATTTTCATGTCAAGTACTTGTCTATCTTATCTTGAACGCAGCTGTTGTATACCAAATTGTGTGATCATTTTCTTTACGAGGTAACTCTCGTAAGGTGTCGTATGTTTGTCCTTCTTGTCTTATGGAGTGAGTTTCATTGAGTGTTTTAAGTGGTGAGATCTTTCATCCCTTGAGAGTTTCTCCTCCCACAAATGGCATGGTAAAGTGATACAGAAATATCAATTTAGAGAAATAAAATGTTCATGTCCAGTGTTGTCAAGAATCACAAGTAACTCGCTAACTCTTGATACTATGAGTTTCTTTTGGACGTCTGGTGTCCACTTCCTAGCTCGTCAGTAGCTATGCGGATTGCAAGTTTCATTGTTGATCCGCTTCTATCCTCTTTACTTAGACCAACAAAGAGGCTCTTTTCCACTCTGCAGTTCACTATTGGTCTTTGCCACCATCGTTGTCGATTATTACCATTTCCAGATGTTAGCATAGTTGTACTGGTTGGATGCATTCTTTGTTGAAGTTGTGCGGCAGCTGTTTGGTATGTGTTGGCCGATTTTGATTCTTCTCAGTTTGGGCCTATTTAGTGTGTTTGTGTCAGTTGGGTATTACGTATTATTTTTTTGACTTATTGAGTTATTATTTATTTTTCTTATCTATTCTATTTTTATGTATATGCATGTATGTATAAATATAGTTTTGCATTTCTTTACCCCCTTCCTATCCTCGAACATTGTAAGTGGCTTCATGCCCTTTTACTGATATTTTGTTGTATTTGCTAATTACTTGATGTTTTGGGTGTTTCAGGGGTTACAAAAGATTTTTTAAGAGAACAGCTCTGGAAACATCGGACTACCTTAAAGATGATTGTCTCTCTGTGAATTGTAGTGTTGGTGTTGTGAGGTCACGTACAGAAGGTCCTAAAATCTATACCATAGCAATACCACCCTCTAGCATTGGTCAGCAATTTGGGCAACTACTTGAAAATCGTAAAGGAAGTGATGTGAATTTTGAAGTGGACGGAGAAATTTTTGCTGCTCATAAATTGGTATTAGCGGCTCGCTCACCTGTTTTTAGAGCACAGCTTTTTGGTCCTATGAAAGATCAGAATACCCAGTGTATTAAGGTTGAAGACATGGAGGCTCCAGTTTTCAAGGTTTGTTAAATGCTTTTCCCGTTTTTCATTTGATTTTGTTTGTAATGTGGTTACCTAATGTGGTTTTGGTTTGTATTTTGCTCTTTATTCTAACCGCATGTGCTTCATGATTTTGTGCATTTTTTCCTTGACTTTTCTTTTGTAGTTCCGTTATTAGAATTTGTATTTCTTTATACCCACTCATCTCAGGCGCATGTGTTAATTAGTCTTACTGTATTCAAATAGGTTTGCAAAAACACAATTTAATGTAGTTTCAATCTGTATCTCTTTTCGTGCTTCTCCCCTCTGAAAAAAGCACACGTTTCATTGTATTACTTTTTTCTTCATATGCATGGCTATCAGATAAGTTAAAAATTTTGTGGTATCACTGCCCAGATGGTGGTGTCATTAGCTGTAATATCACTTTGCTGAATAAGACACACTAATCCATTTTCAAATCACTTGCATTTCTACTCATTTTTTTCCTCTTTCTTTTCTTTTTCCATTTTCTCACTTTCCATCACTCCGTCCAAACAAAGTGCAAGGTTAATGAATGTAATTTGATGTTGGCATAATATAACAAATAGTATATTTAATATTTTAAATATGCAGAGAAAATTTCAAGCTTTTAGTTTTTTTGTAATTACATTATGGGAGTACTTGGTGACTCTGGTTCCTTACAATTACAAAATGCAACTATGCAAGGCTTGGGTCTAGCTCAAATGTGAATTTGTCTGTCTGTTTAACTTGATAAATTGCAGTGAGCAATATGCTTGTAGAATGTTTTGTCAGTTGTGTCATGTCTTTATTTTTCAGGCATTGCTTCATTTTATATACTGGGACTCACTACCAGACATGCATGAGCTTACTGGGTTGAACTCGAAGTGGGCATCAACCTTGATGGCTCAGCATCTTCTAGCAGCAGCTGATCGATATGGCTTAGAGAGGCTTAGGCTGAAGTGTGAAGCAAGTCTTTGTGAAGACGTAGCGATTAATACTGTGGCTACGACTCTAGCCTTGGCAGAGCAGCACCATTGTTTCCAGCTGAAAGCTGTTTGTCTCAAGTTTATCGCTACTTCTGAAAATCTTAGAGGTTTGTTTTTCCATCTGAACACTTACCACAAGAAGTACAGTATTATCGGGGAATTGTGAAAGTTGTCGGCAAGTTAGAGTTGTTATTGTATCAATTGTGATGCTGTCAATTGTCATTGTCTTCCAGTTTGTATTTGCATGAAAAAAATGCTAAGCATTAAAGGGATCATATGTTTTACTTTAAAGTGATATTTTTTATGTAACTAATTATTAATCCATCTAAAACGTCCGGTTGTCCCAAGTTGATCTCGAAGACTTGTGTCATTAATTTATACCAGAAACTTTATGCATAATTTGTATCTTTGTAAATGTTTAATTTTTCTCTCTGCTTCCTTCTCTTGTAATTTTTCATTGAAAAATAAGACAAAAAAGTGCCTAGATCGTGGAACAACCAGTATACGTCTTCCAGGATTTTGGTTTAAGGGTTGAAATATTTGGTATTTCGAATGAAAAGGTTGATAACTTTCTTAATCCCTCATCCAGAAAATTATTATTAACCATTGTATTTCATGTTTTGATTCCTCAGCTGTGATGCAAACTGACGGATTTGAGTACTTGAAGGAAAGTTGCCCATCTGTTCTGACTGAGCTATTGGAGTACGTGGCCAGATTTACTGAGCATTCGGACTTCATGTGCAAGCATAGGAATGAAGCACTACTTGATGGCAGTGACATAAATGGGAGGCGGGTCAAGCAAAGGCTCTAGTTTCAACACTGAACACCATTCTGTACAACCCTCTTCTACTCTCCGTTTTGAAAGATCGCGAGAGTTAGTAGCTGGAGGGAAAAAATATATATATATAATCTTTTATAGGATCAGAGTCAAATTTTAAATTTCTTAGCTTATTCTTGTTGTAAGAGATGTAAATGTAATTTGTGTTGTTGGTGTTACCGTTCTGTTTGACGTAGGTTTCTGTAATATCTTAAGGATTTCTTTTTACTGGAAAACATGTCTGGAAAGTGTTGATCGCTACTTCGCCGTTTGTTTTTGTATTTTTATTCAATTTAGCAGCGTAAGTACTCTTGAACATTTCTCACTCTTCATCTAACATCTATCTGTTTTATACCGATTATTCTAATACACGAACTAGTTAAGCCGCCGCAGCCTTCACATGTTAATCTGAAATGTCTTTTTTTTTCCTACATGTTGTTAACGAAATATTTGCATCCTTACTATCCAAAAGGGATAAGTTTTCACCATAAAAAAGTGGAGGACTTTAATAGAAGGACCTTCCACAGAAGTTTGATTTTGCAAAAACATTCAGACAATTTCAATATACAAAGAAGACAAGAAAAGAGAAAGACTGCACAATAAATTTTTACTGTTTTCAATCACATTACAAATTATCACACATCCAGTCTTAATTATTCAAATATAAAATAATTGAATTCCACTACAAGCACTCACAATAGCAATTATAAACACACACAATACCATAAAACACCGTATTGAACATTTTTCAAGAGGATATGTTTTTCTTGGAAACATTCCAAGATACAAATATAACAAACTTTTTTATCACACAAGAAGATATACACTGAGTCACTTCCAACAATTAGAAAAAGAAAAAATATTCCAAAATTCACATTAGAAGCACGGCACAAGATTAATTTAATCAACACAACACAAATGGTCTCCAAAAAATTCATATCTCACAATAATATTTGTATTTTTTTATAAAAAAAAATCTATTTATAGAGATTAGACAATGCTAGTTTAGAAAAGATTATGATGTATTTAATTGATAACTTAAAGGTGATAATTGATTATTCTATTTCAAAAAACAGTCACAATATTTTTTATTTTAATAGATTATGACATGTGCTAATAAATTCTTTTAGCTTTATATTTAATTCAGAAAAATAATTTAATTAATTATATAATATTTTAATCAATTAATTTATAAGAACAATGAAAACACTTTCGCTCTGTTTTAATCGGTTAATCTAATTTATAATAGAATATTTTGTTCTGAAACCTTTGAAGAATAATTTAATCTATTACTTAAAAATTTAATCAATTAACATACTCATAAAACATTTTTCTCTTATTTTTAACTTTCAAAAATATTTTTCTTTTGATTAATTTGGTAGATGTTGTGTGCTAAGCTGAAAATCTTATGAATATTTGTGTGAAAACTTTCAACCACATACAATAAAAGCTAAAAATTCTAAAAACATCTTCAAATATCATCATAAAAATAATTTCTCTTGAGATTCGAGTTTACTATTCAAGTCCTACATATAAATATTTATGCTATACTATTATAAAACATTGATTTTTATGACGGTATCATAATCAACATCATTATCAAACTCATCACATATTCATTCATACTTATTTATTAATAAATAATTACTTAACATGTGCGAGTTCAAAATAAATTTGATTTTTTAATTAAATAGTTCAAAATATAATTTATTATTGATATTTGTTAACTTTACATTATAAGAGAAAGTGTAAGGATTGAGAAAAATAGTCTTAGAGTAGAAGTGGTACAATTAAAATGACACCGGAATATTTTATTATTAAATTTAAAATAGCATATAAATAGAAATTCTGTTATTCATATTTCATTTTAAAAAGAACCACAATCTCTCTAGAAAGTTCTTTTTCCTTTCCTCTCCCTTCTCTCTAAGATTCTGACTTCCTCGCTCATCAGTTCGACGATTAGAGTCCACCATCAGACTCCTGACAGTGAATACTACAAGACTGCCCGATCAGAATCTTCGATAGAGTAAGTTCATTTTTGCTTTTCTCTTTGAGTCAAAATTTGAACTTGTTAGGTTGTTTTTGTCCTTGCTTTGCATGTGACCTTTTTAGCTTCAGGGTTAATCTTTGTTAGCTCAGGGTCCTAGTGATATAGTTAGATTTTTTTAGGATTCTGTGGTGCAAGTTAAGTTACCTTTAAGTTCTTGGTGGATTTGGAGCTCTTAGTGAATATCTGCTAATTTTCAGGTAAGGGAAGCTAGCCTTAATTTCCAAAACAATACTAGGCTAGAAGATCTGGATGTGAGGGTGACGTGGTCACCAGTATCAAACTTTCTTCCAGGATTGTTTGTTTTAAGTATATTAGAAATTGACTGAGATTTGAATGTGAAATTTGATATATGGTTATTGCTATAAAATTATAATGTTTTTTATTATTGGTTGTTTGATGTTGGTTTAGAGTAATTTTCAGTTATAGCATGAACTTTGTTATTTTTGGGTGCACTTTGGTGTCATTTAGATCAAACTAAACTATTCTCGATCAATCCAAAATTTCTGGGTACTCTCTAATGTTATTTAGATCAAACTAAAATATTTTTGATCAATCCAAATTTACTGGGTACTCTCTGATGTTATTTAGATCAAACAAAACTATTTTCGATCAATCCAAATTTATTGGGTACTCTCTGGTGTTATTTAGATCAAACTAAACTATTTTCGTTCAATCCAAATTTACTGGGTACTCTCTGGTGTAATTTATATCAAACTAAACTATTTTCGTTCAATCCAAATTTACTGGGTACTCTCTAGTGTAATTTAGATCAAACTAAACTATTTTTGTTCAATCCAAATTTACTGGGTACTCTCTGGTGTAATTTAGATCAAACTAAAATATTTTCAATCAATCCAATTATATATATATATATTACTATTATTATTATTTTAGCATAGTTTATTTTGGATTATTATTGTTAAATAACTTTTTGGATATATTTGGATTGTTAGAAAGTTTAAATTATATGTTATGATTGAATGGTGTATTGATGTGTTAAATGAAGTGTGCAATGATGTGAAAGTAAGATCAAGACATAGTATTTTCAGGAAAGAAAATACCGTGTTGAGATTGTTATTAGGGTGTATTGATTTGTGAGTGTCCTGTGAATGAAACGATCCCGACTCTACTAATATAATGGAATCACATAGATGAAGTTATTCAGTTGGTGAGAGTCGATGGAGGTTCATATGACTTTGTCTGGGGTTTGAAATATAATCTGGTCTTTCAGGTCATATGAATTTACCCTGTCATATGAGTTGGTGAGAGTATATTGAGATAATTATGCGCATGACTGTGTGGGTTTCACAGCAGTAGTATGACATGTGCAGGTCTCTGGATGCTGATTTCAATACACGAGTCTTCCGGAAGTAGAGTCGAGTGTCTATGTGATATGAGTCAGTGGAAGTCTGACATGTGAAAGATGAATATTGAATTTTAATAGACATTTGATGATTTGAGAATTTGTATGAGACTTGATGATTTGAGAATTTATGAGACTTGATGATTTATGTTTATTAATTTAAAAATTGAAATTTTATAGAATTTTGTTTGTGTTGTTTCTTTATCTGTGATGATCGTGTATTTACACGGAGCAGATGATGTTATAGGTGATAGAGCTCCTCAGTGAGAAGCTGGATGGTGAAATTAGTTTATTTGAAATTTGACTATTTGTTTTAGATTTATGTAGATATTTAAAGTCTTATGAAGAGAAATATGTTTTGAAATATTTTAAGAAAGGGTTGTGGACATATTTGTATTATGTTTATATATTCATTTTAATAATTTATATAGATTATAGTTTTTAGATGTGGAAAAATATAGGGAAGTTACAAAAAGATTGTGTAAGTTAAAGAAATCGTTCTATAAGCTAAAGTGATAATAGATAATGATATAATAATTCAACCAACTTAAAGTTTTTTTAAGGTACAACAAAAATTCTTATAATTCATATGTTTATTACTTTATTTAGACGACATGTTAATAACCTCTTGAGAAAAGGTTGAGATAAGAAAGTTGAAGTCACTTTTTAGTATTGAATTTATGATAAAAGTTATAAAAATTGTAGAAAATATTTTGGGAATGAAAATTAGGAGGGATCATGCACATTAGAATTTTTTTGTTTTTGTATTAGAGAAAATACATCCGGAAAGCACCTATTTGACATTGTCCATATGTCTTTTTAAGCTCAATTCTAATTAAAGTGGTTTAGGGAAGGAGTACATATTTTATGTTCCTTATATAAGTGTGTTAAACAACTCGATGTATGAATGGTATGCACACAACTTAGCACAAAGCATTTAGTCTAACAAGTATATATGAAATATCCAAGGAAGAACATTGACGGATCGTGAAATGTATCATCAAATACGTTAAGAGAATGGAAGACATGGTCTCATCTTCATGGATGACTCGTAATGTACTTTTGTTGATTTTTTATTTTTTTTATTGTTACTGGTTACACTTTTATGATTAGTGACTTTCTAGTTAATTGGAAAACTATTCTCTAACTTAGACTAATCATGTCGACCATTGAAATAAATTATATGGTGAAAGTAACTAAGATGAATATCTTTTTGAAAGATAGATTTGATGAATGATCTCAAGTTTTTAAAGGAAAAGGTTGTAATCTTCTATGATAATCTAAGTGCAATTTGTTTACTCAATAATCATGTTCACCATGAATAGACCAAATAGACAAATGTTGAATATCACTTCATTCACACTAAAGATAAGATTGTAGTAAAGAAAGAAAACCCTATTAATATATTTATAAAATTAGTTCTTAGAAATAGTTCATTACATTGCTTCAATTTATTGTACTATGTTAAGAGTAATGTTGATTGTAGATATTTAAAATTATCAAATCAAGAATTGCATACGACTATAAAACCATGTCAAAGTATAATTTTCATTGTAAATAAATGTAAAATTTATTAAATGATGTCCAAAAGTAACCTTTGTGCTTGCGCATCCACATATATACCTACATATGAATGACTTACTAAACTAACAATGATAAAATTATCATATTAAATGTATCAGGAGAATTCATTCTATCTTCTTACGTAATACAAACTTATTTTATCTCCATCTTCAATGTAAAATTTCGGATTTATATATTTTTCAGTATTTATTGATTAATTTTGCTCTTTTGCCCAATACAACAAACAGATATTTTAATATACATATGACATATATTTACTACTAATATATTTCGTAGAACATTTATATTAATAACTTACTATTTTTTGAAAAATAAAACTTGGTCAAGTTTAGAAAAAGTTGCCGCATATATGCTTAAAAAGGTTTACAAATATATTTTAAATATACATTTATTTAAAATTAGAAAAAAATAAATTGTATTTAAATGCAAAATTATATAAAAAAATTAACTGATATTAAATCAATTTAATTTTGACCACATTTATACCAAACAACCAATTTGTTAGAAATATGAATAAAAGAACTTTATTTTTTATCCAGATAAAGAAAATACGTAATCTATTTTATATTTATTTTCTCTTATTGTGTGTAATAATAAGTATTAATATCCACCTTTTTTTACCACTTTTATTTTAATATTGTATTAAATTTAAAGTATTTTTAATATTATTTTTGTTTTGCATCTAATATTTTATTTTTCATTAAAAATTAAATCATATAATCGAGGTTTTAATTTCTACTGAATATATAGAATAGAACGAGAAGAAGGTTACATTCTCGCAGTAGCAGCTTTTGGTTTTCCACCACCGCAGCTCCGTTTTCTCTCCCTCCGTGCAAACATGGTACAGATTTCTTTTGTCTCTTTTGTTTTCTGTTTTCTGTTTTCTTCATTCTGATTTTCGTTTCAGTGATGAATTGGGTTGTGGTGTAGTTGTTCTTCTCGTACTTCAAGGATTTGGTGGGAAGAGAAGTAACCGTGGAGCTGAAGAACGATTTGGCCATCAGAGGGACATTGCATTCCGTTGATCAGTACCTCAACATAAAGCTCGAAAACACTCGCGTCGTCGATCAAGACAAGTACCCCCACATGGTATCCCTTTTCTCTCTCTCGCTCTAGGGTTTATATTCTTCATCTATTTGTATCATACGTTTCCTTTGATAGTGAGTAGATGTTGGACTTGTGAATTTTAAGGCGTTGGATATGGGGTTTATTTGGGTTTAAAATTTAATTTGGGATTACGATTGAATAAATTTCCGTGTTGTCAAGCTGCCACTGATACCCTCTGTTCCTTGGGTTTCTTTCTTCCTTTTTGGAATGAAATCGGGATTTTTGAGTCCAGGCTCTGATGTAGATGCTGGAGGTTTGAATTTTGAACTCACACCTGACCTTTCCCCCCTTCTTCTGTCTAGATGCACAATAACTCTAGTTTAACCAAGCATTAAAAAAATTAATTAGATTTCTTTTAGTACTCTTTAATTTCAAATTTGTTTCGATGCAATGCTTAATAAGCATTGGACACATGTTAAATAATGAGATTTTCTGTATCTGGGATTTAAATTGAGTATTGATGTGCCCGTGGTTAATGGTTAATTTTGAGTCGTTGTTGTTGATTATGATTTGAATTGTACATTAGTGTATGTGAATTGGCAGTTGAGGTAGAAAAACTTCATTTGTAAGTAACAAGTTAAAGGGCACCTGTCTTTTATATTTAGCATTTAGCATACATTCTCCATGAGTTTTATGTTTATATGCGATTGAGAGTGGGTTCGAGTTTCTTCTTAAATCCATCACAGGTCTCCCTCCACTAACAGTTTTTCGGAAAACTTCATCTGTTCTGGTGTGGTGTGGATGGCAGGCAGGCTTGTATTTCTTAGTTTCAACAGGACTCCTTACAAGCGTTGTTTCTACTTACTATTATCTAAAAATAATCAATTTTTACTGACTCGTGCTCACACTCTGCAAGGATTTAGAATAAAAGAGAAAGAGAAGAAGTTATGCTCTTGATATTTTTTATTAGTGGTTTTATAAATTGATCCAGGTGTCGTGCTTTTAGATGTGTTTTAGACATTACTAGTTTTACCGGAAGGATGTTAGAATTCTTTATTGGTTTCTGAAAATATAAATATTGAATATGAGATTATATATTGTCCTCCAGTTTCTTGGTTTTGTTTTGGGCCAACATCGGGCTTGTCATTTTGCATGGTTAGCCTTTCTTTTTTTACACACTTCTATATGCCTGTTCATGTGTTTCTATGAATGGACTTTCGTTGAAAGTGTTTGCCTCTGATAAGTTGCTTTTGATACTTCAAATATCTAAATGTCAAGGAATGAAGGATTTATTCAAGGTGACGTTTTACTTCATCTACATTTTAAAAGAGTTGGACAATCAATTAATTGGTATTCTTCTAGAAATAGTGGGAAAAGGGTTAAGGATCTGACTGAGGCTGTTAATGCCCAACTTTCATATTTCTGATTTTCTCTTATGTTTTATGAATATGATGTGGGGAGGTTGAAATTGTTATAAATTAATCTCGTTGATTGTTGGAAATTTGGGAAGTATGTGAGTTGAGATTTTGGAACTCTATATATGTTTGGTACTTACTGTTTTAAAGTGGATGCTCGATTGAATTAAGGTTAGCTTGTATGCCATCAAGAAAATATGAGTATAGTGAGTTTGATGGTAGAAGAAATACGAAGGTTTATGCTGCTATAATATAATAAGATACTCACTTTAGGATGTCATTGCAAAAAAGACTGCTGAATACTGATTTGCATACGAGAAAAACTTAAAATCAAGGAAGCTTGATACAAATTTCTCAAAGCTCCTCTTGAATTATTGCCAAGTTTTTTCTCCTGTTAATTTTGTTTTATTTAGATTCCTTAATTTGGTATATATATGACTTGAGTACATATAATGATGATTAGATTTTTTTATTCTTTTGGTATTCTAGTTGGTAACGTGTGACTATTTGATGTCAGCTTTCTGTAAGAAACTGCTTCATCAGAGGTTCGGTAGTGAGATATGTGCAATTACCTCCAGAAGGGGTGGACATTGAATTGTTGCACGATGCCACGAGGAGAGAGGCTCGGGGCGGTTAGCGTCTTCACCTTGTGATGTATCTTTTAAATGAAAATTCGGTAGGCTTCCATTTGGTTAATCCTACCTCAGAAGGAAACTCTTTTCAGATGTTAATGCTATGCTCTGTGTAACTGTATTGCCTTTTCCTTTTATTTCTTTTGGAAGCTTTGTCCACTTTTAATGTGACAAAATGATACTAGTCTAACTGCATGCATTGCTTTTTCCTTCCCCAAGTCTTCTCAGTTCAGAGAACACGCAGCTTAGTGTGTCAGATATCTGAATTCATGATTCAGACGATGGCCTTAAAAATTGAGTTTAAGTCTACATACTTTGTGTACTTTTTTTATTTTTCTAAGTTTTTTTTTTAACAAATTAAATATGAACTCAAAATTTAACATCTTAAATCATTCCTTTTTTACTCTAATGGTATTAAATAATTGTCGAATTTATACTTCAGTGAAAATTTGATTAAATCTAAGGAATTTTATAGGGCGTGGGATTAGTATGTAAAGTGTTTATTTTGATACGTAAAAGTTAATGAATTGAATTTTTGTGTTTATTCTTGTTTAAAAATGTGTCTTAATGTAGTAAATATTTGTGTGTTTTTATTTAATTTGCATGTTTTTAAAGAAAGTAGTTTGTTATTCTTCTTAATAAGAAAAATTTATTTACTTCTTAAATAAGTGATTTTTTAAAATGTTATTTGTATAAAATATTTATTTTAAATTTAAATAAACTCATGCAATGTGGTTGTTATAGTTTAAAATCTTATGATTTTTTAAGTATAATTATATTTTTAGAATGAAAACGTTCTCAGTCTTCGAAACTGAGATATTTTGTTTTCTACATTTTAAAAAAAGTATAATTTTAACTTATCAAATTTACTATTTATAGACTAATAGTAAAAAATGATTTCAGCTTTTCAAATTTAGTGTTTTAAGGAACTAAAACACTTTTTTTTTAAAATTAGAAGACATAAAAATTGAAAAACTAAAATTGGATCCACTTTGAATTTCTGGTTAGAGTTATCAAGGGTTAGTCATTGTTACTTTGTTGGATTGGCCATTAAGTTTTAAGCAAATAAAGGTTTTCCATTTATTATATATTCAATATGTTTTTTAAACTAGTGTTTAAACTACATTTATAACCGTATATAAGGAATATCATTTTGCTTACCTATTTCAAGTTTTTTTATTTCGTTTTTAATTATATTTTAATCTTTTAAACCTTAAAGTTATTACGTTAAATATATAACAATAAAAAAAAAGTAAAATAGAACAGATAAACAATTCATTCACTCAAAATACATACATTACTCCTTTACATTATAGTTGCCTTTTGTTTTTCTTCATTTTGCAATTATATTAAGTTAGAATTTACTTTTGTATTAAAGTAATTGAATTTACTATTTGTCGTTTGTTGATGCTAAATTTGGTGGAGACATTATAATTGTATGATGACTCTTTGATGGGAGTAATTGATATTAGTTATACATGTTTATTTTTAGTATCATAATAGAAAAAAAAAATTATATTAGGGATGATGAAGAAACAACAACACGTTACCATGATTTAATATACACAAGTTTATGAAATTGCCCATATGAAATATTGTATTAGACCTTTGTATGCTCACATAATTAAAATCCTTTTCAAATATATATTATAAATAAAGGAAAAATGGTAGAGTTTTGACAAATGATTTTAAAAAAATAAAATATGTATGGGTCACTTGTATTTAAGCAAGGCAAACCAAAAATAAAATAGCCCGTTTATCTCAACCCATTTTTAGATTACTAATTAGGGGATGACAAAAAAAATCTATATCCACATGTATATGTGGATAAAATATCTAACAAATACTAAATGAATATTTTTAGTGGATGAACATATTTATTTTAATTACCCATTTTAATAAAGTGGGTAAAAGTATAATGATACTCCTTATTCATTAATTATTGTTAGTAAATTTATTTAAATATAATTTAAAAATTTAAATATAAAATGATCAAAATAAAGTTATTAACAAGAGAATTAGTCACTTCAGAATTTGATTTTATATATTTATATTTTTTATTTAGACTTATAAATTAACAAGAAAAATGTTAGTCATTGAAAACATTTGTACTGTACTTTAAAATTAATTGTTTATTTGAATTTATACTTTAAAAAATTAATTTTTAATAATTTTATTTAAAATTTTATTTTTTTTAAAAACATCTGTAAATTATCTATAAATATCAGCTGGTATACTAAAAAATTGCAGGTATTTTTTTATAAATACCTCAAAAACTGATGATATATATGGAAACGTTACATTTTGCCCCTACAGTTTTCATGCTTAGAAGGCATAATTTAAAAGAAATGAAATGTAACATTTTATAGTTTCCATGAACCATTAATTATATGGACTGTGATAAATTGATATCTTTCACATCTTATACAACCACCCAAAGTATATTATTATTTTATTTCCATTTATTTTTATTGTTTTAAATATAATATTTTATTATTAAAACAAACTGTGAAGTGATCGTTAAATAAAAGATGGGCGTCAAGTCTCCTAATTTCATTTCCAGTAGTAATAAAGTTGTTAAGTGGGATTTTTTTTGTATTGTTTCAAACAAACTTTATTCTTTTATTTCTCATATTCACTTCTATTAAATATTACCAATATGAATATATTTTATTAATAAATAATGAAAAAAATATATAAAGTCATTAGTAATAAACATGATATTATTACTTTTATAAAATAAATAAAAAATTGAATTAGTTATTTTAATTACTACTTAACTAAAAGGAATTTCTTTTACAATCCAGTTGTGCAATTCTTTGGTACAGTGCATAATAAAAAGTATTTCTTCAGATCTATGTTACAAAAAAAGAATACAAACTTCACAAATAAATTAAAATTTATGAAAATAGAAGATGGAAATCAATGTTACATTTGTTGGAGTGAAACCCATGCATAACTCTTCTCTCGTCCCTTCTTTCACTCACTCATATTCTCTTCTCTCGTCTCTTCCCTCTTTCAAATTCTATTTCTCTCAATCCCCTAACCATGGCAGTTCCCGCGCAAACCACCGAGGCTGATGCGTGGGACGCGGTCCTACGCCAAACGAAGTTGGCCGTGGAGAGCAACGCCGATCCTTACACGTGGGCCTTCGATGTCAGGTCGACGCTTCACTCCTCCGCCATTGCCATCCCTTCCGTCGAACTCGCTCACCGCTTGGTCTCTCACTTCTTTTGGGACAACTACTCCGCAGCCGCATGGAAGCTTCTACACACCGCCCTGTCCCTCGACATCATCCCTCCCTCCCTCCTCATCGCACTTCTCTCCGCCACGTAACGTTACCTCTTTCATTTGTCATTTCCGTTTTCTCTTTTTCACTTCTTCTGTTAAGTTTACGCTCTAATTAATTGAATCATTTGTTTCTTGAACGTGCATTTTTCATTGGCCTGCTTAATATTCCATTTATATAATATGTATCTGAAGATGTAGAATCACTGAATGAAGGAATTCGTACTGTTGTAACGTTGGATTTGCTCAATTCGTTATCGGAATAGTTTTTGTGCATGGTTGATGGTTAAGAGAGAGAAGCTTAACTAGTTTTGGTTTGCTAGAAAATGAAAGTTTAACGCTACCAACCTGTCTTTTTTTATGGAACATCGCACGGGAGTGGAGCCGCAATTTAGAACATTCACTGATTTACTTGTTTTCTTCACTGATTACTGCAGTGTTGTACCAAGCAGAGAACTCCACCCTACTGCTTACAGACTTTATATGGAACTCCTCAAGCAACTTCGCGATATGCTTGGATATGATGTCAGTTCTCCAAACTATGAAAAGTGAGGTCCAACACTTTCTGGACAAGAATTGTTTGTGTTGGCTTCTGAATATGTCTAGCATTTTGGATATTCTATTACTATGGTGGTTTGAATGTGAACTTATCATTGCTCCTGTTCAATTTAAACTGAATAAATTTCTGTCTGATACAACTAAGCCAAATCTAGCCAGTGTTGTTTGTATTGGGTCTTCGTGTGTGTTTGGTTTCGTGTGTTTCTTTGATTTGATGTGAAAAATTGAGAAAACGTGCGATACAGATGTCAATGTAAACGCACTGCTCATGTCGTGGTAAATCTATTATTGTAGAAATTTACGTTGGTAGGAGGTTGGTGTGTGTATGTGTTACTCTCTAATGTCGATCTTATAGGCTAAAGACTAACCTTAGTAGCCTAACTTACAAAAGACCACTACAATAACTAAAATGTAATTTTTAAGAATTGTAGTTCTATTATTGTTTGAAGGTTTTTGAATAGCATGCTAATGTGCTGAAAATATTTAACATTTCATGCAAAGGAATTGGGATGTGTAATTGAAGATTTCCTTGATGATGATGAATCGTGTTTAAATAATATTGAGATAACTAGACCAAAACATCTGCTATCCAGTTTGGTATTTGAAGTTTTAACATATTATTTATGGTTAGGTCCTGACAATTTTTGCAATCCACAAAGTAAATTTCTTCCTTGTTATGAATAATTTTTTCCTTTATGGTGGTAGAGAAAACCACTTAGGCAAAAAAACAAAAAACAGAAATAAATCTCCTTAGCATTTGGTGGTGGTGCTTGAAAGTTGAAAGTCTTATTATTAGGCTTTGTGCTGTTAACCTGAAGGTACTTGTTGATGTTGCTGTGTTTGACATATCTGTCCCTCAAACGCTCAAACCATTCACCACACAAATTGGGATGAGATTTTAGAGCTTTATATACTTGAAGGATATTTATGTGAAAAGAAAGAAAAATTTGCATCTAGTGCATTGCTCGCAAAAGTAGATTTGACCTCTTTTAAATTTCAATGTTATCTCCTAGGACTACATTTCATCATTTGCAATTAGATATTTATATTATCTTTTAGATAAAGGAAACATAAATCTGCTTAAGTAGTTTCTTGTGCGTTTTTCTCTTTCTCTTTTCAGGGTATGGGGAGGTTCGTTGTTTATTTCTGAATACTAATAATGACATTTCAAACCAATGGTTCTTTAGGATTATGAAATCAATTGATGATGTTCTTCAGCTTTCTCAAGTATACAGTCAAACGTTGTGGGAGCCTGGAGTTGTTCTGGTTGAATTTGTCTTTTCGATCGTATGGCAGTTACTTGAAGCATCATTAGATGATGAAGGGTTACTAGATCACACTACAGAGAATAAGCCTATATGGCTAAGCAGGTCACATGATATGGATGTTGATGGACCTGACAGCTTAGGTGAAAAGAAAACTGAGCATGTTGAGGGGTTTCAGAAGAAAAATACAGCAATGGCTATAGAGATTATTGCAGATTTTTTGCAACACAAAATGACTTCAAGGATCCTTTCCTTAGTTCATTGGAACATGTAAGAATTTAATTCTGATATGCTTTGTATTAGGTAAACCAGCTAAATATTCATTTGAGTGAATCTCAATTAAGGCTTTGGAATCTTTTATTGAAGGGAAGTTATCTCTGTAGGTCATCATATTGGAAGTCCTTCATTCACCAAACACAGCTGCTTGTGTCAAACTCTTCAATTTTTAGGAATTTGAGTAATAATACTGCTGAGACCCTTATAAGTTTGACCCAAAATACCGGGGCGGTTGTTTCTCATGAGTTCAAAATAAAATCTAAGGTGAGGACTAAAGAAGTCATATCCGCTGGTTCGCTGATGTCTTTTGCTGCGCAGTCTTATGGGGATAGTTGGTCTGCACTCTGGCTTCCTATTGATCTTATCCTGGAAGATGCTTTGGATGGAGGGCAAGTGGCAGCATTTAGTGCTATTGAGATTATTACAGGTATTATTTTTTTTGAAGTGAAAATGTTGGGGAAAATACCTATACAAGGAAGAAAAATAACACGATGAAAGAGTCTAGACATTAACTGCTTTAATTCATTCTGTTAGAGCCTTCTCTTCCAGTCTTGGGTTCATAGTTATTATGGTTCTTTTTCTTCATTCCATACGCACAGATATTTTTTGTCTTTCCAGGATTCTTTTTTCGGCTTCCTTCAGAAATTAATATGATTCATATAATTTCAAGGACCACATTATGGTTTTACCCAACAAAATTAAAACAAATCTTTCTAAGCCCAAATTGTAAGACATGCCATAATCATGCCAAACTACACCAGAAGTGTCAGCCAGCCTCTCTTTTTGGCAGACAGAAAGAATTAAAAAGCAACCAGAAAATGATCCATAGAAATTGCAAAATACTGAGTGAGAAAGTGGATATCACAGAATAAAATATGGCTTGTAACAAATAGAATTGCTGCTATTTCTATTAAAAAAGGGTTGTTAAAAGATGATGGGAAAGAAATATGAATAGTGATCTCAAGTTTTTCCATGTGAGGACTATGACATGGAAAAAAATCCAAATGGCATCTTTTGGGTGGGAGTTGGACTGAATACTTGATTTAAATGACAAACTTTCTTGTATTTTTTTTATTTCCAAATCAGTGTTATTTATTTGAACTTGTAATTGCAGGTTTGGTGAAGACTTTACACGCAGTTAATGGCACTATGTGGCACAACACATTTTTGGGGTTATGGGTTGCAGCACTGCGTTTGGTTCAAAGGGTTGGAACTGTTCCAACAACAAGGGTATAGAGCCGATGATTCTCCCGGAAATATTGCTTGATGAATTTATTCCTGTGTTTGATCATAAAAAAAGAAAGACCGTACTGCATGTCATTTACATTTTACTTTTTCTGTGTTGGCACATGACACCTTTACGTTTAATTGATTCACTGGTCCTTTATAAAGCTCTAGTGACATTGGAAATTTGCATGCAATTGTACTTTACTTAATATTCACAATAACAGATCAAATATTCACCGTTATTTTAGGAGAGGGATTCAAAAGAAGGTCCTATACCTCGTCTTGACACCTGCATGTGTATGCTACTGAGCATTACAACCCTCGTGGTAACTTATATTATTGAAGAAGAGGAAGGTCAACTGATTGAAGAAGCTGAACATAGCCCTACAACAAGCAAAGGGACAGAAAAGCCAGCTCTGGGGAAGTGTCGAGGGGAATTGATTACCAGTTTACAGCTTTTGGGTGATTATGAGTCCTTACTCACCCCTCCTCAACCTGTTCTCGTGGAAGCCAATCAAGCTGCTGCCAAAGCTATTTTGTCCTTATCAGGAAACCCTGTTGGTAGTGGATACTTGGAATATACGAGCACGAATGGCTTGCCGATAAAATCTTGTGAGTAATTTCTTTTGTTGTGGTTATGGGGAATCTGTAAAGATTTCTCTTTGGCGGTAGAGTTTTGTACTTCTAACTTATGCGTATCCTTCTATGTTTATATTGCTTCCCCAAACAGGAAGACATGGATCTCCCTGTGAACAAACAGTCAACATTGCTTATCAATTTAATTTTTTCTCTCGCTCTATCTCGCACACAACAATTATAGTTGTCCATAGTTTTATTAGTGGCGCTGTCACCTTTACCTTGGTACTGTGGTATTTAATCACATTTTGGTAATTTGGTCATCTTGCAATGCTCTTTTGCCTCTGTTATTTTCTTTTTCGTATAACGCTATTTCATAAAAGTCTGTTCATATTTTTTTCCGGATCCTTTATCTTTTATGCCTTTGGTGTATAGGTGAAGCTCATTTTTTTTGTATGTTTTTCCTTGCAGCTGGCAACTTACGGCATCTAATTGTTGAGGCTTGTATTGCAAAAAACCTACTTGATGCATCAGCTTATCTATGGCCTGGTTATGTCAATGCATCCAGCAACCAAATTCCTTGTAGCATTTCTAATCATGTGTCTGGCTGGTCTTCTTTGATGGAGGGGTCACAGCTAACTCCTGCTTTGGTTAATGTCTTAGTTGCAACTCCAGCTTCCAGGTAAGCTGCATCATTCATAGTTCATATGCTCTGTGTCGCTTTCAATCCCCTTTTACATTTGGCTTCAGAACGGAAAAATTCGAGGAAGGTGGTTGACTTAGGCAAATTAGATGGAGGGTTTTTTCAATAATATTAATCTTTCCAAAATGCTGCTTTTGCCACATTTTTGTCTTTTGGTGGTGATGGTGGTTTAGGGGAAGAACAGTGTTCGTACTTTGAATTGTTGACGTTGTGTTCATTTATTCGGTCAGAAAATTCATGAAAAGTCTTTGCTCTCGTCATTCATGCCACTGACGTAGAACATTATTCATACTTCAGTAGTGTGTGTATTTTATGCTTTAATGTAAATTAAATGTGGATAGTATTGTAATGCGTAAAAGAATCTTCAGAACTATAATCTATAAAAATGTTGACGTGGTAAAGCAGATATGGAATGATGGAATAATACTGTAATTCGCAAAAGAATCTTCAAAACTATAATCTATAAAAATGTTGACGTGGTAAGCAAATCTCATAATATACAACAGATATGGAATGATGGAATACTATAATGTGGATAGTATTGTAATGCGTAAAAGAATCTTCAAAACTATAATCTATAAACATGTTGACGTGGTAAGCAAATCTCATAATATACAACAGATATGGAATGATGGAATACATTATGAAGGGTTGCTATAGAATACTTTGCTTTAATATAGGCCTTATTGCTCCCATATTTCCTGGATAAAGGGACTTAATGATCTGGAAAATTCATGGAAATTCTTGTCTTTTAGATCAAATATAGATTTATAATTTAAAGGCACTAAATGCGCATACACAGTTTATGGAGTCTTCGTGTATAAGTGAAAGTGGTGGCTATCTTTGCATAATATCTCCACTATAGTACAGCATGCCGTGCATCCTTTTTTTCATGAAGCCAATATTAGATGCCCTCTTTAGAAAATTTATAAAGCAACTGAATTCATGGATTTTGATGGAAGCTTAGCAGAGATTGAGAAAATATATGAAATTGCAATCAATGGTTCAGATGAAGAAAAGATATCTGCTGCTACCATTCTGTGTGGGGCATCTCTGGTACGTGGGTGGAATGTACAGGTACTGTTTTTAGCATTCCAATTTTACCGGAGACTTCTACTAAATTTTCTTAGTTTTTAGTTTGTTTAGTGTGTCTTGTGTCCCTTCTTTAATTTCGTCTGTTATTTGTTCATTATCTTTGCTTGCAGGAGCTTGCCCTTCTTTTTATCACAAAATTGCTTTCACCTATAGATCCTCCTAATTACTCTGGGGCTCAGAGCCATTTGACCAGCCAAGCTGCCTTTTTAAACGTTCTAATAATGGGAATCTCATCTGTAGACTGTGTTCATATATTCTCCCTACATGGTTTGGTATGATCTTTTTTTTTATCCTTGTAGTTTGACAGACATGTAATTGCCAACTAACCTTCTTCTTTTTAAGTGAAGTTTTTTATCAAGTGTTTTTTGTAGTATAGGAAGGCTCTATCATAAATTAAGTGCTTAGTTTTCATAAAAGCTAAAGGAGGATGTAATGTTATAGAGAACTAGTATGTTGCATGTGCATTCTTTGCTCATATGTTGTATTTTTGCCATTTACTACAGGTTCCATTACTTGCGTCAGGACTAATGCTAATATGCGAGGTTTTTGGATCCCGTGTTCCAGATGCCTCGGGGACTCTTGCAACAGGAGAAAAACTCACTCATTGGGAGGTATTCTCTAATGCATTTACTCTTTTGCTGAGGTTTTGGCGGTTTGATCGTCTACCTGTTGAACAAGTGAGGAGCGATGCAACAACTCCACCATTTGGATCACTACTTAGTCCTGAATGCCTTTTATTAGTTCGAAACAGTAAATTGGCATCGCTTGGAAGAACATCAAAGGATCGGCAAAGGCTCAAAAGATGGTCAAACATTTTAAGCTTTCCTGCAGACCCTGTATTTATGGATTCCTTTCCAAAATTAAACTTTTGGTACCGGAAGCACCAAGAAGGCATTGCTTCTACCCTCTCTGGTCTTGTGCCTGGAGGGCCCGTTCTTCGGATTGTCGATGCCCTACTAAGCATGATGTTTAGGAAGGTAAGTAATGGTGCCGAACCTTTGACACCTACTACTTCAGGAAGCAGCAGTTCATGTGGGCTTGCATTGGATGATGCTTTAAAAGTGCCTGCCTGGGATATCCTCGAAGCTATTCCCTTTGTGCTGGATGCTTCTCTGACTTCTTGTGATTATGGGAAGCTCTCTACTCGTGATCTAGCTACAGGTTTGTCTTGTTCTCTATTTGTCTACATAATTTAACTTGAACTTAGCACGTATCATATTGAGTCAGGACAAGTTTATAATGAGGACTGAGGCAACATAATTTAAGAATGTCACAGCGTGGAGTGAGAATATGTCCAAATTGAATGAGTCCTAAAATAACTCAATAAATAACCGAACACAATCCTAAAGCTTCAATTTGATTTGAGAGCCAACCACGACCACCCATTAAAAAAAACGTATAATAAATTGTTTTAATAGTAAACTATTATAAATATATATGATAATAGTAAATATAAATGAAACTCAAAATAAAATAGTAGGTTATCAAAGAATTATATAAAATATATAGAACATCAACCTATCATTATCTTTCTGTTTTAGAAAAAAATTAAATAAACATCTTACTATCTTTCCATAAAAAATTACCCTTTTGAGAAAAAAAAGTATCATTTTTCTAGAACAAAATTATAAAATATGTTTGCTTATTCGATTTTTAATAGAAATAATGTATTTAGTGTCAACTATATTAGAAAAACAAGTTTACACGAGTTATATACAAGAATAAAAAGTTATTGTCATTTATGAAAGTGAGAGTTTTTTTTTCACTTGTTAATAAATTATTATTTCCTAAAATATTTATTCTAAGGAATTTTTTATTTTTCTTCCACTGAATACGAGAATTATGTGTTTTTATACTTTTTCATAAATATTAAAGCATTTCTTGAATCAAACCTCACCCCTACACATATAGAAAATGTTTCATTAGAAACTTGGAACAAATATCCAAGCTTCTTGAATACAAATACAAGGTAGATTAATTTTTAAAATTGAATAAATAAATAAGTAGCTTTACCTTAAGAAAATTATTTTTAAAATCTACACATGATGACACCAGCTAGCTCTTCCAAGTGCAAATCCACTTGAAAATGCTGGATTAGCAACTGGGCATTATGAAAATCTTGTCCTAAACAAAACTACTACTTCTCTGATTTTACATGTCCAATATTTCTTAAAAAAATATTTCAGGACTATATATCACCTTCTAAGTTGATGTAAAGGGGAGTTAATATGTTGATGTATATGTATAATATTTTAAACTATAGTGCTTTAGAATGTTGATAAAAATTCTTATAATAATGTTAAAGCATACATTTTATGAAAATGATTAATCTATGAATAAAGAAGTCTAATTTCTTGCTGTAAAATAATGTTTAATTTCTATCCAGTATCCGATGTTAAAAAATTTATACGGACAAGCAAGAAAAATTTATGATACTAATACTTTTAGAGTACTTATTCTAAACGCTTACAAATTTATTTAAGAATTTAAGGAATAAAAAATACAATTATATTTCAGATACTAAAAATACATTGAGACCTAAAAATATATTACCTTTGTGCTGTTAATATATCTTATGATGGTAATAAGGATGATATAATATAATAATAATAATTTCAATGGTATTGTGGTGGTAATATATCGTAGAGATAGTGGTACAAGTGGAGGTGAGAATAGTATTGAAGGTAGCAAAACTGGTGGTGTTCTGATAATCACACAATTATGGTGATAGTGATTAGCGCACGAGGTGAAGACGGTGACAATGGTAATGCCGGCGATCTTGTGTGGTGATTGTGGCGGTAGCAAATGGTAGGGGTGTTGGTGATAAGATTATGTTTATTTTAAGGCGAGAGGTGTAATCGTGAAAAATGGTAGTACCAGTAAAGCTACCTTTTCAAGGCCATTTCTTTTAATTCTCTTCGTGAAAATAGGAAAAAGTACAAATTATTCATATAAAATATTATGAATTGAATAATTTAAAAATGCATTTTTTATAATGTAATTAATAAACATATTCTGATTATACAATCTACAATTTATTTTTAAATCTGAAAATATAGATTACATTTCTCAATTATACTTAATCTAAAATAAATTTAGAAATTAATCTGAAAATTCATGAATGTAATATAAATTTTACAGTTTTAAATATATTTCCAAATTATAGACACCTTAGCTAGTTACTCTGTTTTTTTGTTACTAGTTAAACAGTTGTAGTTAGCTATGAAAAGGATGTTGTGTGATCTAAGTTGTTAATTTTTGGATCAGACTCAATTTGTATACCCTTAATCCTTCTCCTAATTCAATACATTCGGAATCCATTCATTTATTGGCATTCCCTATTCTTCCAATTCTTCAAGTTCCCTGTTCTCCTAGAATTGTCTACATCATTCCAATGGCATGCAGAAACCATGGAGGCGGACGAAGAAAGAACCATTTTCAGTCTTCGTGGAGTAACATAGGCCAACCGGCTTTTAAAAGGATTTTGCATTCTCTTAAGTAGCCCACGAGATCATGATATTGAACGTGAACCCTATATTTGAGAAATTTGCACTGGGTTGTATTTCAATGATGATTTTTGAAACTTCTAGTTTGTTTGCTGTGTAATTTGATTTTCACAAGCTTTTTTCCAGGTCTCAAAGATCTAGCCGATTTCCTTCCGGCTTCTTTGGTTACCATTGCAAGCTATTTTTCAGCTGAAGTTACGCGGGGCATATGGAAGCCAGCTTTAATGAATGGAACTGACTGGCCCAGCCCTGCTTCAAATTTATCCCATGTTGAACAAGAAATAAAGAAAATCTTAGCAGATGTCGATGTCCCAAGCCTTGATATAGGTAAAGTACTCTTAGTCTCCACTCTAACTTTTTATTCTTTTTGAGCTTTTTTAAAACATAAAGGAGAGGAATTCGAACAAAACTAATGTCTTAAGGAACAAAACTAAAAAGTAACTAATGTAAAAGCAAACATTTATTAACTGACATTATCACAAAGATGCATACTCTGTCAAGAGCGTTGATCAATGAAATCCCCATGTTACCCTTATCTGCATTTATTATTCTATGTGGAAACAAAATGTTCATTATGTTTACAGTATTTTTTTTTAATTCCCTGCAGATGGAAACTCTCCACCAACACTTCCTTTGCCTTTGGCAGCTTTTGTAAGCCTCACGATAACATATAAACTTGACAAGGCCACCGAACGATTCCTTGCACTAATTGCCCCTACTGTGAGTTCCCTTGCTTCTGCTTGCCCCTGGCCCTCCTTGCCCATTGTGACGTCTTTGTGGATCCAGAAGGTGAAGCGTTGGAGTAACTACTTTGTGCTCTCTGCTTCCAGCACTGTTTTCCACCACAACAGGAATGCTGTAGTTCAACTACTAAAAAGTTGCTTCACATCCACCCTTGGCCTTGGGTCTGCTTGCATTTATAATAATGGTGGTGTCAGTGGCCTCCTTGGTCATGGCATAGTTTCCCAAATATCCGATGGGATCTCTCAAGTTGCTCCAGGAATTCTTTACCTAAGAGTGTATCGGTCTATTGGAGATATCGCGTTACTGGTTGAAGAAATTGTGCCTATTCTAATGCTTTCGGTTAGAGACATAGCGAGTGATTTGCCTAAGGGCATAAGGAAACCAAAGAAAACCAAGTTTGGGATCAAATATGGCCAAGTTTCTCTTGCCAGATCCATGGCACGTGTGCAGCATGCCGCTCTACTCGGGGCTTCATTGGTTTGGATATCAGGTGGACCAAAGTTCGTTCAATATTTGATAAGTGAGACTCTGCCTTCCTGGTTTTTATCAGCTTCCATGTTGGAGCAGGGTGGTGGAGAATCTGGACTTATGGTTGCCATGCTCAAAGGTTATGCACTGGCATTTTTTGTTTTTCTTAGCCTAGCATTTGCCTGGGGTATTGACAACTCGCATCCACATAAACGACGGGCGAAGGTTATTGGGTTGCATTTGGAATTTCTTGAGAGTGCCCTGAACAGAACTACATCAATGCGTTGTCATAGTGCTACTTGGGAAGCCTATGTGTCAGGGTTAATCAACTTGATGGTGGGTCGAGCTCCATCATGGATTCAGGAAGCTGATGAGGATTTGCTCAAGAGACTGAGCAGGGGACTAAGACATATGGATGAACACGAGTTGGCTCTTCGCCTGTTGGAAATCGGTGGGATACGTGTGATGGGTGCAGCGGCTGAAATGATAATTGAATTTAAACGTATCTGAACTGGCAAATACTATACTATTTCATTCATTCTTTGACTCGTTAGATAAGGGCTTTTTCTTCTGTGATATACCATTCTTCAGTTGGAAATTGGGCAAAAGTTACTTCCACCAAATAAACTAAAAAATTTGTCAAACTATTCAGTAGTCAGACTACAAATATCTGACTTATTGGTTATTATATCTATCCAATACAAAAATACAAACACATCTTCTTTGCAATGATTTCGGCTACCTTAATAAAAAATAATGGGTAAAAGCACAAGAAAAATATTATCAAATTATCACTATGAAATATTTACCTGTGTACAATTCTGGTTAAATTGGCTTTCATATCAGTAGTGGCATGAGTCGTTTTTTCTTCAAGTTGTCCTATGTTATTTTTATTAGAGTGCAATTTGTTTTCGTGGATGATATATGTAACAAATCCTATGCATGTGAATGTCGTTAGCACCAAATGCACGCAACTTTATTGTAATCCACTAATTATCTGTCTTCGATCTTATGTAATGTAATTTTCATGAGTAAATTTTCTTCAATCATTGCAAGCACCCCTGAAGCTGATGTCAAACTATCTTATTAAGGATGGAATGCATTGCTGCAAGAAATTCATTTAGAATATGCTGGATTGATCCACACTAATTCTTACCTTATAAATTTGAATAAAATAAAACAGTTAAATTATGACAGTAAAATTCTGAAGTGACTGTCTTTAGTGTCATAAGGATAGTTTTATTCTGAAAATATAAATACACACTAAAATGTAATGCAGGCTCCTAGCCTCCTGAAGTCACAACAAGGGAGAGTTGTATGTATGTAGTATTTTTCTTGCATATAAAAAAATACTATTTTCAAAAATAAATACTCCTTATTTATTTATTTAAAAATAAAGACCATAAGAAATCACTACAATAAAACTACTATTTACACAGTATTGGAGCATACATTCCCAGTATGCCTTCTCACCAATTTATTATTACCTCAGTAATTAATCTACAAACCTAAAACTGAATGGCAACATTTGCCAAGTTTGAGAGAAGTTCCTCTGGGGAAGGAATGTATTTGTTTTAAATGGTAGGATTACATGCCTCAAACAAAGCGCAGCTGTGAGACTTCATTTTATAAGTAGACAGACCTGCTTTCATCTCAGGGACAATTTCACCACTGCTAGAGAAAAACCCCGGAAATGGAAGACTTGTGTCAACTAAGCGGTACCATGACATCCCTTCTGGAGGCAAAGGTAAAACTGTACTTTCTGGCTCATCAGCCACATTTAAAGCAATAAATATATCCCCAGAAATATCAGAAGATACAGAGCTCTCTGACAACACTGCTACTTCACTCTTCAAAGTCATGGCCAGGAACTTGCATGATGGGTCTTCCCATCTTGGTGGTGCCCCATCACTTCCATACCATTCTATGTTTTCTTCTTTTAAGAAGCTCCTTCTCTGAAGAAGATCACTCCTCCTCCTTCTCAGTGAACTCATAAAGAAAATGAATTGTGAGATTTGTTTACCAAAGCCTGTTGTCAAAGCACTCCAAGTCATAGGCTTTATATCATCATATGCAGGAAAACCACCAGATGAGTGGGCACATTCATCTCCCATGTTCAGAACAGGTACTCCTAATGACACAAACAAGATGAAGAGGAAATTACGGATTTGTTTGAGTCGTCTTTCAAGGACACTGGTGTTATTAGTGGGTCCTTCTTCTCCACAATTCCAACTTAATTCATCATCACTGCTGAAGCTGACCAAGTCTACAAGAGAAAATCCAAAGTTCCTGACAATGTAATTAAAAGAGAATGCTGGGCCTCGTCCACCAGAAAACATGTCTCCACTCCCACAAAGTCTTGTTGCAAGGTCGCTAAGAAGATTTTCACCCCTAAAAAAGTTCCTCACGTCATTACAAAATTTTGCATTCATTTCAGCCCATCTCATCCAATGAGGAAAGTGAATTTCCTTCGCTACCGTGTCATGAGGATCCCAACAATCTGCAATGATTTTAGTCTTGGAGAGTACTGGGTCAAAAGCAATTGCTTCAACTAATGGAGGTCTAGATAAGTACTCCCCATGAAATCCCCTCAGCAGGTGTGAAGCATTTATGAAAGAGAAGCCATCAATGTGAAACTCAGTCACCCAATACCGCAGACTATCCAGAATCAAGTTTTGCACTATAGGATAGTTACAGTTCAAAGCACTCTGTATCTTCAAATCACCAACTCCATTTGCTAGGTAGTAGGATGAATCATCAATTCCCTGTAGAGCACCAATCTCAGCAGTATTTGAGAAAACTACTTCCACTAGAACTTCTATCCCATTGGCATGCATAGTTTTAACCATCTCTTTCATAGAGGCCATAGTAGACACAGGACCACCAGATGGTCCATAAATGTGCATCAGGGAGAAAAAATGGCAAGGAAAATATGGTCCTTTTTTTTCATCAGATGTGAAAACCGGCTCCAGCAGAACAGCATTCACGCCTAGATCTTTAAAATGTTGAACCTTCTCAGCCAAACCTGTAAAAGTCCCAGCTGAACCACTTGGAAGTTGGCTTGAGTTATGCTGAGTAAAGCGCTTGACATTCAACCTATAAACCACTAGCTCCTCCATGGACAAATCTGGGAGAAAATCACCACCCCAGTCAAAAGCAGGTTCCTTTCCCAACCATCCAAGATTCTGCACTAGTTCAAGACCACTAGGATAAGAATGACCAACAATCTTAGCATACGGGTCCAAAACAACAAGCTCAGCAGAACTATCACCGTTGTTCTGCTTATGAACACCCCCTCTGCAGCGATAACCATAGCTCACAAAACTCTTGACACTCTCAAACGAGACATGCCAGATGTCACCTGACCTATTCACATAGGGATCCAAATCAACTTCCAAAGCAGGCTTCTCCACACCCTTCTCATCATACAAGCACAAAACCACACTCTCAGCATGTCTAGAGAAAATAGCGAAATTCACAGACCCATCAGGAGAATAAGAGAGCCCCAAAGGACCCGGGTAACCCGGTAGCAAACCAACCGGCACGCAAAAATTCGTTCTCCTATGGCTTATAATCTCCAACCCTGCATCCAAAGATGACATCAAGAAAAATGACAAGTACAAAGGAACATATTTGGCATCAAATTCCAACTCAACTCCAAACTTGCAAACAGAAGTTTGCACCAAAGGACTAACATTCATCCGCTTTGCCGCATTCCCACTCAAACCAGTCGAATCCATATCCACAAAACAAGATGAGTCACCTCTATACACACCCCAACACAACACCAATGTTTCACTGTCACCACAATGATTCACATCCAACGAAGAAATCTCAATGTAAACAAAATACCTATCTTTTTTCTTTGTGACATAAACTTTCACCAAACCCCCACCAGTTTCCGTCCTAAACAAATACGCCAACGCCCCTTTTAGGTCTTCCGGCCGCGTAAAGGGTTCGACTTGCTGCTCCGTCTCCTCAATGGACAATCGTGAAGTGGCACACAATTTGGAGGATGGGTTTCGGAAAAAGGGGAAAAAGTGGTTTTGCAATCCAAGTTGGCGTTGCTTCCTTTGGATCAAGGGTTTGTGAAAGCCAACGCATTTGGCTCCGAATTTGTGTTGATTGAAAGGAATGAGTGAGAATGAGAAGGCTGACACAACACTTGCCATAGTTGAATCCGAGGAAGGAAATTGAGTAGTTGCTATTTACAGCATTGCATTAGGTTGGAGTGACAGAGATTCAGTAAGGTTGTTTTTATGAGTGATGGAAACTTCCATTGTCGATCTGAAGAGTAACTGAAAGAAGGAACACTAAGGTAACGGTTACGCTGAAGACACACTGCTGCTTCTCTCATTACCGTCAGATATGTGAATCTCGTAATGAACGGTTGGGATGTTTGACGGTTAACTGGTTGGTCCAGTTGGTACTGATGTTCAATTACTGGGTTTGAAATTGCAATTCCGTCCTTCTCTCAGGGCTTTGTTACCTTTTGGCCAACGAATGCCACAAAATATCATATTTAAAGGTCCCTTCAAATTTTATTTTATGCACTAATTGAGAGATATTTACACTTCTTACAAGAAAGAAATAAGGTTATTTTAAAGATATTTAAACATTTAAGTAGGTAAAAAGTATTTATGGATTATAAAGGTTATTAGATGTATATTTCATGATAATTTATTTATACTTTATTATCATATTTATGGATTGTAATGATTATTGAGTGCATATTTTATGACAATTTATTTATACTTTATTATCATGGATTCTGTTGAGGCTTAATCTTCTTATTAATTTATGTTTATAATTTATTTAGCAAATTATTTTTTATTTAAGATCTTTGATTAAGTTCTTCTTTTGAGGGTCTCTTGTTTAAACAATGTGGATAGTCAAACTTAACTTATTGTTCAAATGACAGAAATGAAAATTGGTAATAGTTCAACCATTTGGAGTGATATGAATGAGAGATAAAAAAATTTAAGAGTAATAAGACTTCTCATTTTCAAATATTCAAATAATCTAAAGACTGATTATAATGATTATAAGAGATTGAGATAAAACACTCTTAATTATTTAATATTTGATTATATCACTAATATAAAGTATTTGTTACTTTTATTAACAACTCATTGTTTTTGTATTTGTAGAATACATAACTTACTAAGTGGAATTTTCCTTTCTAACTTTAACTTTTTCTTTTATTTAACCATTGTTATCTAGTAATGAATATTGTTCTCGAACAACATCCTTTGGCCCTCCTATCTCCGTCTGAGAAAATCGTACTTCCTTGATCAAAGAATCTTTCACCTGCAAAGATAAAGGGCGCCTTGACGATCGTTTGCACTCCGACGTTCAAGTCAGTATAAGGACAAATAAACACTAAGTGTATAAAGTAGTTTCAATCTTAGAAAATTGTGTCCCTTGTTATAGGGTTCTTAGCACCCTTTATATAGGTTGAAATTAGGGTTTACCTTTGTTCCTTTACCGATGTCTAGGGTTCCTTGGAGAATGTCCCTGCGCCGCTATGACATAATCTTAGCGTAATCTGGCACATGGAACATCCCTTAACTGGAGTGCAACGACTAACAGAATGGTCGCCTGGGTACCAACTTGTGCACCAAGTCTCTGGGGTCATCTGTTTTGCGGGTGCCCTAAGTATTCACGTGTCATGCATGCAACTTCCTTCAGAAACCCTAACCCTAATGGGCCTTAGCGCTTTCAAGGACTGTTTACTCGTGTCGCGCCTGAACGCGCTATACACCACTTGCATGGATCCCTCGTGACTTAGGCTTTTCTCATTTTTATCGTTTTAAATGATAACTGTGTAATTCTGGGATCGACCTTACGTGGCCCAATATAACTGTTTAAACAGTCGATGTCCGATCTCTCCCTCTTTTGATGAGGCCTGATGTCGATCTCCAACGTCGAAGTTTATAGTACCGATGTCCAAAGACTGACCATCACCCTGATATGCTTATCCAGGACCTACCTCACGTGGTCCATCTTTACTATCAGGCACCGGTGTGTGATGTTTGAGGTCAGTCGATGACCGAGGACTGGTCAGGACAAATATAAATGGAAAAAAATTACAATATTGTAGAAATGATTTATAGTTAAAATTTAAAATTAATATATTTTAAAACTAGTGGGATTCATCAATATTTTATATTTATTTTTATATTATTTTTTCAATCAAACACCTTTAACTTTTATTTTATTTTTTACCTATTTTCACTCATCTCTATTTTTATTCACTTTTTATTTTTCTCTTGTCTACCAAATAAACCATTAAAAATAGGTATAAATTTTAAAAGAGTTTAATTACGTATTTAATTGTATGGTTGTTGTGCAAATTTTAACTTTTGGTTCTTACATTTACAAATTATCCATTCTAATACTTATAAAATAAAAACAATAATCATACTTGAAAAAACTACTTTACAGGTAAAGTTTTTATTCTTGTTGAATTTACTTTACAAATAATTTCCACTTTGGACTCAATATGTTGTATGTGAAACTTGTTTCTTGGATAGGGATAATAAAACAAACCAATTTACTAGTCCGCTATTAGTATGACACGACCAACTCACATATTTTTTTAAAATTTATTATAATTAAAAATATTAATATTTTTTGTATTTTTAAAAATATGTAAATTTGTAATAATATTTTAATTTAAATTATAAACATTTATTTTAATTATAAATTATAATTCAGTAGTTTAATATATAAAAATATTTTTTCAATATCAATTAAATGCATTGATTAAAAAGCAAGTAGTTAAATTCTTAAAAAAATCATAATTAAATGTGTCTTTAATATATATCAGCGGCATGATGATGAATTTACCCATTTTATCAACCATATGGTTAGGTGTGTCAAGTTCATTAGATTTGGAACCATTGAAGAGTATAAAGCTTTACATTATTTATAACAAAGGAGGACTATAATTGCTAATATTATAAACATTTGAGACCCTTATATAAACTAAACTAAGACATTTTGAGGATTTGTTTGCAAACTTGATAACTTCCA
The DNA here is from genome assembly GCF_000499845.2 of Phaseolus vulgaris. NCBI lineage: Eukaryota > Viridiplantae > Streptophyta > Magnoliopsida > Fabales > Fabaceae > Phaseolus > Phaseolus vulgaris. The sequence goes on from NC_023759.2 coordinate 39,566,452, forward strand.
AAACTTAATTTTACAGGTAAACTATTAATGGATTTTATGTGGAGTTCACCTAGCCTTAGGAGAGGATGAAGAGGAATAATGAGATAAGAGAAAAAGAGTTTGTGTTGTGTTGTGTCACATAATCCGTCAACTCTTTTCTGTCTTCTCTCAATTCTCTTACTCACTCACTCACTCCTCACCGTTCCCTTCTTTATCAAACTGTTATCAGAAACAGACATCTCTTCATTATTCATTCTTTCCATTCAAGAGTTTTGTCGTTTGTGGCTTGTCTATCTGCAAGACTGTATTAACACCGCCGAATGAACCAATCACTTGTGCAACAAATTTATATAAAAAGTGGTAAAAATTTGATAAAAAAACGTACTGTAAAAACCTTCTGTAAAGATAAATTTCTTTTTGATGCGGATACAATTATCACAAAAGAAACAGTTATTTTCATCCCAGAGCTGTTATTTTTCACTTATTGTACATATTGAACAGAGTATTTTCTACATTAGTTACAAGAAAATAAAACATACTGATATTTACACAAGAAATAACATTTTTGGAAGGCAATGGATATCAACAGGATGTTACGATGCTATTGGTTTTGGGAATGCTGCTTGATGCATCTCAAATTTCAACTAAAAATAGTTGATTCTCATTCAAATTTCAACTTTTCTTGGAATCTCAAATGAACTGTACCTTAGCAACTGCCGGTTTCACTACCATTTTTGCTACTCCGAGTAGGTCTTGTAGTCTGAATTAGTGGATTATCCTCTTCATCATCAACGACTACTGGTTTTTCAAAATCATCGTCCTTAAAAACTGGGTGTACGTAAGCCTTCTGAAGGTAAAGTCTCAGGTTTAAGTTTGGCTCAACAGCACGTTCAAGTGTATCCTTCACCATGGCTTCCTGTCAAATCTCAAATATGTCAGCTAATACAGGACCATAATTAATATCTGCCTCTCAAAACTATATCTACTCAGATTCTGTTAGGATAAACTTCTGTACAGACACATACAAAAAAAAATCAAGTAAAATGCATTGAACTTTTCCTTAAAATAAAAACAATTTATGTATCTTTCTTTTAATAAAAATTAAGTGAATATGATAACAGCAGATATATCTGACATGCCAAACCACATAACACAACTTGTTTCCTTGTACATATGGTTGTTCTCTGTAACATACACAATAATACTTTAACATGTATATGCATACTTATAATTGCTTAACCAACCTCTAGTGGAAATTTTACAAATGCAGATTCGAAGAGACCTTTGCAATATCTGTGAAACCAGAATGTCAAGATGGGTTGTGCAATAAGCACTAACGTCGACGTTTCTGTACCTCTTGTACTTAACAATCCCATCAGAAGAATTTGAGATATAATCAACCCCGTAACTACTCGCCCATGGACATCTGGCCAAAACGCAGCTCCACTCTCGTATTGCTGGTTATACACATTGATAATCTTTGGACAAGAATAAAAAGTGGTTATTAAGCATTATTAGAAACATTATCATTTTACTTTAATGTAGGACATGCAAGGTTAGTAGGTGAAGCAGCAATCAAAACAATTCCAAAAGTGAGTTTAGCTGTATTTTTCATCTTGCTGTTTCCTGGGCTTGTTTAGGTATGCATAAACTACAACAACAAAATATTGGTGCAGACTTACCTGGTGCCGAAAGATCAAGTAGGCAAAACCAAAGAAGATTACAATGAAGGGGAGAAGAAAAGGTGTGACTGGAGCGTACACCTGCCCCAGCACGAAATATAACTGGATGCGAGGTTCAGATGTAGAAAATTCCAAGCTTCCAGGATCCATTGCATTCTCTCTGTCTTGCTCCGTCTTCACCAAGAATGTGTTTTTAAGGTGGAAAGTAATTAACGGAGATAACCTGAGAATCTCTGCAGCTATTCCAGCCCAACCATCCACCATTATGTATGTGATGAAAAATGTGGCTTTCATGGGGATTGTACTGCCAACAGTTTTTGTGAACCTGAAAATTAATATTCCATGTCAGATGCTGCCAATCTCAGTGTCCATATAAAATATCTAAACTAAACAAATTCAGAGCCTACTCTGTAGAGGGCTGGTTAAGAAACTGCTGAAGTTGCTGAAATGCTGTTCCTGTTATTATACTCCCAAGGAATACATTGATGAGAATAAACAAGTAATATTTGGAAGCTGACCTCCGATCCAAACCTGAAAGGGAAGTAAAACCTTCCATTTTGGACATCGTCATCAGAATTTTCGGAAGCAACGCAAGAAATATCTTTAATGCTAGCCCGGGAAGAAATCCTTGAATGAGAGACTTCACCGATGGCCTGCAACAGAGTAACTCAGTGCATCAAACCACATCCATTACAGAAAGAAATGGCGCTTTTGAAACAATAAATATTCCATAGTAAGCCACTTAAATATTTCAGTAATTCACTCAACAAAAGATTTCAAGATCAACTTAATTGAAGACTAAACTCAAATTAGGAAACCAAACTAAAAATCTTTACGAAACTGCATTTAATATTCATCTAAAAAAAATAGTAAACATATACGTAATACCTCTCTAGATGTACAAAAAAAAATACAATATAAATAAGAAATTAATATTATTAATACTTTTGAAATAGTTATCAAATTTGTAATACATTGTTTATTACACTAAATTAGTATTAAATTTATTAAAAACATTAACTAATTTAATTTTTGAATTGTATATTAATCTTTTGAAATAACAACTATTTTAGTTTTTAAAGTAAATAATAAAAAGGGCTGATATTTTATTATTTTAAAATTAAATGAATGTTTTTGTAATTTCGTAAACTTGACTGATTTGTATTCTTAATTTCAGAGAATAATTTGGTGTGTATTTATAAAATAATTAAATTGTTAAACATCTTGTAAGATTAATAATTTATACTATTGTATTATAAATTGAAATTATAAACATGATTCAGTTATTATTCACAATACTGTCGGAATTCGATCCTCTAGAGTCAAATTCTGACATGTGAACAATTATCACCCGTATAAAAAAAATCTATATTTATCATTGTTTATGGAAGGTAAACTATTCATAAGTTAAAATTCAAGAGAATTGATTTCCGACATGTAAATAGTAGACAAGTCTATTTGAATAAATAAAGTTTAAAATAATTTATTTGGAAAAAAATCTCCTCTATATACATTTCACATATTATTCAGTTAATAAAAGAATATATTTCAACTATTTCTAACTATGATTCTTTGAATCTTTATTCATCTATTTACTTTTCTTAATTGCATATTAGTTTCAATTTTTTTAAAAAAAATATTATGCCACAACTTAAATATATAACCTCAAAATATAGTTTATATATTTGAAAATATTTATTTATTTTAAGTTTAAATAGTAATATAATTTATATATTTAAATTATTTTTTCTTATAAAATTTATTAATATAAAATAAACATTTATATTTTATAATTATATAGTAAAATATTAATTTATAATAATCAGATTGATTAGTAAAGGAGATGTAATTTTATCCAATAATATAGTTAAATTCATTCTAATTGATTACATTACAAAATATTTAAGGTGATTACATAACAAAAAAACACTTATTATATTTTTACATGTTCATTTAATATTTAAAAAAAAAACAGAAGCCAAAAATAAATTAAAAACAACAACTTATTTAGAATAGTTTATAAAAATAAACAAGTGTAAAAGTGGTTTTCAAAATTGACTAACATTGAAAGCTTTTTATTAAAAAAAAAAAGTAGTTTTCAAAAAACACATAGGACCACATTTAATAGAAAAATAAAATAATTATAATTGGAAAAAATTTCTTTAACACCACAAATACACTAAACACATATACCTGCAAACACATTATAATAATTGTAATCAAACATTTGTACTGTTTTTGAAACAATCACTTTTTTTTATCATTTTTTTTCAAAAACACGTTATTTCTAATTTAACAAACCCTAGTTAGTTTTAAATGATTGAAAATGCTAACCATAAGTTTGATTACAGGTGAAAATATACTGAAAAGTGTAATGCAATCACGAAAGCCTTAAATGATTATGTAACAAAAGAAGACTTAGATGATTGGCATAAGAATCCCTTAAATGATTATAGAATAATGAAAACATTTAATGTTTTGAGAATTTTAAAAGATATATATTTTCCCTGGTTACATGGGATTTGAGTAGTTTATATGAGATCTTATGTTTAAACTTCAGTTTTGTGGGAGGGAAAAATGAAAAATCAAGTAGAAATTTATTAGCAATTTAGCATTCAAATTTAGTATAGTAAAATTAATAACTGGTATGAGATTGAGACCACTTACTTTTGGATTATAGGCTTCAAGAAAGGAAAGACCTTCATAATTGACTCAATGTTGGCCAAAGATTGGACAAATGCTATTGGTATCATAAAGCAAAATGTCAGCAAAAATAAAGAAACGGTCATGACCAATCTTCTCATGCTGAGGTCAAAATATGGAATTGCAAGATTTTCCCAAAAGACATCCCGAGGCTCAGGAGCCCATTCTGTGAGCCAAATTGTAGTATTACTGGTTTGCTGAGTTTGAGCGCACACAGCAGCCCCCCATCGTGTTTTGAATGAAACAAAAGCTGCAGGAATAACAGCTTCCGGATTGTTTATAACATGTTCTCTTTCTTCCGCTTCCTGTTTGAAATCATCGAAAGAAATCAATACCCACATATCAACTGATTTAGCCAGTAAAAGTTGCATCTAGTCTGGTTTCCACCTTTGACGAATCTATCCGTAAATATTTATAAAAAACTAAAATCAATTTATGTGATAAAAAAAATATATAACTTTTCTAAAATTTTATTTTTAACTGATGCATAAACTAATTTTAATTTATAAAAATACTAATTTCATTTTCCTTTATAAAAGTATTTGTAATAAAATTCTTCCAAACATGTCTAATGACTAAATTTCCGTTTATTCTTCCCATTCTCTTTTTTTCCCCTCCCCTTACACATACGGGCGCAAGGTGAATCTTTGCAATTAAAATTTATATCATGCATGTAAACTACAAGTTCAAGTAGCCGTCATTCCTGGCATTTTAATTTTAAAATAAACTAATAATTGACTAGCCATATGTTAGTTTCCGAGTACCTGCAAGGAAAAACAGAAACCGTGCCATTTACAACTTGTACATGTACCACTTGGAATTTTCCGATATAAACATGAGGATAATAATCAAAAGCGAGAACAACCAAATTAGCAAGTGAAACAAGAGCATGGAATGAAACGATATGTCCAAAATGTTTTGAGTTCCCTAAATATAACATGATATCCCATTTCTAAAAGCAAAGTAGCTCATTATCTCCACTGGTTATAGCAATGATATGTAATTACCATAATTTGATTACTTCATATTATTATAAAAGTGATAAGAGTAGGCAAGCTGACCTGATAAAATCTGTGAAAAGGAACTATAATTACATAAAGGGATAAGAAGGGTGACATTGACGTATCCATTGTATAATTTGATCAGTACTTACTTCTTTGCTCTGTTTATCAATTTGTGCAGAGTAATGATCAATAGCATCAACTTTATTCCCCAATAAACCCATGAAACCTGTCTATAGATAAGAAATCAAGTCGTGAACCAAAAGGTTATTAGTTGATGCCACTTCATGGCTATTCTCGTGAAAAAGAAAATGCCAAAAGGAGGTCTCTTCTACTGAAATTAGAAGTTATTTAGTAGTAAATCGTGAAAAGAAAGCTACCCGAGTAGTTGGCCTCTTGGAAGGACTTCTTTCGTATTTGTTTTGGTAATAAATATACCAGTTCATACATTGCTTCTTCTGTGCAACTATTGCTGCAAGCTTGTTCGCGTTATAAACAACCTATCAATAATTGATAATAAATTATTCTTTTGTTACACGAGAGAAAATCGAATAAGTAATACAGATTCAAGATTCATAATAGAAGATCCTCAAAAATTGAAGTAACTCTCAGTAAATTACAAATCATAATTCCTAAGAGGAACGCCAATATGTTAAAATGTTGGGTTTTGACCCGTAATTCTTAGTTGAATAAGGGTCCATGGTTTCCCATTTTTAAGTTTTAACTATATATCAAGATAAGTGAGATATATAGTTCGTATCATGATACAGACTTTTTGTTTATCCATCAAATAAATTACTGTAAGTTACCGCGAGGGCGCAAGTGTTTAAGTGAAGTCCACTCAGTACAAAAAGGGTGAGTTGAGTAACACTAACACATAAGTAAAAAGAACTATAAATTTAATGTTTTTTTAGTTTTGAATTGAGTGTAGTATCAAATTCATTTGCATTAGACTCGTAGCTCATTGAAGAAAATCTCTCCATGTTTCTCTTCTTTGGATTTCTCAGCAACAATAAAATAATACTAGTATTGATTGGTAGGATTATGGGAATGAGAGAGAACATATTGTGAGTAATGTTAGAGGAAGGTTGTCAACCTCGTCCGTAAAAGTTGCAGGGAATTATAAGGTTTATAGCTTTGTCAATAAAATTGTAATAGCAGTATGTATGAGGATTTGCAACTTATACAAAGTTGTTAATAGTGGTGGGAGTATTACTTATTCAAGGATTTGGACGTGTTGGATCACTTTAAATTTTAAGCTTGATGTGTTTGCAATATTTTGTATTACTATGTGTTTATGACGCGTTTTTGCATATATACATCTATTTTTCCCAGGTTCGGGTCACCCTTTATGTGAGGGTTTAAGTAAGCACACGAAGAGGGGAAGTGGTAATTCCCAAACAAAAACAACTAAGAAAAAGTATACATTTTTTACAGATTATTTCTATTTGCAATTAAGCAACATACCTGATGCATTAGATAGTGATCAGGATGGTTGACGCAAAAAAAATGTTCGATGTGCTCAGTGACAGATTCATCGGGATCTGGGGGAACACTCCTCACCAGGACCTGTAAAAATATGAGTGGTTATTACAAACAATATTCAGCTTGCTAAAGGACGGCTGGAAATCGGCTGCAATTATTAGCTCAATCCTTCCAATAACGGGAAACAAAAACAAACACATGCATTATATAAAGCATAAATGAACGCCGCAACTTAAAACTCTTTTGGAAAGTGACCCAGGAATAAGCAAATGGTATTCAACATAGAATACAGCTAAACAAGCAACTGAAAAGGATAGTTTTGCTAGCAAGTCTCCTAAAAATGCTAAATACGGATACTAACTTTCAGATCGTCAATGTCCAATCAAACATATACAAGCTGAAAGACCATCGCATTTAATATTCAACATTAGAAGACAACTAGCAAGCATCTAACAAGGATAGTTTTGATAGCAAGTCTGCTAAAATTACTAAAAATACGGATACTAACTTTCTGATCATTAATATCCTATAAAACAAATACAAGCTTAAAGACTATTATCATGTTTAATTGTAGAATGCATGGCATGAAAATAGGGAGAGTAGAAATCCCCATCCATGCACAGGGCCGCCAGTATAAGCCAGCGGGCGTACACACTCTGTCGTTGTAATATAATATTAGCACTAGATTCGGATTTTTTTAATAATTTTACATGGATGAAACAGAACCGGATGTTTTAACAAAATCCCTTCCTTTGAATTACTAGAAAAAGTATTCAGTCAAATGTTGGATCCACTGATCCAGGAGCATTTGAGGAAGAACCTGACATGTCAAAGAAATACAATGGTAACTCGGCCACAAAATAACACACAGAATTACATGATATTCAGATAAGATAAACTTCCGTAAATATGAGTAGCCACTCTCTTCGTATCGGCAAGAAAATGGATTTGTAGGAGCTAGAACACCATAAATGAAAAAATTTAGGTACCGATTTTCCATGTTTTTTCTTTGTTATGAAGGGCAGTGAAGCAGCGAAGGAGGCTTAGTGAAAATGACCAACTTACAGTAAATTGGTCCGGACGACGACTTTCAGCTGCCACAAATCGCAATCTCATTGCTGCTACATTCTTGTACTCCTTATAGAGACTATAGCATGTCCAAAATGAGAAGACATATGACATTACAATATGCGCCCAAAACCTGGAAGAAAACGAAGTGAAATCTCGAAACATCAACTGCAAAGCAGGCAGATTACGTAACGCGAAACTCAAGGCGAAAAATTAGAGTCTGAAACCCTATTAAAATAAAAGAGGAAGAGGAAGTTAAGTCAATTAATATTTAAACTTTTAGAGGTATTCTGATTTTCTTAATAAAAAGGCAAAGATCAAAGTTGCAATTACGTTCCCAACACAACCAATAACTTCCATTTATAAAGAATCCACATTATGAGAGCAAGAGAAAGAAACTCAGAGTTGGTACAACAGTCATAAATCTAACCTATCTGATCCAAATGGAATGTTTGATATTGAAATCTTGTCAATATCGCTATAAGTCAAATTCTTAGTTCCCGGTGCTTCCAATGTTTTCCCTGTCCAGTTAACAGGAACCAAAACCATAAAAGCAAGCAGGGTAATGGGGGCAAATATTTTGAACCTGTACACGAGTATTCCAATCAGATAAAAAAATATATCACAAAAGAAAACGGGTCAAATATTTAAATACAAGACAGTATATCAGATATTGTTGTCCCTCTTAAACTAAGTCCATTTGTACGTATGTAAATATCAATGCGATACTTGGTGCCCAACTCACCCTAGAAGATATATTCGAATGTACACTGCTGAGTCAAGGCCTGCATGATCAATAAGTTCTGGTTCTGGCATACGCAATGCTGCAGGCATCCAGTTCAGAAACCTGATGTAGGTCCCACAGTCCAAGTTAACAAATTTCTTTACCGTTGAGGAACCTGTTGGGCTGCCTCTTATCCCCTTCAGATACCATTTTGGGAAGTAGACCCGGTCATTAAAGGGCTGAAGTCGCAATACTGCAAATGCTAACAGGAATGCCAATGCAGTCAACAGATTGATGGATGCCGAAAGACTAATATCTGCAATACTCGCCATTATATTCTTTCTCAAGGCTTAATCTGTATCATATACAAACATCCCAAATTGGTTTTCCATTTTGCAACCATCAAGTCGTACTATATCTTATGTATTTAACTACATCTAAATCAATAACTTCTATAATTTATTATAAATGTTATCTCAATCTCAAACACATAAATGGTTATTCATTGCATTTTATCCTGCATTCTAAAAAAGCCAAATTTGAACAAAAAATTGTTTAATTAGTTTCCATTTTCCGCCACAATGCTCCACAAGCTACTAAGCATCAATGTCGTAATTATGTATCAAGCACAAGCACTCAACTGATATGTGATGAACTAGAGAAGTCGTAGATAAAAGAACCACATTAACTACTTTTTATCCAGCACTTATTAGAGAAGTCAAAATTCAAATTATAATATAAACCAATAATAACTTCATAATTTATAACACAAAGTGCATGCATTTTTTTTATCAGAAAGTGCATGCATTTAATCACAGACCATTACTAGCAGCATTCAACTCAACACTTTAGAGGAACCAAATTTGAATAAAACTAGTTCTTCTCTAACTGGCTTCCATTTTTCACACCACAATTGTCAACAAGTCAAAGACACTTCATAGTTATGAATTTGAAAGGTTATCTGAACCAGGTCAAAATTCAGATTAAAGGAGAAAAAAATAAAACCTATTATATCTACATTTTTCTCTCAGTTTCTCACTATCTCGCTAGGTTTCATCTACTAGAGTTAAGCTGTCCGTTAATCTTCATTTAAATCAATAACTTCATAATTTATCATATCTCTGCAAGCATCACATCCTCCGCCATTATTAATGACATTCTATCTTTCACTTTAATTATAAATCAATAACTTCATAATTTATTATAGAAATTCAGGCATATTTTACCGAAATCTAGACGTTATCAACAACGTTTAATCCTCCACTAGGAATTATTTACAAATTTCTTCTCTGACTAGCTTCCACTTTCCACTTTCCACACCACAACGATGAACAAGTTACACGCATCAATCTGGAGTCGAGTCATAGCTGTGTATTCAGGCATTCAACTGTTCTCAGATGAACCAGCGCAAAATTCAGATAAAAGAACCAGAGAAACAAAGAAAACCATCAGTTTCATCAACTTCTATTGTTATCTAAGCTAGCATGCACGCAAGAGCAATTATTAGCGCCATTGCAAATTCCAGAACGTTCAAAATAAGCAAACGTCTAAACCTAACACAAGAGCATTGAGGATTGGAACGGAAATTTACGGGACAATTTCACTGTGAAAGCTTCTATCCGGCGACGAATCCTGAATGTGAATGCATGTTTGGTTGATAGGAAAAGAAAAGCGGTGGCCGCGCTGTGGTTTCCGTGTTTGTAAAACGAGAGAGAGCAGAATTTGTTGTGGTGGCGGTGTCTAAACAGCGGAGAGAAAAATGCGAAGTGAATTTAATTACGCTCTTTGCGCGCAGAGAAAGAGAGGGATTGTGTTGGGCGCCAAAAGCTTCGGAGGCATGTCAAATAGTTACCATCCTTTTTTACCGTTTTCTCTTTGATCTGGACTCACCGCTTACTAATGCCGCTACTTACCATCAACGCGGAAAATTTGGAATTTTTTTTATTTAAGATTAGTTTATTTTAATTATTTAAAAGTATCATAAATGCTTTCTAATTTTAAACGTTTAAAATATGTTACGAATACTTTTAAACACATTATTTTTATACTTTCCTCACATTATTTAAAAGTTGAGTTTACAAATAATTTAAATATTTTTTTTAATTTATCAAAATGATTTAAGTACAAAATTAAAATCTTAAGAGAGTTCTAAACTTCAAAATAAACTGTAGTCAGATATATTGATTGATTTTATTAATATTATCTCGACATATTTAAAGACGAACTAATTTTAATAATTAAAATTTATAAAATAATTTCTAAAAAATTAAAGTTTTCAAACATTTGTAAATACTTTATTAAAATTAAGAATAGTTTAAATAAGTAAAATCTTATAAAAACATGGGAAAGACAATAAGAAAGTCTCTCGCAATCTTACGAAAGCTTGAAAGTTTGGGTGTGATTTATACGTAGAGTAGCAAGGTTTTGATTTATTTATATTTATATTTTATATAGAAAGATTGATAAATGTTACTAATATAAAATAATTTGTATTCGTAACTACGGCACTGAAGTTTAGGTATCTATACTGTACTTTTTTGTGTTCGTTTTAAAAAATTCTTCCAATAACAAGGAGGAAATTATTTTTTTCATGAATTATTGATTAATGTTTAAAATTAAGAACGAATTTAAAACTTGTTAAAATGTTTTTTTTTTAATTTAAACTTTTAGAACACGTTAGTATCTTCATGTAACAGAAAATAGACGAGATCAAATAACTAAATTCGAACGTACTATGTTTATTATATTATTGGAAAATTTTAATATTATACAAATTATTTATAAATTATTTATTGCAAACAGTTATTATTTCAGTATTTATGTAAATAATATTATTCAGTAGAAAATTCGTATAATGAATGATAAATTACAATGTCATATTAAGATTTATTATATATTAAACTCCTACTTTATAATTGTAAAATTAAAAAGTGAAAGGAAAGAATATTATTAATTCAAATTTGAAAAAAAAATGAGTAGCCCATTGCAATAAAACATAAAAAATAAAATAGATACTTTTTAATTTATATATATTTTAATATATGAACAAATTGAATTGTCACAAAATAATGAGTATCGGCATTTAATAAATATTTTAACTCTACTTTTATATAAAGAAAATCATTTGCGGAAAGGGTAAGTTAAAAGACGACTTAGAGTGAGAATAAGTTCAAAGTATATATTTACATATATTGAAAGAAAATTAAATTTCATGTATTTACAAAGCGAAATAAATTTTAAGGATAATTATATTAAAATAGAGTTATATATATATATATATATATATATATAATGCAAAAACACAATATCATAACATATTAAAGTATTTTTCTTTTTCGTTTATATTTACATTTTCTTATTCTCTACATTAAACCATTACCAGATATTTTGTCCGCCATTGACATTGACTTGGGGGACCTTGACACCGTTACCCGCTGGGCAGAAACCCATAAAATCCCATAAAACCGGCTCATGAGATGAGGTTTGCACCCACTTATATACAATGAAATGTCCTAATCTCTAGTCAATGTGGGACCTCCAACACACCCCTCACACCGAGGCTACCAATTCGTGCGTGGAGATATATGTTATGGGTGGTTCGATAACGGCCCGATAGCGGGTGGCCTAATAAGCCCAACAAACACTCGCTATGATAGGCTTGAAATGGCTCTAATACCATGTTAAGAAGTAGACTTTAAGCCTAACTCAACCCCATAAAACCGGCTCATGAGATGAGGTTTGCACCCACTTATATACAATGAATTGTCTTAATCTCTAGTCGATGTGGGACCTCCAACACTTTCTCAGTCTCGTTCTCGCAGTCTCATTCTCACTCTTAGTCTCGTTCAATTGATTCATCTCATTTTCTCGTTCCTTGCTCAAACTCAGATAAGTCTTTCTCAATCTCTATATCTCGTGATTGCGACTCGCAATATTGTTGGTGACGATGCTCAAACACAGGTACTTTAATCTGATTTTTAGTATTAGAGACTTCAAGTTGTTCTTACAATTTGGCAGAGTTTTTTGTTTTTTATTTGATTTTCATTTTCATTTTCGCTTCGTTTTCATTTGATTTTTAATTGTTGTGAATCGTAATGACTCTCACATTTGAACTTTTTTTAGCAATTGTTACAGTGTTATCATCATTTGATATTTTTTTCCTCTTTTAGATTTTTTAGCCATTTGCTTTTGTTGATAAATTCCAAATTGTTGCACAAAAGGATGTTGTTAATCTTTCCAGATTATTGTGATATTAGTCTCTTTGTGTATATCACATTATAGAAGGTTAATATAACCAATATATATTATTTCTATATAATTGTACAAATGAATGTTAATATTACTTCATTACACAATGTGTTTCATTAATTTATGCCAAACTTTTGTTATTTAGTGTATGTTATAATTTGGTTGGTTGTGATATATATGGTGCTCTTGTGCAAAACATGCCAATTAGAGAAGTTTCATGACATATTATGTGTATGTGGCTGTTGTGATAATATTGGTCCTAGGTAACTAGGTTTTTTAAGTTATTGGTGAATTGATGCATGTTTTAAATAATTTTATTGGGGTTAAGTTACCCTCAGATTTTGGTTGATTCGTTGGGTGGGAATAATACGTATGATGGGTCATGGTTAGGGATAAAGTGCAATGGGGATGGAAAGGTGAAAATGGTTATTTTGAATAACTTTAATCTTAGTGGTACTTTAAGTCTTTTTATTGGCAAGTTGGATTCTTTGTTTGGAATAAGGTTGGGAGGTAATGATATCAGTGGTAGGATACCCAGTAATTGGATTAGTTTGAACCATAATTGGTTATACATAATAGAATTGTTGAGCACTTTAAATAGAGTCGTCATAGAGACCTCTGAACCTATATGTGAATGTGAAGAGCTGTAACAGATAGAACATTATCAATAGCCAGTTAACAACTCCTTTGACTGTAAACTATTAAAAGGTTTTCAATAAATATACGATTACTTAGCCTTAATCAATATTTTCCTCATTAGATTCAAAAAGAAAATTGTAATGTGACTTTTGATAAGTCATTTATCTTCTTTGAGATAGCAAGATCCCTTTAGTTATGAGATTTTCTTTTTGTTTTTCTTTTAAAGACGCTTATAGTCAAGAAAGTCATGTTTATTTTACCTTGTTTCCCACTCTCACTGTGCTTCCTGGGCTTTACTTGATCTCTTTATTATATTTATTTTCTCGTCACTTTTGTCTATTCTTTTTAGCTATAGGATATAATATTTCATTAAGAAATCCTCTTGAAATAAGACATTGCATTTAATATTTCATTAAGAAATCCTCTTGAAATAAGACATTGCATTTAATATTTAATTAAGAAATCCTCTTGAAAGAGGACATTCCGATATGAAATAAAGTCAGTTGTTGTGTTTATTAGTTTTGCTATCTGCTTAGTAATCTCTGTTTTTATTTCAACATAACAAGCTTCGTAGTCTCATCCCTTTATTTAAGGAGTAAATGAAACAAATTTTAAATATATCAATTTAATTTTTCAATTTACATTTATACCTTTCATTATAGTTTTTAGTTTAGGGTTTTTATTATATATAATTTTTCAAGTTTTCAACTACTCATTTTTCAAATATAGTCATCATCTTCGGTTAAAAATGTTAAAAAGTTAGTTCTTATAAATTAACATTCAATTGGTATGTCCATATGTAATCTCTTAAAAAATAACTTAAAAAACAACCATTAAGACAAATACCCCACCTTAAAAAGTTTGCATTTTCTACTTAACTTAGAAAGCTCATTCATTACTTGGGTTAAAATGAAAACACTCATAAAAGAGTCAAAAAATAATCTTAGTATATAATATTCACTTACTTTTTATGTTGGTTATAATTTTAACTAAGATTTATTTTAAAAGTATTTTGGTTTGTATAAATCATTTATCTATGATTTTGAATGCTTGCACCCTCCACTTCCGAAAATACTTGAAACTTGATATACTAAATATATGTGTTTGTGATTGAAGAAGAAAATTGTGGCGTTTTGTTCTTGTGATTTTGTTTTTGTAGAAGAGCTTAATTCACATGGTTCTTGTTATCATGGGATATATGTTGTTTATGTGTGCATGAACCAATATATAATGCCTTTCTTGTAATTCATTTACTTCCTTTCGTTTCTTTTCCAATCGTTCATTAATTCTCCTTTTCATCCTCACTCATGTTAATCTCCTGCAATTATTATTTTCTTTAATCAAAGTGTCACGTTAGGAAAATTAATGAAGTTAGAGAATTACTACAGTCACTTCCATTCTCATCTGATCAAAGCAAGATCAAGCTTTATGGGCATACAAACATTGACATAAATTTCACTTATCACCAACCATGGCTTCACTAGACTGAGATTTGGGTTTGTAGAAGAACACAATAGTATGTTATTTTATTAGGCGAATTGATTTCTATATTACGTGTGAACAAGCTTTTATAGTTTTCTTTTCAATAAAGATGTCTCTTATTCGAAATAAACTCAAATTTTATACTATACAAATTTTTTGACGATAAAGATGCCCTATTTTTCTTGTTCCTCTCAAGTTAACACTTTCAAGGTGTTGATATATTTCATTTAAATTTCAGACCCAGGATAATAATGATGTCATGGCTTATTGGTTATCCAATGCCTCTACACTTCTCTTGTTACTCCAGCGTACACTGAAGGCTAGTGGTGCTGTTGGAATGGCTCCGCAACGCCGTCGTTCTTCATCAGCAACCTTGTTTGGGAGGATAACTCAAGTAAGCATAGCTTCTGATTCAACGAACTATTTCAATGAAAAACTTTTATTCTTCAGGCAAGCATAGTTCCCTCTTTCTAGAGTTTCCATGGAACTCTAGCTGGAGTAAATCTTTTCCTAGTCAATGGTAGCGTAAGCAGAGGAGTAGATACATTGTAAGACAAGTTGAAGCCAAGTACCTTGTTTTGCTATTCAAACAACAACTTACAACATATGTGGAAAATATATATGGAATGATTTGTGATAATTTGAAGAAAGAAATTTCTCCTTTGCTCGGATTATGCATCCAGGTATGACAATTTATTCTTTAATTTGTAGATTCTACAAACTAGTCTATAATGCATGCTTTAAAATGATTTTTTTTTCCAATTTATACATTTCACATTTCCAAGCCTGGACACCCATATGAGTTCCTTACATAGTTGAGCAAGTTCGCTTACTCAACAATACTCATGGGACTATAATATATTGTTAATTACTATGTAGTATTTATTGAGTGTCACATGGCTTCACCAATTATTCAAATGAATTGTTAATTTTCTTTTTCCTAACTTGGTTATTGAAACATAGGTTGAGGAACTCAAAGAATAATCTGAATGATACAAAAGCCTTTGTTGAACAAGTAATTGAAAAGATTGTAAAAATATAACCACAAAAAGTGATGTCAAATTAATACTATACTTTTCTTCTAATTACTATTTTGTATTGATGTATTGCCATGTGTGCATATTATATTTTGTTGATGACTATATTTATGCTATTTGTAACGTGTTTATATGTTCATTTTATCTTTATAAAAGTTACAGTAAAATACACCCTTTCTCTTTGAGAAATGGTCCAAATAAACACTTTTATTTAAAATTTTAGATGTTTACTTTCTTGAATATATTAACTTTTAGATTTTTTTTTAATTTTAATTAGATAGTTAAGATTTTATTTAAAAAATATTTGTATGATAAGTGTTTATTATGCAGGGTACATTATGCAAGTAGGAAAATGAATATATTATATTAAAAAAAATACTTTCTATGACAATTATTGTTAATCTACCATAAAAATAGAAAATCAATAAAAACATGTACTTATTTATAACAAAACAAATCCAATCCAATCAATAAAAAAGCTAACAAAATAACATAACTAAATGATTAAATAAGTAATGAATTAAAGAGTTAAATTTCTAATATAACCAAATAATATAACTAAGTTGAACTTATAATTAAACTTAACCAAATAACATAAATAAAATTAACTTGAGAGTTTTAAATCATAATACCAATTAATATCTAACTCTAACATGTAAATAATAAGATTTAATTATGATTGAATAATAACTGAAGTGCAAATAATAGTGAAGTGTTTGAGAAGAAAAATAAGAATGATATTTTAAAGCGGTAGCAACATAACATTACATAAAGGAACAAACCAATATTGGTAACAACAATGATAATGTTGTTAAAAGGAAAAAACAAAAATCAAAGAAACAAAAAGTTTGAAATTATGTTGAAATAAGATAAAAAGAAACAAAAGTATTTACTTATACTATATTTATGTAATATTTAATAACTTATTTACCACAAATATTATAGCATTTTTATAAAGATAATTATACCATAATCAATATAAATTGTACCACATTATTTCCCATTTATGTAGCAATTTACTTGTAGTAACACTATCGATGGTTGAAATAATAGCTTGGTTTCACATTTTGTTTCAATTAATAAATCAAACACTTATTTTTTTTAGATTATTACATTATTTTTTAATAATCAAATTATAATTTCAGAAAAATGTTAAAATAAATATTTTTTATTCAATCTATTATGCGATAAATTTATGATTTTTTAAGTATTATTTTTTTTATAATAATTTAATATAAAAGATAAACAGATATTTAATAAATGTAGAAAATTAGAAACCACAAAAATTGATTTAAATAAGGTAATAAATAATTGATTAGGTTTAGTTAGAATATTATTTTATATTCAGACTAATCTGTATATAACTTTTACGCACACAACATTGAGAAAGTTTTACAAATATAAAATTAAAAAATCTTGAAGAATTTAAAAAAAAAAATAAGATGAATAAAATCTAAAAATGATTAAATATTTTTAAATTTTTAATAATTATTTGATATTATTTTTAATTTAATAATAATTAAAATACTTTATTGAAACAAGAAAATGAAAATTTAATAAATTTAAATTATTTTATCCAAACAAAATATTTGAAGAATGAAATAATTTAAAATATAATCAATTTAAATTTAATATATTTAAATATTTTAAAAATTATGAAATTCCCTGTACAAACACAACAGTATTAATATAAGGACAATGAAAAAAATATAATTAATTAAAGTGTAAAAGAAAAAGGAAAAAGAAAGATTTAAATTGAGGATTTACGAAAATGCTGATTTCTACTGTGCAGATAAAGAGTATTACAGTTCTCACCAAAAAGAGATTATAAATTTTATATAATACTGAACTTAGATTAAGGTTTATTTGAGGAGGAGGTGGTGACGTGGCAGAGAGAAGAAAAGAGGGTTTATTTGTTTACATTTTACATTAGCGCACTTCACGGAGTGTGTGATATACCCAGAACCTTGCGCACCCTACACTAAGCCACCACCGCACCAGGACCAGCAGCACCTTCTTCTTTCTCTTCTTCCGAGCCTCACCTAACGAAACTCTTCTCTCTTCTCTCATCTCATGTTTTTCACTCTCACTCAAACTCTTCCTAATTAGGGTTTTCTTCATTCCCAATGCCTGCTAATTATCTCTGCCAATTCCCAACCCTGCCAGCTCCTTCGATCCTTCACCCAAGTTCCTTCCACCTTCACTTTTGCGCTTCGATTCGGAGAAAATCGGGAGCTGTTTCCTGCCATGCCGCCTAGTCGGAGAAAGGGAGGAAAAAAAGCGGCGGCGGCGGCCGCCGCTTGCAGTCAGTTTAAGGTCGGCGATCTCGTGCTTGCTAAGGTTAAGGGATTCCCTGTTTGGCCTGCGACGGTGAGTGCTCCCTGCTAATTTTTAAGTGAATGCTTGAGTTTTTGGATTGATTGTGTTTTGTGTCCAGAATAACATAGCACTCCCCCTTGGATTGCATATTTTGTTGGTTCTCCTATGCTGAACTATGGTGCAGTGAAAAGTGTGTGAATCAATTAAGTCAGGTGGTGTTTTGTTTTAAAGTGTATATTGAATTTTATTGAAGTTTTGGGGTCTGACCTTGATTATCTGGTTTGCCTTAGCTGAAGTTCTGTGTAAGTGGTTGTCTGGTTTTGTTTCAATTAAGCCTTAGCTGAAGTTCTGTTTAAGTGGTTGCCTGGTTTTGTTTCAATTAATTTGGATGTTTTCTTTATGTATATTATGTATTTTATTAAAGGTTTTTGGGTCTGACCATGTATGAGATGCCTTTAGCTTAAGTTTGTAGTTGTTCTGTCTAATTTTGATATTGCATGGATACTGGCTTAATCAAATGATTATCTTGTGGGAATATTTAATGAATGACTTAGTTGGGCGTAGAGGCTCCCGGAACAGATATGGAGAAGGTAAGAGACCAGGGGCCGTTGTTAAACAATTCAGAGCTTTGCTTTTGCATTCTCTGCTGCCCTGTATAGCTGATATGTTTGTTCTGGACAGTTCGACAATTTTCCTCCTAGTTTGGTTTGTATTTTATGAAGATTTTTTTGCTGATTATGTTGTTTTTTATTTTTGGGGCAGGTGGATGAGCCGCACAAGTGGGGTTACTCTGCTGATCGGAAGAAAGTATTTGTTTACTTCTTTGGAACCCAACAAATGTGCGTATTCAAATCCATCTCTCTTTTGATTGAATTGCTATTGGTATTCATATGGTGTTCATGTTTGATAATGAAATGAATATTCATGATGAAATTTCAAACCAAGTTGTTGGAAGTAAGTGATATAGTATATATGTGTGACATGGTTAATATCGTGTTTTACCTAGGGATACTGTAAGGTTTAGTTGTGGTTTTCTTGTTCATATTTCATTGACTTGGTGTTTGCTGGAAATAAGATTTTAAAACATAAGCACTGATTTTCCCTAAATCAATTCATGCAAAAGTGACTCTTCAAAGTCTTAAATCTCAAAATTTAGCCAAATGAACACTAGCAATAACCTCGATTGTAATATATATATATATATATATATATATATATGATGTGAGATGGTATGACTTATGATTTAAGAGTATTACTTATGGTGATTTTGTTGGATAGAAATGTTTATGTACTGCGAGTTAGGCTTTGTGATTGTGAATGCTTGTATCCAAAATGTTTTGTTTTTTGCTTGGTCCTCTTTGTCTTTTTTTTTTCTGTAATAATTTTCCTTCTTTTGTTCTTCATGTTAGATTCTATATTTAGTCAGTATTTTGCTTTTTATTCTATTATGAGGGGCTGAGTGTAGCTCAATAGATTTTGTTTTCTTTTGGCATCCTCAAATATTTTTTCTTGCTAAATTCACCCTATAATCTTTCCTTTATCCCTGTCACTACTTATTCGTATGGTTATTAAAACTAATTTGGAACTTTTTGTGGTTCTCTATTTAGTTGATTTACAAGGAAGTTATAAACTGGTTAAAATTTCAGTAAGTATGTAGCAATCTTGGTATATCTGCACCCTCTGATTTGAAGTTATAATCTTGGTTAATTATAGGAAGTTATAATATTGGTTAAGTATAGGAAGTTATTATCTTGGTCAATTATAGGAAGTTATAATATTGGTTAAGTATTTAGTAAGAATATTTAGAAGTTACACACCTGTGTTATTGAAAAATGGCCATGGCATGATGGCAGCACTAAGAAGGAAAGTGGTGGTGGATTGCTGGACGCCACAGCATGGCGGTGTGGCAGCACATTGTGGCCACTTTAGATGTTATGGAAATCAAACCACCACCCTGTGACTAGTTGTGAGGAAGAACATGGAGCCTGGGATCACCTGACTTTGACACCTATGCAACCCCCTAATTTCATTGTTTTTAATAAATTAATACTGTTAGAGTCCTTATACCCAATCTTGCCCAACAATTTTTTTAGAAGGGTCGGTTATACAACTTGAACCAAAGCCAACCCATGACTGAAAGAAATCTATATCTGCCACAAACTAAAAAGCAAAACAGATCTGGTTCAACAACCATGGTCACTCAGTCAGCCACTGGTCCCAAATGTTAGAGTGAATGACCGAGAACACATATTTACATATTGATTTATATTGCTTAGGAAAAAAAGGACTTGACATGTTTTCCATATTGACAAGACTCACACTAGAACTTGAAGTTTACTAAGTTTAGTAACCATTTGTTTTAATTTTTACAAATGTGAATGACCTAAGTGATCATGCAAAGGTTTAGGAGGAGAGGAAAAACAAGATATACATATGACTTGGTCCTTGAATAGTACGATCCTGTGCACTCATGTCCAACGCTAATCATTCAACTCGTACCATGCTCCTTTATAAACAAATGAATTGACTTCAAATGTTACAAAGCATATTAATGACTTAGTTATTTGACTTAGAGAGATAAGGTTAGAGGGGATGCAAGAACAAATAGAACAAAATTTTAATTTAAAGGAGAAATTGAAACTTGACCAACTCCCTGAGAAACAACTTTGGATTCGTTGGCTAAGGTTATTAGATGAAGAAATTTAAGAGAAGAAATGGAAGAGAACAAGGGGGCATTAGCATAAATACGATTAAGAGCACACAAGTCAATTATCCTTGGATTTTGACTTTCCATGGATGGTGAGATGTAGAATTTTTTAGAAAGTGGGATGTGTGGAAAATTGTGCTTGACTGCTGGATTTTAATCTCAAATATTCTTGCTATTCCTCACCAGAAAACTTTGCTTTAAGTATTTTTGGATTTCAAGATATTTGTTGTTTTGTTAGTTAAGCAATGTAAAAAATAACAATTTTCTTGAGTATGAACTATTCTCTTACACTTAAAGCATTGAGGACATCCTTGACCACCAGGTACTCTATTGCCACAATCTCCCCTTCCACGAGTAGATACCAGTGTTTTCAATATCGGATAATGGAAAATATCAGCAACCGGAAAAATCCTTTATGAAGTTATAATGTAAACCATAATAGGTTACAGCGTCACTCGGAGAGATGCTTCAAATCTGATGGTCACCAAAGGAAAAGGTGGAGTTGGGGAGATGACAACCAACAACAGTGGATGATGGAACCAAACAATGTAGGTAGAACGAGATTAACTTGCTTTTATACTAACTTGAAAGCATATATATGAGAAAAAGAGCTTGAGAGATCTTAATAAAGAGGTAGAACTAAGATCTCTCTACTGATTCAATTTCTCACACACACACACATAGCTTACAGCAAAAGCTTAAGAAAAGAGAAAGAAAACTTAATAGCGTTTACCCTAGGATTCCAGCTTAGATAGATATAGTACCCAACAACTTTTGCTTAGAAGACAATATAAACTATTCTAAGAGGAACTACTCTCCAGTACCACATTTCATTTCTCTGAAGTTATCTTATTACCTTGTTCATGGTTTTTAACCAATTCGCATATTCTTTAAGGCTTCTTGTACAGCCTATAAACTATAATGGATGTTTAAGGTTAGCAAGAAGGAATTGCATCCATCTAAAATATTAGGGTAAGATACATGATGGGATATAAAGGGTTTAGTGCTACTTCTTTCTTTCTTTACGGCAATGGGTAGATAAAGTTTGGTTTTCTTCTTAACAGGTAAAAAGGATTTCGCCTTGCCTATAGTAGAGATTTTAACAAAAATAAGACTAGATTTAGGTTCCATTTCTCATGATTCTCTTTGAGCTTCAGTAGGAGTTGGATCCAATGATTGAACATGCTATTAGGGCTGATATTTCTCTACTCAAATTCACTTGGAATGATTCTTTGGGCTTTGGGAGGCTTTGTTTATTTTTTCTGAATATGTAGGAATGGACATGGTTAGTTTTGGTGAATTGGGAGTTGTTTGAGAAGCAGATGGAAGATTGGGGATTGGAAGCATTGGAGTAAAGTGAAGTGTTGGTAACTAAAGGTGTTTAACATCATGGAACTTCTCCCCTTGACAATGTGAAGAATATTATCAGAGGGGTTCACAAAATGTAACATCTACAGAAAACAGATTTTTCTGGTTTGAGGTTGGAAACATGTACCCCTGCTAGACATTGAAGCTTGCAAAGGCACACTTGAGTGTTTGTGGATCAAGTTTGCCGCCTCAAATTTGATCATGAAACAAAATCGAGATAGCCAAAAAATCCTGAAGCTATGTGTTTGCAAGATATTTGGAATACAGGCATCTAATGCTAGTTGCTGCAATGAGGATAGCTCCATCATAAGTTAATTTGGTACAAACATCAATAAAGGACGCAAACCTTCCTGCTCCTTTAACATATGAAATTTCAGAAGATTCTCAAACATTTGTATGCATAAAAGAAATGGAGTATTCTTGAAGTTTTGTTGACAACAAGAAAAATGTACCCTATGATGCTTTCCACGCTCGCAAGATTCACAATTCAATGTGTTAAAAGTCCAAATTCTCAGGCAGGAAACATAGATTTCTTCAAAATGGAAAGGTGTATGAGTAAGCTTAAAATGTTTTACACACACACACACACACACACACACACACACACACACACACACACACATATATATATATATATAGGTTATGTCACTGGGGATTACTAAACTTAAAATAGTTACTGGAAATGTATTAAGGTACATGACTAGTCACTTTTATATTATTAACACAATACTTTCTTTAAGTGATTGTGGGTCGTGGCATGTGAGGCAGATAATTCAGTATGTGAGAAGGTTTGTTGAGAGAAGAACTTTGTAATTATGTGAATTATACACGTAACTGAATGAACAACAGAGCTTAAGCGGCTGTTAAAGTTTCAAGATAGTTTTGCAGCTTTTCTTTGTTGTAGAGTTAGCTTTACTCCATCACTGTTTTATCTGGTTTAATTTCCCTGGTGTTCTGTTGCAATAAGTAGACCATAAGTTGTCTTGGTTCAGGGTTTTACTTGGTTTTGGTTTGTATCATGTTCACGTCCTCTCTGCAGTAGTAGAGAGCTGAATTGGTGTTGGATTGAGAGGCAGGCGTATCCAATCCAGCATCTTAGTATGCTTAGACCAGCCATGAATTCTAAACTCAAGCTCTTCTCTCTTAGAAGTTTGATTGACTTCTTTTGATTTCAATTCCAGATTCTGGCATAGCTTTGTCTCCTGGCACAAACCATTTTAATATGAAATACGTTGTAACAGAAAGTTATGTAGTTTAGTTATGAACAAGCCTTGCCTTAACTCAGATTATAGCCACATTTTAAGCTTATAAGTTTTTAAATGTGTTCCATATATATGTTGATGTCTCAAGTTACATAAAAGTCCGAGATACCTCAATCTGCATTGAGTTCAGCTACTGGTTTGTGATGATAGTATCCTCTGTGTTCTCATTGTTACTCTAAGGTGGATTGTCACAGAGATGATGAAGCCTCTGCTTCCCATTTAAAGGTAGCACCAATCTAGTCCAATGATATATAATTTTTGCCATCCAGTTGTACAGCAATCCTCATATTTTCGAGGCTGAAATTGGACTATTTGTTTTAAGGGTTCTGGAGAATAGGCTGTTGCAGTGATAGGGGCATTGGGCTTGGGAAAGAAAGGAAGGACAGTTGCACCCGAGCCCCTCTAAAGGCTCTGATAAGATGAGCTGTAGGGGTTCTGGAAATAATTTTCCCATATTTTGGGATAGGCACTCTTCTATAATTAAAGATAATTGATAGCTACAACTAAGGTTCAAATTTCTACATACTTATTGATAGATGACAAATTTCTACGTAGTTATTAGATCTGAGAAAAATATAGGAACAAGATTTGATATGATTAAATAAGTTATGATGTGAGTTAATATTGATTAAACCATTCTTGATCCATACTTAATTAGGGAAGGAAGTGGCTTACACCAACTTGAGAGGGGACGAATTATAAATTAGGTGTTGAAATTTTAATTTCTATTTCTTAATTGATGATTTCATTGAATGAATGTGAATTGTTGAATATGTTTTATTTTTAAGCTAACTGTAAGACTTCGTAACTGTGTTGCATTGTGGAATCTCTTAATTATTTCCTCATGTACTAGCCTTAATTTTATTCAGCTTGAAAGTTGTCTTAGTTTGAAAGGCCATTTGGTTTTGCAGAGCATTCTGTAATCCTGCCGATGTAGAAGCATTTACTGAAGAGAAGAAACAATCTCTTGCTAAACGTCCAGGAAGGGGTGCTGATTTTGCACGTGCAGTAAAGGAGATTATTGAAAGTTATGAAAAATTGAAGAGTGAGAATCTAGATGATGACACTAGCTTTGATGGTGAAGTTGCCATTGCAAATTTGTCAAATCCAATTGATCCATCTGCAAACATATGGTTAAAGGATCAAATTGAGGCTCCTTTGGCAATTAATTCACAAATGAAATCTTCAAATTGTGTGACTGACAGACCTGAGGTAGTTTGTGCAGCTGAGGATGCTGTTGCATTGAGGAATGAATCTTATAATATAGAGGCATCATTGGATGAACCTACTGATAATGCTATTGTGGCTGCAACTGTAAAATCACCTTTTCCTATTACCCTTAGAAATGAACCAGTTCGAAGGTCTAGAAGCACATTACAGGTCCAAGACTTTGTTGTACCTTATAGTGATGGTGAAAATAATGGTGATGGCAATGTATTAGTTGATTCAATTCCAAATAGGGATATACAAAGGAGTAAATGTATCAGGAAATCTCCTGATCTTTTAGGTTGCGATGATACTGATTCACTTGCATTTGCCTCAAATTTTAGCATGGAGGATAATGATTCTGAAATTATTACAATAAATTCTGATGTCTTTACTTTAAATGACGGAAGTACGATAGATTCTAATTTAAAACTTGAACAGTCTGAGCCTATTGGGTGTCCTGAAGGGGAAGATGATTTGAACAAAGGCCTTGATCTAGAAATAAAGACTGTAATCAGCAAGAAGAAAAGAAGACCAAACAGGAAGAAAGAAACAAATGATGATGGTGCTCGGAATGCCTGTCAAATTTTGCTGAATATGTGTGAAAATTCAAAAGAGAGATGCCCTGTCCAAGATGGAGACGAACATTTGCCCTTATTGAAACGAGCCAGAGTTAGAATGAATAAATCATCATCAGAGGCAGAAGAACTCAATAGCACTGTAGAAGTCCAGGTGAAGAGTGGTGATGAAGATATTACTGACTCACCACATCAGATAATTACCTCCTCAAATTGTGAAAATGGTAGCCTTGCTGAAGGAGGCTCATCAATCTTGAATGAAGCTTTGGTTAATGTTTCTCCTTCTAATTTAACAGCTCCATGTTCAGAAAATGGTTCTCATATTTGTAAGATTAAGAAAGACCAAATGATTGGCTTTTCTGTGAATGATGAAGCTGCTTTACCTCCATCTAAACGTATCCATCGTGCTTTAGAAGCAATGTCTGCCAATGCTGCTGAAGAAGGTCATGCTTGCATGGAATCATCATCCTCTGTAATGGCATCAACTGGTAGGTGCTGTATATCTACTAGCAAGAAATGTCTTTGTATGAATGTTAATAATGAAGGAGGTAACGATTTAGAACTTCAAAGGTTGGATTATTGTGGCATTGATTCTTCTCATGTTAGCGTGTGTAGTTTCTCAACTCATTCAAATACAATTATTTCCATAGAGAATGAGTCATCTATAGAAGTGGATAAGCAGTTGGCCAAGTACGAAAATGAAGCTGGGAAGGATGCCATCCCTGGTGATAGACAGCAAGTTGGTGAAGATCTTATTGATTCTGTTGTTTGTTATCCAGCCAAAATAGTTCCTCAAATTCACTTACACAGCAAAATTTCTCCTAACCTTGATATGAAATGTTATCAAGTTGGAAGCAATGAAGATTCACCAGGTCCACCATTGTTACCAAATGGTGATGGCAACATCAGACCTTTGAACCATTCAGATACATCAGATACATTGGAGCATGGTGGAATAAGTCCTGATCCTGTTTTGGGGGTCAGTGAAAGTGATAAATTATTACCTCAAAATAGAATTAATGTGCCCCAGAATGTGGTGGCTGTTTGTGAGGGTGTGAAGCAAGTAGTTGGTGACAGCAAACAAATTAATGATGCGTAAGTATTTTTAGCTTGTACAATCACTAGATTCTGATCACACCTCCTTCGGGAGAAAAGAAAAGATTATGTGATAAACATTTCACTTTAATTATTTGTGAAAATTTGTTTTTCTATTTCTTTAAGGAAAAAAAAGCATTTCTGGAGAAGATATAATTTTACCCTCAGTAAAGTGCTAAACAAGCTGTTTTCAGCCTACACTGAAACATTGAGTTTCAAACTTTTCTCATCCAAATATGGAAGATGTTATAACCTTTACAAACTTCATGCTTTCCATTTTCTGTTATGCTTATTATTGTTCATTATGAAATTTGACTGGATGAACTGGTGCATTCCTTGTTTAGATCATACATGTGCAAATAGTTGTGTTTTCCAGCCTAAATTCTTAGTAGGTACAATTTCTGATTAAGAAAAACTGAAGGTAAACACATCTCGATAGCATTGAAACTAAGAACATGAATTGAGCTATTTTCCTTACTCAGGAAAAACAGAAAAGAGAATACTGCACTCTCTGAAAGAATTATAAGCCCTCATGTACTAGTATAATCCAAATGATTTTCATGCATCATGCTCCCTATATCCTCATCATTTTCCATGTGTCCTGAATCTTTCACCTTCCCCTCTCCATTTGTTGGTTGCCACCTACCCCAGCTTGTTCTTCTATCCATTTTTTTAGGAACATCTCTATTGGGTAAATTTGTTACCCTTTTGTTATTCACACTTTTGAGTGGGGTCTATGAAATTCAATCACTGGGGGTCATATAATAAACATATTTTAATTTTTAATCAATCTGTTAAAGGAAAGTATAGTATGCTTCATTTCTTTCAATTCAATAAATCTCATGCTATTATTTCTTTTCAGGCATGAGGTTGCTAAAGAAGTAAAGTTTAAAGGACAAGAGGAGGATATGAATTCTGTTTCAATATCAAATGATTATTCAGGTGAAAAGGGTAATTTGGGGATTCTGTCAAGCCCATCTTTGACTGATGGGAGAGTCTGCCTTCCACCAGGTTCACCTCCAAACACAACATCGGTTTGCAATATTTCTACATCAGACAGTAGTAATATCCTTCAAAACGGAAGTTGTAGCCCTGATGTACACCAAAAGAACACTCTATCGGGTCCTACCGATGGATGGAAAGATGGGATTGTGGCAAATGACCGATCAAGATCTGTGGGCAAGTCAACTGAAGCAGGAGATGCTGCTTTGTTGTATTTTGAAGCAATGCTTGGGACACTGAAAAGGACAAAGGAAAGTATTGGTCGAGCAACACACATAGCTATTGACTGTGCAAAGTTTGGCATTGCAACTAAGGTAATGTGATAGTGCTTTCTAAATTTTTATTTTCTTCCGCGTCAATAGTACATGTTTAATCATTGAACTGTTAATGTTTTGTTTATTAGATTAGTTTTACTTCTGATTTTGTAGTCAAGGGGACCCTTAGTAGTGTTGGGTTTGGATAGTTTGTATAGGGGCATTGTTTAAATCTTGATGCTGTGATGCTGCCATTGTACACACACAAGAAAGCTTTTATGGTCTATGTGTGTGTGCCTTTCAAGGCCTTTCCCTTCTTGTTCTTCAAGATGACCTTGATTTTCTTTGCCCTTTTTTGGTTTTTAGGGGCTCAGGATGTAAATAGAAGCAAGGTAGTTAAACTCAAGATTCTATTTAGATGGGGAATGGGGATACAAAATCACAAAAATCGCCGAATTGTAAGATGAAGTATAAGATTCTACAAGACATATAAACTTCACATAAATACATATAACATAAAATAAACAAGAGAAAAAAAACCCCATGTAACAAATCAAAAGCTTAAATTTATAATCCCGGATTAATAAGCATATGAAAGTCAATGACTAAACCCCATACAAAACTCAACTCCCAAGTCATAAATGACAAACAAAGCTGCTTAAAGTACTGTAGTAGTACGAAGTGACTATTAGTACAAAACACTACACTTGAACACCTAGACTAGACCTCTAAAATAGATCATCCAATCATAATCACTCAAGAGATCCTCATTTATTCCATAGAAAGAGAACCAACAAACCACACAAACAGCAGCAGAAGCAGAGGAGCTAAGCAGTGTCCCTCAAGGATGACAGAGAAGACCTCTGGTCACAGTGGTTCATACAATGAATTTGGGGCTTGGGTGAGAGGACACAGATTTTTTGCTAGGGGCTGAACATATGCAGGGATGTCAGGTCAGCGAAGGTGTTTTCCTCTATTATTAGTGTTGGGGTTACAGAAAAGTTGGTTTGGGGATTGGGTTTTATGAGCTTAGGATTACAAAAGCCCAAAACGATAAAAGAAAGAAACTTGACTCACTACTGAAAGTTGGCACATTAAAAAATGTGATCCAAGCAAACTCGGAAAGCTCTCAAATTCCACTGATTTTACAATTCCCCATGGCAGGTCTACCTATTCTGCTCACCAGTGATTATGAGCAGGGACGAATAGAAGGCTGAATTGAAATTATTGGTGTTCATGCATTATAATTATGATTTTTTGGATACAAATCTTTTGATTTCTTTGGGAGGAAACATTTGGTTTTGTGATAACCAAAAAATTGGAGTCAGTTTCATTGGGCATGCTTGAATCTTGAAGATTGTCTTGTTTCTGTTGCGAAATCCTTGGTCATAATTCCTTTTTCTTTCCCTAAATTATTGAAGAATAAATTGCTTGATGGTTTGAGACAGTCTTCTAGCTCATTGTTTTTTTTTCTTTTGGTATCATTTTTGCTCATTTTTGGCATCCCAATCTCTTAGAGGAACCTAATTTAATTTGTTTGTCCTAGTATAAATAAGTTTGCACCAATATGTTTAGATTTCAATCTTATGAACCATAATGGGAATTAAAACCAGTTAATTTGCTCTAAATTTATTTCCTTATAAATAAGTTTGCACCAATATGTCTTGATGATATATGCATTTTTTGGGGGGGCTGGGCTTTGGGGATGTATTCTAGGTGGTTGAAATTCTTGTCCATAATCTGGAAATTGAGACAAGCCTGCATCGGAGGGTGGATCTGTTTTTTCTTGTTGATTCTATTGCTCAATGTTCTCGAGGGTTGAAAGGTATTTTTCTTTTCAATTGTTTGTTTCTTGAATTCTGCAAGCACAATCAATAGAATATGTGCACATGTATCTGTTGATGTTGTCAACATAACAGAATTTATGGCTTTTGTATCTGTTCATGTTGAAAATATATGTATTTTCCAGGAGACATTGGTGGAGTGTATCCATCAGCTATGAAAGCAGTGCTGCCACGTCTATTGTCTGCAGTTGCACCTCCTGGAAATGCTGCAAAAGAAAATCGTCGTCAGTGTCTTAAGGCAAGTTAATGGATTTTTTTTCCTGTTTACTGAAGTTAATCATAGATGCTCTCTAGTCTTCCCTTCAAAATATTTTTTTGGGTCATTATTCTTGTTAAGTTTTCCTCCCAATTATGTAGGTATTAAGGCTATGGTTGGAGAGAAAAATCCTTCCTGAATCCATTATTCGGCATCATATGCGGGAACTAGACTCATATAGCACTTCAGCTTCTGCAGGTGTCTTCTCACGCCGTTCATTAAGAAGAGACAGGCCTTTTGATGACCCTGTCAGAGACATGGAGGGCATGCTTGATGAATATGGAAGGTGTGATGCATAAAATATTGACTCTGCTTTTCTACTACTTCTGTAGGTGTGTTTACTCAAGTTGCATTTGGTTTTGCAGCAACTCAAGTTTTCAGCTACCTGAATTTTGCATGCCCCGAATGCTTGATGATGGAGGAAGTGATTCTGATGGAGGGGAGTTTGAGGCTGTCACACCTGAGCATGATTCTGAAACACATGAAGTGCAAGAAATGGCTCATGCAATTGAAAAGCGCAGGCATGTGTTGGAAGATGTTGATGGTGAGCTTGAAATGGAAGATGTGGCTCCGTCAGTTGATCTCGAATTAAATTCGATTTGTAATGTTGATAGAGGAAATGCCTCTGATTTTGAGAAGAATCTTCCTGTGTCCTTTGCTCCTCCTTTACCACAAGATGTGCCACCGTCTTCCCCACCTCCACCTTCATCCCCTCCACCACCACCACCACCACCACCACCTCCTCCTCCTGTTCCTCTACCTCCACCACCACCTACTTCACACCTCATGCCAGCTACCTCTGAACAATATCATGTTGCAGTTGATTCAAAAGGTTTTGAAGATTCACTGGTATGTTTTACTCTTTTGCTTGTTATTTTTAAACTGAGTGGAATAAGTTGCAGCATGTGACAGCTGATGTTATAACCTTTTCCTTTCTACTTGGGCTTTGGTTCATTTTTGCAGACCTTGAAAGCCAATGTACTGCATCCTATGGGTCAGCCCTTTGCTGAACCAAGAAATAGTCAACCTGTCAGTGAGGCAATTAAGTATACTGTCCATGAATGTAGAGACGAACCAATGCCAATGCAGGCGTCTGCTTGCTCTTTCAACACCCTCCCTATACAATCAACTGACATTTCCAGGAATACAGATGGTGTTACTATGCATAATAAAGGTTACTCGATACCACCACCTCACCATGTGCCATCCAATCAGTTTTCTTTTGTTCACGGGGAACATCGAATGAAGTCTCAAAGGGAGGTTCTGCCACCTCTTCCATATTCCAATGATTACCACTTTGTGCAGAGCATGAAGAGAGAATTTGGTTATGACAATCATGAGAGATTAAAACCACCTTCATATGATTACCAAGAGATATGGAATGATCCTCCTTCTTATGGTAAGACTGATAACTGATGATGCTTTTGGATTGTGATTTTTGAGGTGAAGGTGGTAGGCATGCTGTGGTTTGATTTGGTTGTGTAGTAATTATCTTTCCTGGGATTTCTGCTTTCAGGTCCTTGGTATCATGACAGAGGTGTAACTGCTCCTTATGGTTGTCATCCAAGTGAACCAGGTAGTTTTCCAGGCCATGGATGGAGATTTCCTCCCCCACCAATGAATTACAGGGACAACTTGCCTTTTAGACCTCACTATGAAGATGCAATTCCAGTAGCAAACCGAGGTATATACCCCTCTGATAGATTTTCATCAATCTTTAAAAAATCTTTATTTTCTGATGTACATTTGTTATTGGAATTCGGAAATATTACTTGAAAATATTGAATTGAGGTTTAAGATAATTATGTTTCAGGCCCAAGATTTTGGCAGCCCAGGTGAAGAGAAATTACCAATAAATGAAGGCTGGCGTACTTCTGTCTATCTGCAGGCTTCTTTGGTTATCCTTCACTAATTAGTAACCATTGTTACTTATAATTCACTCATTGAATGTTACATACAACCCACTTTTTGGCGTGGGTCCTGCCTTTGTTTAGAAGAGGTGGATTTTATTCCATCTTTCTGTACATGCAAGAAAAGTCTTTATAGAGTTCCGCAGAAACTGCACAGAATATGGCCATAATTTGCTAGATTTGTATATATACATATATATGGCAGCCTCTTCTGCAGAATGCAGAGCAGGAAGAAGAGTCATTGTACAGTCGTTGGAGAACTGTAGCTTATCTCTAGGCTGTCAACGTATCAAATTCTTTTGTTGTCGATTATATAATTTAATTGAAGGAAGCTCTTACAGTTGGTCATCTAAATACAAAATAAATAAAAAAATTAAAGGACTTGAAATTGTTTTCATAATATAGAAAGAAACTCCCCTTGGGTAACTAAGATGAGTTACTTTATTCTTGTTGAGTGTTGGCTTTATTTACTTCTCATAAATGGCTTTTTGTCATGCACTCAGTGTGAGCACCCTGCAGCCTGTAATTTGATGGCTGATGATAAAACCTTGGCCTAACATTCAAATGTGTGGGGCCATTTCTAGCCTCTCCATCATGGGTTGTTAGAATTGATTAAGGTTGTTGGTATGTGCAACCACGCAAATGTACCGTCTCATGAAGGGCATGCCTAGCTGTTAGCATCATAAACTTTGGAAAAGCTTTCTTAGAAATTTTTTCTTTTTTCAAATGAAGCAATATATTTAAATTTGAATAAATGAAGATCCTCTGCAGTTTGAAACAAAGCCCGCATGATATCGCAGCCATTCTTTCAATTTTAATACTTGAGATGTTACATGAATGGTGAGATTAAGAATTGCACAAGGTGATAATTTCCTACGAAGAGGTTACGGTATGAAGCCATGACTCTGATGTTTCGATGATACTGAACAACAAATTGACCTTTCAACCATATAAACGATTGAATATTTATTTTAATGATTAGATTATTTAAAACATTATAAAATTCGTTATAATAATTTAATTGTAGTATAAGGGCTTGGATGTAACCTTCTGTAGAATTTGTGTGTATGCTATTTGTTTAAGAAAATTTTATATTAGTGGAAACTTGCAAAATTGTTATCTTTTTTTTCTTTATTTTCAAAATGTCATCTCAAAATTAAGAATTGAACTCTTATCACTTTAAATAAGTGTAATTATGACAAACCATTTACTGATAAAAGTGAATATGTAAATTATTCCATTCCTCTCTTCTTCCAGTAGGATGAAGAAGTAACAAAAATTGTATGAAAAATAGTTGGAAGTCAAATTTATTTCTTGCACTTTTCTACCTAGAATTGAAGGCTATGTTATAATTCAAGATGCAATAGCACTTTACAGGTTTGAGGTTGGATTGTGTATGCTTTGGAAAGTGATAATGATGAAGAAAGTGGTCTGTTACTTTTATAAGTAACTGCTCTTCAATAGAAACCGTTATGTTATGTGTAAAGTTTGATATTCTTTTTACAATTAATATATGTATAATTTGAGAAGATAAAGAGAAACTGTTATTCCCTCTAAAGATTTCAACAAAACATTGTACCTGTCCTCTTTTTTAATCTATTCTTAATAATTTATATATGTATTTAGTGACATATAAAAGTAAAACAGATGACATTTTCATAACTATTTCATTAATTTAAATTTAATATTTATATTAATTTTTAAATTTGATAAGTTTATTCTAATAAATTATTTGGATTATTAGTTTTTATTTTGATACCATAATTTGTAATTTGAAAAAAACAATATTATAAGAAAAACATAAATTACAAATTTGCCTAAGTGAAAAATAAAGAAACATAATCCATAATCTATATAGACAAAGAAGATTTTCTTAATTAATGTATATTTTTTGTTTTGATTTACTTTTAATTGTATTTTAAAATTAAGAAAATAAACTATTCAAATATTAAAGGTGACATAATCGATAGAGTCTGTGTTTTGGAACTACTCTTCTGTTTGTATACTCTTTTATCATTTTTATAAACATAATTAATTTTATTAGGAAAAATTACATATTATAAAAATTAATAAAATATTACTATTTCATGTGCATATTTTCTATTTAAAAATTATATACAAAGGGATTGTGTTTTGTAATTGCTTCTTGATTTATTTATTTTTTCTATTTTATCCTAATAAACATAGAAATCGGGTTTGTAACTACTCTTTTATCTGCCAACTTTTCTCCATTTTTATTTATAACAATACATAAGGATTTTCTTTTTGGAACACACAATTTTTTCTCAATTGTATCCTTAAAAAAAAATAACAATTAATTTAATATATTGGTTAAATATTTTTTTTTCAATTTTATCAATGTTATTAGTTTAATAAATTTTTTATCAGTTTAATAATTTATTCTTTTACAACATTTTTAAAATAGCGTATTTCATGAGTTACAATATTTTTGAAATAAAATAACGTATTCCAAACTTCAGTTCTTTATTTTTTTTTCTCATTTCCTTTTAATCTCTTGCAAAAACTATTTCTCAGTCTAAATTCAATTTTTTTTTCCAGTTTAATAATTTCTTTTATCAGTTTTATAGTTCTCTTCCCTTTTATCTCATACTCACTTTTTTTTTTTGGAGATATTTATTCTCATTTTGCTTTTGTTCAAATTGTTTCATCTTCTTTACATACATTGTGAATTATGACGAGTGACTCTTCATCAAATGCACTCTTTACTTTTCAATCCCCCTCACTCACTCTATTTTCTTTACTCTCAAATGAGTAAGTTTCTCATTTTTTTTTATAAAATACTACAACTGTAAACCTAACCATTATTTTATTTTATGTGTTTTAGATATTCCGGCATTGTTTATTTATTCACCATGTTTTTCCTAAACTCTTTTTTCTTTTTTCTTTCTATAAAAACTCAAATAATTATTTTATAAACATTAATCATTTACCACTTTTGTTTTTGTCTTCAAAGATATTTTTTTAAGTCTTTAAATCTAAAAAGATATAAATGTTTTATTAAACTTATTTCGTTACCAGACTTCTCAAATACTGTCATTGATTGAAAGTGGTAAAGAAGATCCAAAGTGAAAGTGCAAAGAGAAAGATAAAAATAAATGTGTTTTTTTTTCACATTAACTCAATTTATGTAAAGGAAAAAGATGGTTACTTGAAAATCATACAATCACTTATTGAAATATAACATTAATAATGATATTAAATTATTAAAATATTATTTCTCATTTTGTATATTTAATTGTAAATTTAATTTTAATAAATCTTATTACATATATAATAAATAAATATACAACTATGTATAAATAATAAAATAAAAAATGTTTGCGATAATGTAGATATTATATGTTTGCGTTCGTCAAAATAAAATAAATACAAGAGATGCGATAATGTATAGAGTAACTGATAAGATAAAAATAGAAAATATATAATGAGAGAATTTAATTATCATAAATTACAGATAGACTTTAAGATGAGTTTCTTATAGTTTCTAAAATTATACCTTCCCGTTACAACACAAAACAAGACAGTAGTATTTAATAATAATAAAGAAAAACTGTGAAGTGCGTAATGAATTAAAAAGCCTTCGATGTGAGGAAAGTTTGTCAACTTTAATCATGAAAAAAACGCAAAAGTGGTCCACCTGCCATCACTGGACCACAGTTAGGCTATTGAATGAAATCCGAGAAGTGAAAGAGTTAAAGAGAAAGCACAAATTGGTAAACCCAAATATTTTCGTATACACAGTGTACCATATAAATTGAGAAAGCAAAGAGAGAGAAATTTGTGAGAAGAGCCTTATCTCAGGTTTCAGAGATGGGGGCTTCGGAATCAGTCTCGGAAAAGTCCATCCATGAATTCACGGTCAAGGTACACACTCAGAATCTCAACATCAGAAAAACCCTTATTTTTTTATTATTTGATTTTTGGAAATTATTATAGAAATCTCTCACCATATGCTTCATGGTTGCCACAGGATGCCAAGGGCAGAGACGTGAACCTCACCACCTACAAGGGGAAGGTTCTTCTTGTAGTTAATGTCGCTTCAAAATGGTATTTTTACAAACTCTCTTTTTTTCTAATTCAACTTTCTCTGTGTTTGCTATAAAAATTCAACCTTTCTTTCTCTTTCTCCTTTTATTGCTCCTGGGTTAGCTGATTAACTCTGTGGGTGTAAATTACAGTGGATTTACGGATTCCAATTACACCCAGTTAACTGAGCTTTACGGCAGATGCAAAGACAAAGGTACGGTTTTTAGGTTTAAGAGCAGTTGTTGGGCTTGCATGTTAGTGGATTCTAAATTTGTGTATTTTCAGTGACCAATTACTTTTGAACTTGGGTAGATTGAAGGGCCTACAATTAATATCTTTAATTCGTCATATTTGAGAATGTTTTGTTGGTTGATCTCAGGTTTTGAGATACTGGCATTTCCATGCAACCAGTTTTTGAAGCAAGAGCCGGGGAATAGCTTGGAGGCAGAGCAATTTGCCTGTACAAGGTACAAGGCTGAGTATCCCATCTTTCGAAAGGTATGTACGATGCTGGTTGTTTGTGTAGGGCATTGGATCCTCTACTGTTTGTTTTTCTGTCCTAGATGTTTGAATAGAACGACGATACATTGATTTTTTTGGTTTGTTCTACTTTATTTTGTAATCAAATGCCGGTTGGTTCGGTAACTTTAATTTCGTAGTCATTAGTATTTATCAAATGGGAAGGAATAACAGGCCCAATTGCTTGAGTCTATTGAATACCATGCAGGATCCTTTAGAAGTTAAAACTGTGATCTAGACATCTAGTTGTGTCATTTTATTATTTATTAGGCCTAGTGAAACATGCCGAATAATTTGGTTAATGGAGTGAAAAAGTATATGATGGAGGTGGCCAATATTGAATTTGAGAAAAAAAGGCTGTCTCATTAAAATACGAATGTTGTAAGTGTCATATACCTTGTGTTACTTAAGATTTGACTTGAAATAAAATCTAATTGAGCATTGAGACAATGTGGCATGTTTTTTACTTATCTGAATTGTACTGTTATTTGGAAATTATGTCATTTAACATTAATGGGTTGGTCACGAAACATGAGGAACAGGTCTAGAATTACAGTTTTCTTCTAATAAATAAAGGCAAGGCTGAGCAAAAAAGCTTTGGCACTGCACTGTTTGCAGTCCATTGGTGTACATGGTTGGGAATAAATGCTAGAATTTTCAGGGGAGCGTTTTTTGATCTTCTAAGGGATTGAGTATGTTGTTTAGCTTCCTTGTGGTGTTCTGCAAATGGTTTTTTCAAGGGAGTGTCTTCCTTGGATCTTCAGAGAGATTAACATGTTTTGTTGCAAGGTTTGTTATATTTTCTTTTTTGGCCTTCTTTTCTCCTTTTACCCTTCTCTGTTATCAATTTTTCTCTTGAGGATTTCTTATCTTCCAATTTTGTGTCTTGCTCTTAACAAATTCTTTGCTTATTTTAGAAAAAGGTCAATACAGTATTGTCAAATGAGCCACATAAAATGTATCGGTGAAGGAATAAAGATAGGAAAATCTGTTCTTGTTGTTGGCACTTGACATCTAGTTTTTGAAAGCAATGAAGACTTGATAGATGCCAAATGAAAAGCATGTTGGCAGTGTGGTTAAGTTTACAAATAATGTTTTAGTAATACTCTTAGAGTCTAGATTTAGCTAATTATTTTTGACTGTTTTCCTGGTGAGTTATGCATATTTGCTATTGATATATTACTATTAAGGATGTACTTTCCATTATTTAACTTAATGTTGTTAACCGTGTATATTGAATTCCTTTGATTTGCAGGTACGTGTGAATGGACCTGATACAGCACCTGTCTACAAATTCCTTAAAGCAAATAAACCAGGATGTATGGGTTCTAGGATAAAGTGGAATTTCACTAAGTTTTTGGTTGACAAGGAAGGGAATGTCCTAAAGCGTTATGGTCCAACCACCTCACCACTGTCCATTGAAGTACTACTCTCTCTCTCTCTGTTTATCTCCATGGAGCGCTTATGTAAGATTATGCCCATTCCATTTTTATTTTGACGTCTCATCCTTGAACAATGACAGATCCTGTCACTAAAGGCTAAGATGTCAAGATATGAATGTAGTGAGGCAATCTCACATGGTGCTCTAAGGATATGCAATGATTTTTTTTGTGAGAAATGTGTGGCTATTCATATGCCACTGAAAAATGTTGATGTGTAGCTCTCGAAACTTGAAATTATTCTCATTTTCCTTTTACAGAAGGACATCAAGATGGCATTGGGGTAGGCTTGAAAGACTCTACGATCACTTCAAATTGGGGCTCTCTTGTTGAAGATGATTGAACCATAAGGAATGTATATTTGTAGATGTTTCTTCTAGTGAGAATTTCTTATGTCTAGGTCTTTTTCGCCTTTGATATGTTAGAATTCTGTTTTGGTTTTGTGATGTAAATCATTACTTTAAACTAATTGATGGAGGTTAGTTTGAGTTGTTTGTTTACAAGCGTGTTTTCATGTATCAAATAGTAAATGCATCTAATGTTCATCATGGCCTCAAATACTAAATGCATCTAATGTTCACCATGGCCTCAAATAGTAATGCATCTAATGTTCATCATGGCCTCAAATACTAAATGCATCTAATATTCACCATGGCCTCAAATACTAAATGCATCTAATGTTCATCATGGCCTCAAAGGCTAAATCTATTTAATGTTCATCATGACCTCGGGTATTACAATGTAGGAGGATGCATCACTTCTTTCTACCAAGTCTATCAAGAATATATTTATTATTTATATATGGATGATTTGCAGAACCAATATACTTCTTTCTACAATAATGTACATTTTTTATTATCTAAATTCTCTCAGAAGATTGTTTTTTCTCACTAAATCCACCCCTCTAAATTCACTGTTAATGTAAGCATAAAGGGGAAATGAATAATGTTTTTGGTTGGTAAGTGAATTTTCTATTTTATTACATGTTAAACATTTTCTATTTTATTACAGCAGGTTTTGATGACTGTGACCTAAAAATGATTAAAATGTAATACATCTTATGTGTTGTAATGAATGAAGGATAGATTTTGATCACGGGATGAAATAATTATTGAATTGGAGTGTGGTGTTATTTGACAAAGAAATTTCCATTATAATTTTCTTTTTGGTGTTGACTCCATAATGGGGAGGTAAGTATTGAAAGAGAAATGTTAATAATGCATTGTATGACATTTAACTCTATTATTTGGTGCATTTCATGAGAGCCATATATTGAACACTAATAATGAATGAATGTTACATGGATTTTATTGGAAAGGATATGTTGTGATGGCTAAGTTGTTAGAAAATGGAGAAAAAGAAAAGTAAAAACGAGATGACAGAGTGGGAGGCAAGTGATGAAACAAAGTTAGAAAGAGTTGCAGTGTTGCTTAGACAATAATGCTATCGGGTCACTATTCAGATAAACCTCCCTATATAATTTCCAAAAGGTTAAGCTAAGTTACCAAGAAGAAAGCAATTATGATAGTGAGTGAACCATCTCACTGATTAAGATATGTATCAACAATCACTGCACCTCAACCATGTCACCATTATCACAATCACTCAATCATCTCATATATTCTTATTTTAATAGTTTCTGTTAAATTCATCAAACTAACTATTTCTTTAACTTACTCTCTAGTAAGGTTTTGTAGTCAAACACATATTTTGGAGATATTCTTAAAAAATATATTTTGATATCATCATTCAAAATACATAATTCAAATTACATTTTCCAGAAAGTATAAAACTTTAAGATATCAATTTTATCCTTAACTTATAGTGCACCCAGAGAATATGAGGTGAAGAAAGCAATATACAGAGGAATGAACATGGGCCAGGCCGCCCCAGGAACAAAGCCCACCTTAAACTGTAAACCATAGAGTCTGGCTCTTAAACTAGTTTTGCAGAAACCGATGTGGGACCTGCAATAAAATGGCGGTTGTGACAAAGTGGGGCGGGCTATAGAGGCTAGTCCAATGCCGCTGAAAAAAAATGTGGTTTGGGTTGTTTATTTTAATCCGTTGGCAAGTTTAGACCCGTCCGCATAATCCGCAGTCCACGCGAGTCAAGTACGGTGCGGGTTGACCGCATAATTTTAAAATGTAGAAATTTTTTTTCTGTACTCCATATTTTTTTTTCATGTAGTCTCATATTTCACATTTCAAAATTTTTAATAACATTTTACTATGCATTTCTCGTGAAAATAATATTATGAGACCATTAACCTAATACATTTAAATAAATAAAAATTTATTTTTTCAAAAAAATATTTCTTATGCGGACAAACCTGCGAAACAACCCTTAGCGGGTTAAAAAAATCAACTCACAGATTCTATGCGAAGCGATCAACCCAACCTACTTTTTTACACACCAAGTACAAACAAACATATGTTGAGCGGGTCAGTTCGCATTGCTGTTGGGTATGAAACCAGGACCAATTAGGTTGGACTGAGTAGACACCATGTTTTAGTGAGTGAGCTTAATCATTGTGTCCCTTTATTATCTCTATTTATCTCTATTTAAAAAGATCATTGTACTTGTAATTGGTGTGCAATAGGATATAATGAAAACCTAATAGTTGTCCGTGTGTGGAAGTTGGCGACCGAACCACGTTAAATCATGTGTTGTGTATGTTCTGTAGTTGATTTGTGATTGCTTCCGCGTGCGTTTTTCTCTTCAAGTGGTATTAGAGCCTTGGTTCGTTTACACACCATATATATGATGAGCAAAAATTAATCAACAAGAGGTGAAAATTGTGGCTGCAGTAGCGTCCCAAAGTTAGGGTTTCGCAGAGGCGGCATCAGCGTCCCAAAACTAGGGTTTCGCAGGGCCTGTAGTAGCGTCCCAAAGTTAGGGTTTCACAGAAGCAGCAACAACATCCCAAAGTTAGGGTTTCAGAGGGACGACAACAGCATCCTAAAGTTAGGGTTGCATGTGCGTTCTGCATGTGTGCTGGTCTAAGACGGCACAGAGTGCAGTGCGACGGTGGTGGTGCGGAGCGCGTCCTGGCAGCTGCGGTCCAGTGCGGCGGAGCGCCAGTGCATTGGGGACTACGACCAGGTCTCTTGGTGACTAATTTTGGATGGTGCAATTTTTGTGGTCTTGATTTAAAAAAAAAGATTGCCAAGATCTGAAATTAGTTGTACCGAGTATCTCGACTAGTCGTTTGAGATGGCAGAAGACGGGAAGTTCCGAATTGAAAATTTGATGGTACAAATTTCAGTTGGTGGAAAATGCAAATTGAGGATTTGCGAGTTCAGTTACTGAGCACATCAATATGATCTTAGCCAGACTTACGTCAGTGGGCATTAAGTTCGATGAAGTTCAAGTTTTACTACTGCTATTGTCTTTGCCTGACAGTTGGTCCGGAACGGTTACAACGTTACAGTTCAGCGGGATCCGATGGATTCACTTCTGAGAAGATTCGTGATCTCATTCTTGGCGAGGATGTCCGAAGAAGGAGTTCTGGAGAATTATCTAGTGAATCGCTATATGTCATAAGAGGTAAGAGAAATATCAGAGAGAGTGGGAGCAAGAACAAAAGAAGGAAGGAGTCAGTCAAAGACTCGGGATTGCTCAAGTGTAACATGTTGGAACTCCAAGGAGGTGGGGCATTTCAGGAATCAATGCCCAAATGATAAATAAGTCAACATTGCAAAAGACTTCGCGGACGAGGAGCTTTTAGTCTGTTGCGCAGATAACAGTGTGGATTCCTGGGTCATGGATTCTGAAGTATTGCAGAATCTAGTTATTGAAGACTTTGGAAAGGTAAGACTAGCAGACAACAGAACTCTCGATGTTACGCACATGTGTTGGGCTGACAAGACACCATGTACATAGTTGAAGCACAGGTGAACATTGTTCCGTGACTTCAAGTGGGAGATTGTTGGGTATGAAGCCAGGACCAATTGGGTTGAGCTGAGTAGACACCATGTTTTAGTGAGTTGATTTAATCATTGTGTCCCTTTATTATCTCTATTTAAAAAGATCATTGTACTTGTAATTGGTGTGCAACAAGATATAATGAAAATTTAATAGTTGCCTGTGTGGATGTTGATTGTAGTTGACGACCGAACCACGTTAAATCATGTGTTATTTATTTTTTGTAATTTATTTGTAATTGTGTGTTGCTTTCGCGTGTGTTTTTCTTATCAATTGCTATATACTTTACAGTTTGAAGGTTGAACGGGAGAGATGAATAGGAAGAATGTTGAAGGGGTTGGACGTGATGTCATGGCTGCCAGCAAGCTGTGTTGACAGTGACAAGGTTTTGGTTGGTGACATGCAGCGACACAGTACACGTGACTGTGGAGTCTACTGAGGGCATGCATATGCATAATTAGACTTCATGAATGACTTGGAATCTTCTTATATTCTGGCCTCGTGTGGAAATGAGATGCATCTGTCTTCTCACTCAACAATAACATCATCATCATCATCATACCATCCATCGATACATTTGTTGCATGGCCATTGGTTCTGTGTCTCCAAGATTCTTTTCCTCCCTCCACA
Organism: Phaseolus vulgaris; assembly: GCF_000499845.2. Classification (NCBI taxonomy): domain Eukaryota; kingdom Viridiplantae; phylum Streptophyta; class Magnoliopsida; order Fabales; family Fabaceae; genus Phaseolus; species Phaseolus vulgaris. The sequence continues at coordinate 39,608,863 of NC_023759.2, forward strand.
TATTCATGTCTTCTCAAGATTTTATTTTCTCACTTGTTAACCGGAAAACTTTCTTCTTTTCAACCATATTTCATTCATCTTCATCTTTATTTCTCACATCTACTCTATTTAACTTACATTGCGCCATTTATCTACATTTTATTTTTATATCAAAATTCGGATGCAACTTCATAAAGATATACCCAAAAACTAGCCTAAAATATAAGGAACATTTTAATCAAATGTTGTTTATGGTTTCATTGTATGAGTGGAGGTGATGTTATGTACATTCCGACTATAAATAAAGAAAGTAAGTATAAATTTTATTTTATAAGTTATTTAGAATCTATTTTAATCATAGTTTGTTAAACTTATTAGGTTACTCGCTTATTTATAAATATATAATTAAGTATAAATTGATAGTAGCAAGAGATGAAAGAAAAATATGTTTGAGATCTCAAATCAACTAAAAGTAAAAATTATAAATAATGTTTTAATTAATTTGAATGTGAAAAAAATAATTATGGAACTTACTTGTATTATTTTTATTCAGAAAAGTTTCTTATCTTCTATCAAATCAATCATATTATACAATTATAGAAAAGGTTATTCTATTTCTTATCTATTTTTAATGCAACAATTAGAAACATTTACTTTTTACGTGTTTATCTTTTTTAATTTATTTATTCTCTATTTCTCTCTCCAAACCAATCTAAACATTAGGGCTGAATGATATGAAAAAAATAACTTTTTATTTTATTTTATTAAAAATAGTTACTGAAAAAAAAAACTAATCCAAAGATTGTTTACGCGTTAACAAAAAGAGATGGTGTTATCATCCACAAGCATCTTTCAAACCCAATAATTGTTGGTTTGTCTGAGAAACGCTTTAGTTTCAATTTCTTTTATACTTCCCTACATTTTTATTTATTATATTCGTTTAAGCTATTGCATTACGATAATCAAATGCTTTAGTATCATGTTAAAAATATTTATTCAAAGTTTATAAACAAACTCAGCATTTTAAAAGCATTTGACAAAAGAAGAGAATATATGTAATTATTAAACTCATGTATTTTTTTAATATTTATCTTTTAATAACTTGGTAGACTCATAGGATCCGATTAAGGGCTTATTCAAATTCAAAATACATCTTTATAAGCCAAGGAAATTGCATAAATCCTAAGATTTCTAGTTTTGTACACATAATCTATAATAAGTAACTTTCTTACATTTAATTTTGACAACTGTTAAAACAGAACCTTTTAATAAATGATACTTAAATATCCTAAATAATTTTTCCAAATTTAGAGCAATAATTACACTATGTTTTAAGAAACAATAACCTAGTGCTACTTTGATGTGTCTCAATGTCAAGCCGATACAAGAATTATGCAAAAGGAACAAATTTTAAATTTGAAGCATACATCCTCGTCATGAACTTATTTAGTATTCCATTACATATTATTATAAACTAATTGAGTAGATTGTATAACACTATAAAAAAATATTAGTTTTTATTATTAATAAAAATTTATAAAATAATTCCTTAACTGTCTCGTGATGGAGGTCAAATGAGTCAAGTTACAATCGAATCGTGGTGTTTGAACTACTATACTGTTAAATAGAAAGAGTGTCTTGACTATTAACTATAGTTTTTAGCCTAATGATAAGCGTTTGACCAACAATTAGTATCAAAGCCAAAGTCATTAGTTTGATTTCCATCAAGAAAATTGTTGAGGGGGAGATTATTGCAGGTGACATCAATTATCCAGTGACAAAACTAAGTAGGTCAAGTCGGTCAAGTCACAATTGAATCATGACGTTTGAGCTGCTATACTCTTAAGTAGAGTTACATCCTGACTATTAAGTATAACTTTTGACCTAGTGGTAAGCATTCAATCCACCATTAATTATTACTTTAAAACACACTAGGAAAAAATATATTGTTGGAGCTTTTGAAAGTGTCACTGATTTGAGAAATTGTACTTCCTTTCTAAACATTGCAAAGAAAAATTTGAGCACGTTGTTTTACGAGATAGAACCCGTAAGTCTTCTATTCGTGATCCATTCAGATTTTATGAAATCAATTCAATTTGACCTACTTTTCTTACAAGTTATTCCTCAAATTTGCTTAACCAAAATCCTTTTTGCTCATGTTTATTTTTCTTCCCATAAAGTTAAGAAGATTGTTTGCTCTTCTAAATCATGTGAAATTTATTTGACCCTATTTAGTTTATTCATGTATTCCTTGATCTTCAAAAAATATCTTCCTTTTATCAACAACAAGACTCATCTTCATTTAAAATAAGCAAAACTATTGTGTTTCCTAAAATAAAAAAAGTTTCTAAGTTATAAGAAGTACCTTAGAATCCTTCCTTTTAAGTTATGAGATTTTTCTTTACAGATTTCACACTTTTCTTTTTGTTGAACTTTGATTCAAGATTTGACAATTAAAAATAAGGGTTCCTATACAAACCATACACTACAAGAAAATCATGAAATAGAATCTAATTTTTAGAGACCAAAATAATTAGTTACAATAGAAACTAAAATAGAGACCATTTTAGAAACTAAAAAAAAATTGGTTTCTAAATTAGTTTCTATTATTTTCTATTATTGTTAAATAGTTTCTAAATTGGTATCTAATTAGCAACCAAGGTTTTAGAGACCAAATTTAGAAACTAAATAATTAGAGACCAAATTTCTTTTTAGTTTCTAAAATGGTCTCTAATTTAGTTACTATTGCAACTAATTATTTTGATTTCTAGAAATTGGTTTCTATTTCATGATTTTCTTGTAGTGATAAGCTTCAAATAAAAGCTAAATAATATATAGAAAGACTTTTTGACTTGGGATATTTTGGTAGTGTTGGTTTCTAGATGAAAGATGTGAAATTCTTTTAATGGAAGTCTTGTAAGGCGTACACGGATTGAATGAATCTTCTAGTTGGACTTCAAAATTATGGTTTGTTGATTTTTGATGGATTTTTTGGTTGGTTCATGAAGTGTGAAGGCTTGACAAAGTTCTTTAATGGTTAAAGATTGAATTGATATTGACAAAGTGAGAAACATATATGTACAACTATGTGGAGGTGTTTTTAATCCTTAAAGTGTGTTTTGGTTTCTAGCTCAAGCATTGTTCTTGCTTGAAGGTTGTGATGTTTCATTTTGACCTAGGTGTGAATGATTTTGGTTAAAGATTGAGAGGCAAAAGAAGATAGTTTGTGTTTGTGATTGTTTTATATGAGAGGTTGGTTATGCTTGATATACTTAGTTCGTAAGGAAAGAGCAATGACATATGAGAAAATTTGAATGATTCTTACCTATTAAATATTCATTCATCTTTTTTATTGAAGTGTTGATATGTTGAGAACTATGTACCATATTATAACTGGAAGGAGAAACAACTTTTTACTTAAATGAAACAATTTTTTATTAGTAGTGTACAAATCACCTTTTTCATTACAATGTATTGTCTTTTACAATTCGTAGAGTTATATACAATTCTTGACGTGATGAATTTAAAAATAAATATATGTAATAAAAATATATTTATAATTAAATGATATAAAAAAACATTAAAATAATAATATTGTTGACTGTAAAGTGAATGTAGAAAAAAAGAGTAATTCTCAACCTATCAACATTCTTCCACAAAAATTTTTAATTTGATTTTGTTGAGAATATGATTTAAATATATTAACTAATAATCAAAACAATTAAGTTGTTTTTATTGTTAAGCTTGTTAAAAAATTCTCAACTTAAATAATAATTTTTTAAAAGATTTTATAGATTAAAAGGAACACAATCAACACTTTATTGGTTTTTTCATTTAACTATATTTGTTGTTTTTTTTTTCCGACAAAAACCTTTCATAAATTAAAGAAAAAAAATGTTGATTGAAAAAAAAAGGTGCAAAAAGATAAATACTAATTGAAATAACTTGGTTTGAGGAGGAAATAAATGTAATTGTAAAGTAATGTAACAAATTTTATGAAATAATTTGCAAAATTATAAATAGCATGGAGTAAATTGAAAGCAGTAAAATGATCTCAAAAGAAAATGATCATAAATATAAGTCTACATCTGAATACCATATAATAAAAGTGATTAAAGGTAAAATAAAGTAAAAGACTTTAAAGGAAAAAAATGTAAAATAAGAGATAAATAGGACAAATAAAAGTAGACAGTAGAAAAATTAAAGTAGAGATAACATATATATCATTATTTTTTATTAGTAATGAGGATATGTATTAAAAAAATTTGTAGTGATTGTGTAATATGCTTTTTACATCGAGTACATTGATGATATGTACTTCTATTTATAAAACTTTTTTCATTAAAAACTAATCCTAACAAATAAATGACGTGTTCAATTTTTACTATACATTGATGAGTATATTTGACCGTGTATAAATTATGTACCATCTAAGTTTTTTTTTTTATCTTTAATATTTATTTATTTATTTTTACTTTATCAAAGTGTTTTATTAATGATGTGACTTTTGATCAAATATCTTGATATTTTAACTTAAAATCAGTTTTATCTGTAATATAATGTATTTATAATAGTTTATGCTTTGAAAAATTGATGGACCTCCTTTTTCTCCCATTATCATCAATTTTTTTAATTTTTTTTTATCAAAAACAAGAAGATAGAGTTTTGGAATGATCTTTTGTTTTTGAAAAATTAAAAAAGTTGAAATTTAAAGTTGTGACGTTCATGCAACAATTGCCATAAACAATGTAAATATCTTGAATGCTAACAAAAATCCTAACAATTTTTTGTTTCTTTCCCATAACATTACAAAAGACTTTTAATTATTTAACTAAAGATCTCTTTACCTCACGACTCACGAGTACCATGTTCTTGTATTTCTAAGCTACTTCACTATTTTATTTTTAAATAAGAAAAAACAGAGATACAAAAATTAATATATATATATATATATATATAAATTAAAATTAGGAACATTTATTTATCTAATGTGAAAATTACATTAGAGCAAGTTGAGTTGCTAACCATAGTAATGGTATGAATGAGATTGTTGTGAAATCACTCAAGAAATTTATAGAATTTTATGATTGAAGAAATTTGTGGATTTTTTGGTGATGGCAAACCACAACCAAAAGAGGAAGGGAAGAGAGAAAAATCAAAAGTAAAAAGAAAAACAAAGCATGAAAACTTATTAATCTGTCAAAAGAAGAAGGCAACAAGAAAATATATATAAACGAAAAGTGAAATAAACATGAAAGGAAAATAAAATAGATAGAAAGAAAACAAAATAAAGAAAACAAATTAACAAAGTGAGAAGGTTTAGATCACTTATGATCATACTAGACGGTCTAGTGTTAAATACACAAACTAACAGTTTAGTATACAACAAAAATATTTAGACGGGTTGCCAACAAGCTAAACGGTCTAGTGAGTGCAAACAAATTAGATGATCAAGAATCCTAAACGGTCCAATAGAAGACCAACGTTTTAATATAGGATGTTTATACAAAGCAAGCGAAACAAAGTTTATGTTTATCCGCCCCTCAAGTTGGGAATACATGTTTAACATTCCCAGCTTGATACACATATTTTAAAAATAGCGGGAGCAAACAATTTAATGTTGATATTAGGAGTTTGAAGATCAGAAGCTATGGGAAGAAACTTGATAAGACCTCAATTGATTTTCTCTCAAATGATATGACAATCAATCTTTATATGCTTGGTTCGTTTGTTGAAGTCTTGATTGGCAGCATTCTGAATGATAACTTGGTTGTTAGGGTACAATAGAGTTGGTTGGATGAAATCAACATGAAGGTCATGAAAAAGATAAGTGAGTCATTATATTTCAGAGGTAGTAGTAGCAAGGACTCTATATTCGACTTCATAAGAACTCTTGGATATGGTTAGTTGCTTTTTAGACTTCCAAGATATTATAGAATCACCAAGGTAGATAACGAAACCAATAACAAAGTGTTGTGTGAGAGGAAATGTAGCCAAAATTGAATCACTAAAGGCTTTTAGTTGTATAGGTCTTTGTGAACTGAGAAAAATAATATTACGAGAAGCACCTTTAAGGTAATGAATGATGCAAAAATTATTTTTTATTAATTTTTAAAAAAAGTATTTCTTATCTGGGATGACCCGCAGACCCGCGAACCAACCCTTATGTAGGGAAGACTAACAAAATTAGCTCGCATATTCTATGCAGGGCAGGCCTAATGCAGGGTGAACCAGCTCGCATTGTCATCTCTACGCACTCTTGTGAAACGATTGAAGAAATTTATTTCTCCATGATGACAAACAACAACGAAATGAGGAAGGGAAGGGAGAACAACCTTAAGTGGAGAGGAAAATAGAGTATGAAAACTTATTTTATTCATCAAAAAAAAGCAATAAGAAAAATAAAATAATATATATATATATATATATACATATATATATATATATAATAAAAATCAAATCAACATATAAAAGGAAAATAAAACATACATAAAAAAACAAAAAAAGAGAAAACAAACTAACAGAGACAATAATATCTATATTACTTATTAACAGACTAGACGTTTGTCAACAAGCCAAACGATCTAATGAGCACAAACAACCTAACAAAAGAGTGTCTTCATAAAACCTAAATAGTCTAATAGAGAACCATCTATATAAAAAAAACAAGTAAAACAATTTTATATTTATCACACAATAACAATAGTTTTTTTTTATAAATATAATGTTTAATATTAAATATAATTTCGTTAAAGTAAAAATAGAAATAAAAGGTGATTTGCTATACGCATGTTAAACTTTATGACAACTTATCAATAAGTAATTGGCCAAGTTAAACTGAATATTTTAAATAAATTTTCGTGTTTAAATTTATAAACGAACTAATATTGTTAAAAAAATCTCACAAAAAAATATAAAAAATCATTTTTTAATAAATATTAGCTATTACCAAAAATGATAAACAGTTATCAATAACAATTTTTTTTAAAAGAATTGCATTGTCAAAGTTTTTTTTTGTTAAACTTCTTAAACTAATAATATTAAAAAATACGTTAAATCTTTGCTGATAATTTTAAAAATAAAAATAAATTAAATTTAAAATTAATATACACATTAATATATAAAATAATAAAAATTATTATAGCAATTAAGTTTAACTTATTCCTCACTTGATATATTATATTTTTTCATATTAAAAATATAGAATTTAAATTTAACTAAACTTTCACACAATTGGTTTGAAAGAGTAAAATTTGCACTCTTATATATATATATATATATATATATATATATATATATATTTAGAGTATAAAACTAGAAAGAACCAGATAAAACGATATTAAAAATTAAACTTAATTCGAATTCATAATCAATTTTAATAAATTGAAGTTTTCTCCTACCTATTTATCTATATGATCTCACATCTTTAATTAATTTAAATTTGTGAACATAAAATATATTTATCCAATTGCCCCTAGTTATTAGTATATTTGTCCTCGAGTAATCATACGTCTATTGTTTTTTTTTTAATTAACTAACTTAATAATAACTCATTATTAATGCATGAAAATACCACAAAATTTGTCATAACAAGACACATACATGACAAGATAAATAAATATTAAACACATTTTTTTTTCTAATTTCAACCATCCCAAAAAAAATTATATTTGATCCGTTTAAAAAAAAATCTTAACTATGTACTCAATTATTAAACTACCATTTAACTATTCCTCCGTATAGCATTTTTCAAAATTATATTTCTATTTTTCAATGACATTTGACGTATGAAATAGTTGGCTTTAAAATTAAAAGAACCAAATGATTGGTGGACTTGGCTTAGAAAAACGCATGCAAAATGAGAAAGTGAAGGTTCTTTAAAACTTAATTTGAAATAAAATATATAAACTGAAAAAACTTGGATCAAGAGTTATCAACACATCTACATTATCTTACTTTAAAACAAAATATCATATTCTTATATGAAGTTTGAATGCTTATTTCTCTCACACTATAATTGAAGTCTGTACATAATCTTTATCTCCTCCACACATTGAATTATGTGACAGATGAACAAACAGTTTCTCAAAACTCAGTCAGGTATTAATTAAACTGATAAAATCCTTTCAATAATATATGCATTTTTCAACAGCATGATTGAACCAGATATCACAAACTTAACATATTTGACTCTATACATATGTTGATTATCTGTTGACAACTGTACAACCTTAACCAATTTCTGGTTATTTTGAGCCAAATCATCAGACCAAGATTTGTCAAATACAGTCTTGCGTTTTCATGGCATGAATGGAAAAACATAGTTAAAAAGAGAGATATTTCATGAATGATGAGAACCTAGAATGTTGAATAACGAAGTTGATGAATTACTGTGTAAGAAAAGAAGGTTGAAGATAAATATAGAAACAGCGTTGAATAGAAAAGTTAAGGGAAAGCGATTATGGAGGGGGACAAGGAAGAGTCTTACTTAGTAGAAGTGGATGAGAAGTCCTTCTCAAATGGGTTTGGCGATAAGGAGACAAGTTCATAGGTGTCACTTAGATATCTTAGGTGGACAGTGGGACATGTCCTATCTCCACACCCACGGGCCACAAGGTGCAATCCACCACAAATTCTCTTCACTCATATCTCCAACTTTCCAACCCCTTCTCCTCTCTCTCTCTATATATATATCACCATGCTTAGTTCTCAGCATTGGGACCACAACCACAACCACAACCTCACCCTCAACTTCACCATGACAACAGCAACAACTACTGCCATGTTCTCATCACTGAGGGCTTCGAAGCTTCGACCTTGGGGACGCTGTTCCAAGTACATTCGCCAGCAGAGGACCAGGCTTTACATCATTTGGAGATGCACTGTGTTGCTCTTGTGCTGGCATGACTAATTTCATTATCATATCACTGCTTGGTGCCACTGCATGCTTGGGTTTGGGCTTCCAATTTTTGCTGATCGCAGGGTAGCTGGTGATTAATGTGTAAATTAGTATAGATATGGAGAAAAGAAGTCAATGATTCTAAGGTGAAGTGATTGTAAAATCGGCCTCAGGCCCCAGTTTCATTGATTCTACTTTTGACATGACACCCACTTTTTAACATTAACTTGAGTCTTTATAGTAGCAGTGTGTTGCTTTTATAGCCACTTGGCTTCAATTTCTAGAGTTTAACATTATGAATTTATGATCCATCAATGTTTCTGGAAAATATGGCTTCCTTTATATAAATGTTTTAGAACTAGAAGGGGTATCTTCCTATTCTAAGGTAAGATCTCCCATTTCATTTTAAAAATTACTTATTCTTTTATTTTTCCTCTCATCATGTTAAGATTTTTTTTAGCATGGTTATACTTTTATGCTTCGAGAAGCTACCATTTGAGCTATGATAATTATTTTGGTTTTATTTCACAATAAAATGCAACGGATCACTTGTTGCCTTTTGTTGGTTCATTTGGATTTTAAGTGATTGTAATGCTTTCCGTTGTTCACCATGACAAGAAAATGTTTCCACTTGCATTTTTTATTTCCATTTTTTTTAATTTCATGCAATTCTATCTCTTCAATTTTGTGTGTTTGGAATTTGTCTTCTTCTTATTTTTAAAATCTCTTAAATTAAATTTGATACAATATTTATTAGAGATAAAGTAGGTGATAGAAAGGATTCAATAATGATGGAAGATATAATATTTATAGTTGGAGTGGTTCTACCTGAACAATAAATTTTGTTGTTCGTTTGATATTTTTGAGTTGTTGGATACAGTTAATGACTAAAATAGATGTTGGGAAAATTTATTTTGGTGAGTATTCCTTTTTTGAACAAATAATGTAATGTAAGGCAAATAAGGCACACCATATTGTCACACCACTGTACTAACTTCATAGAATAGTAGAGGGATCAATTTTGCAAAAAAAAAGACAAAATTCATGAAATTGAAAAAATTAATTTAACTGTAATTTGATCATAAAACATAAATAACAGGGCAAAAAATTTAATCCGACCTAATTTTGAATACAATTTTCATTCTTATTTATTTCAGTGCATATATAATTGAGTTGAATATAAAGTATTTGAAGAATTTGTGGTGCAAGTTATTTACATCCACGCAGAAAAAGTGGAATTAAAGTGACATTCCACAGTGGCAAAAGGCAATCACACGTTGAACTTGCCATAAAAAATAAAGAATATAAATTCTTAGGCTATGATTCTAATGTGATGCGTGGTGACGTGAGTACCGTTAAAATGTAGAACAAAATCTTGCACAGTGTAAAGATGTTAAGTATTGAATCGAATTGAATCCCTTTTTATGTTAGACATTTTTCGTCTAAAAGAAGACAACATAGTGTTTGGTCGCAATCTCAGCACTGCAACATTAGTAAATATGGAAGGGAAGGAAATAGTAATAAACAGTGCCTTCAAAAATAAACAAAATTATATTTATCAAATTATTTTTATACTTTCATGTATTTAACTATTACAGTAATTGATTTATAGTTTACTAATGATGGAAAAATAAATATAAAAGAATAAATTCTGAACACTAATGATGTGGGATTGGACTAGGATGCATAGGTTGATGAGAAGTTTGTGGAAAGAAAGTCCAAAACTCAGAACAGTTGAACGACAAAGTCGTTTTTGGGGAGATTGAAAATGTGCACCTTTTAATAAATATAAGAGGAGTGTAGGAAAACTTGCTCTAAGCAGAGAAAAAGATTTGAAAGGTAAGGCTACTTGTATACAACAGTTCACGTGAACAGAAAGCGACACAACAATTTTCTTCTAATAAATGAAGAGACAGCCAAAGCCAAGATACTGCATTATGTCTGTTAAGAGAAACAACCATTTTTCATACATTTTCTTTTCCCACCATAATCATCATCTTTCTCATGCTATATCTCACTCCACCTTAATCATCATCACCAGCATTTAAGTGATACACCAATTTGAGCTCACATTGAAAGGAACGCAGAGGCAAGAAGTGTGATTAATTCATACAAAATTGCTAAGAAAACAAAAGTGTCAAAGATAATAATTTATTTTTGAGAAGTACTATTGGACCTACATGTTCATAAAAAGACTTCCAACAAAAACAAAATGTATGAGTATGACCAACATCTCCTTGCTGAGTTATGCCATCAAACACAACCATGGCCACACAACTGTATACAGGAAGATGGGTGGTCTGATTTAAAAGATCTTCAAATGATATTCTTCTTAAATTCACAAACTTCGTCAAACTTTCGCTTGATTGCTTAATTCCCCTAGGAAAAACAACATTATTTCAATACAAAATATCTAAATATTTACATTATATGATAGTGCAAGTGCTATAACTGTAACCAGAACTGTATCAATGGAAGCATCTAGCATAAAAGCTTCACGTGCATGGATATATTTACACTTCACAAATTTTTTAAACTCACTTTTAAAATACCATTTCCAAATGCAAACCCATTTCTAAAGTTATTTTTAAAAAAATATTAATTCTTTCAAAAATTCTACCATACTTGTCATCTTTCCATTCCAACTTTAGAGATAGAAATTATAAACCTGATTTTGAGTTACTGCAGGCTTGTGACCTGTCAACTTTCGGCCAGAAGGAACCCGTGCCACAGATGTAGCAGCTGCTACAGCAGCCACACGTATTCTGCCAAATTCATCATGCATTCGTTATTCTTATATTCAGTAACCACTTAAAAGCTATGGGAAATTGAGATGAAGAAAAATAAACTATAAAGTTTATGTCACCTTCTATGTACATCTATATACACATCAGTCTCGTCCACAATTTCTTCCTGCAAGGATGAAAATTATTAGAAAAATTTTTCATTCTAAGGAAAACGAATTGTACTTTGTTTTTGATGCACCAATAATGCACAACAATCCCATGTAACTAAGGTAATCTTAAAGGGGCGATAATAAAAGTGGAGGCCACCTGAAGGAGTTCTTCAAACACGTCCTCCAAGGTAATGATGCCAATAACTTCTTCCCCATCGTCAACATTATCAAGAGAGTGGTGGGCACCATTTGTTGCAGTGACATCCTTCTGAAATTGTTGGTCTGTAGCATGGTTGGAGAGTTTGTCAATATTGACAACCTTTTCTGATTTCTCGCAAAACCTGGCTAGTAATGGCATACTTAGTTGAGAACTATGCTTCATGACTTCTTTATCCTTGGATTTGTCAATGTTACCAGTTGCCAGAGGGTACTTTGTCTCTCGTGTAACCTTGACTACGGCTGCCATATGACTGCTTCCTTTTTGAAACTCATTGAGGATATCATATAGAGGCATATCTCCTGGAACTCTGGATTAATAATGAACAATAGTTCAGTTGAAGGAATGTGTTTTAGATACACGAAATATAAGGTCACCATTGGTCAAACCTAGGAATTCTCCGGATAGAAACAGCACTCACTGGGGTCTCTGTTTCAGCTCTTATAGTAAGAAGGTTTTTTACCTACAAATTCAGTGGTAAATTACTTAGCAGTTAGTTCCAGAAAAACCTTTTTTAAGCATTTTCACTATATGTAAAAACTCACTAGTAAGAGGCCAATTATATTTTTGGGGTTTCCACTGTATACAGGAACACGACTATGGCCTCGTGAAAGAATTTTCCCAATTGCTTCCCTGTGATTAAGCAGAATAAATATCTTACTTCAGCACTAAATATATGTAGGCCAAATGACAGGTAATGGGGCATAAGAAGGAAAGGTAAATAGGTGACCTTTGTCCCCTTATTTTTGGGAATGTTGTCCAAAGAAATCAATTACCTTAACTTATTCAAAGAATGGTTCACTAGAGGTTAACCAGTCTTTCAATTGAAAAATAATCTCACACTAACTACTCTGCTAAAAAGGATAGCCTTTTATTTATCAGTTCAAGCAATGCATTTATGAAATACAAATATATATCATATGCATAAGCAAATCAAGTGATGAACATAGCACTTGGGACTTAAGCGTAGGAATTAACTGAATATCTGAATTACTACTTATTAATGTTAATTTTAACATCATCAATTAAGTAATATAAACCTTCTTGTAATATAATACATAAAATAATTAGTCAATGCATACATTCAAAATTGTAGGGAAATTAAAAATTAAAAAAGGACCCAAGGGAGAAATGAAATGCAGTGCAATGCATTTGATGAAGTTCCATTTTATTGTATCCTATTTTAAACAACCAAACAATGGAACATAATATCATTCCATTTCCTTTCACTTCATACCATCCCTTCTCATCAATTCAAACATAGCCATTGGTATTAGCGGTCAATTACATTATGTTCACTATATATGAGTGTGTGCGTAATTATTAGTTAATAACAAAGAAAAAGAATGAGATAATATATTTCTGACAACTGATAAATTTCTGTGCGGACAGGAGAGCTGCAACATATATTGCGTTTACAAACTCATTGATACGACATACTCTGCTACTTCAATGTCAATCATGGGTAAAGAAAAAGAATGAGATAATATTCACATATATAATTCAAATACACGAGTTCAGTTTAATAATAGACTGATAAAGTAAGGTAAATCTGGGTTGGGCAAGTGACATCAAGTAATCCGCATTCCACAATACTTTGGTTAGAAATAATTATGCCTTCTGAGATTGATACATCGATCTCAACAGAAAAGCTTATAGAAAAAAACTCACCAGTCCAATTTGGAAGCCACATCCAAGGAAAATGTAGATTCAATTGGTGTCATGGCCTCCTCAGCAGTCTGCATAAGGATGGAGAAATGTTTTCTATTATAAGATCAAGCCAATATAATAGATATATCTGGATTTTAAATTTATCTTGAAACTGAAACAGAGGATTGGCCTGAGAGTGGGAAAATTATAACACATCCATACACAGCTATTACTGGGATTGTTATCATCAAACAAAAAAGAGAACCCCTTTTCAGAACATGCCCAGTAGCTAAACAAGGAACTGGCATGGATGATGAAGCAAGTACTATATATACACATGTAGATTTTAAATTCGAAAAGTCAAATGACAGTTACTTCTTTACCAAAATAACATGCCCTCCTAACTTAAGTACTAATGATAGTCTTATTCTACAGCTTCAAATACAGAGCCAAAACATCATACATTTAGGGGCATAAATAGTCACATTGGCACAGTATATTTTACTTTTCCTGGTATATCAGAAGCAAATTTCACGACATTCATATATTCTGATGTAGGGAGCCATTAAAGCAAATGACAACTGTTAAACTCTGTTACATATAGATGGCAAGAGATAGAACTATCAGGATGCCTTTCTCCAAACCAACAGTAGCTACCTTCTCCGTGAGATCTAGTGCTCCGCTGATAATTGTTGCTTCATCATGAGTGAGTTCACCTCCCTTACCAGCCTTAAATGATCAAGAAAATGAAGTTAAGGGACACAGAAGAGTAATTGAAGAAAATGAAAATTTATCATGGAGAAATGATCAGCATTCCTTATAAAATGTATCAAAGTGGTTTTTTTAACATAGTAACAAATTAAAAAGCTATTAATAGAAAATATTTTCACGAAAATCCAGTGACTCCTCAATTTGAACAGGAAGCTATAAAAAATGGTCATAATTCAAACAGATTACCTCTTGGCTATGGATTGAAACAAGGGCTTTCAGCTGTGCTCTCCTAAATAATGCATGATTATGTCCAAGTAAAACATCCAGAACCTGGAAGCATAAATGTAAAGATCTACAAAAGCCACAATTTGTTTTAAATAAAAATGTCCGCTATTATGGACTATATAGCAGATGCCTTCAGAAAAAAATAAAACAGCTTAATATGACTACTGAATGGTTCAACCTTAGATAACCTGATCCAAATTGTCAAAACATGGCCCTTTTACTATAGGGCATAAGGTTACTAGCAATTAGGAAAACTTAAAGAAAAATATATTTGAGCATATCACTTCATAATCAGAGTCATAAAAACAATAAGCAACATTGTAATGGATGGGTGAAGTTGTATATCACCTTTGCAGTATATTGGGGCTTGGAGAATGATATGATTAGCATATAATTTATTCAATTAAAATTAGAATTTAGACAAGCATAGGCCTTACCTTTCCAATAGGATAAGCAATTGGATAACAGATGATCATCAGAACACGTACAAGCCCCACAAAATTAGCACCAACATACAGCCCATATCTTGTGCATATAGCTTGTGGGATAACCTAAGCCAAAGTAGCATTGTAACAACAGTCAGTGTAATGTTCTGCTGAAATCCTTGTGTATGATGCAAGCACACCGGATTGGAAAAACATTGTACCTCTCCAAAAGATAGAACAAAAGTCACAGATAACAGTACTGCTACAAACGGATGAAAAATTTTGTCAAGGTAAATTGGAAGTGCCTGCAAAATCGAAACGGCAGGAAAGGAAACACAAAAATGAAGGATCCACCAATAATCATTAGTTGTTATAACATCAGCTACCCAAAAAGCAATCTTAACATATTTTATTTGTTCTATGATATCTATTTTACATTGGCCTTTTTAGGTCTTTTCTCTTTTGGGATCATCATTCTTGTTGACCAAGGGGAATAGAGGTGCCATCAGTTTCAAATTGACTACACTATAAACTTGTTCAATGTAGTGAGCATATATTTATATTTCTTTGAGAAGATCAAGATGTGTAAAGATTTTTACAAATTAATTATAGGTTTATTCTAAAACTGATCCAAAATCTCAGAACAGAGATTTCTCTCTGTTTCTTACCCTATGTTCTCACTTCTTTATCTTTTGTTTTTTTGTAGGAATTTTACAGAGAAATATAATGACTTTGACTTTGTTAAACAAGAGATGATTCTGTAGAAAAGTTACAATCTTGTTTAAATAATTGCCCTTGTATAATTTACAAGCAGTGTGGGTGTAAACTTTGAACACCAAACTGAAGTGAAAATGAAATCCCTAGAATTCTCCAATGAGGATATAAGCCAGCAAAACATGTCTGATTTCTAAATTTAAGGTACCGTACAATATCACCCTTTTTGCATTTTGGTTACTGAAAGAATCGACAATTGTTGGTTGGTGGTTGGTTGGCTAGTTGGATGGTTGGTTGAATTAAACTA
This sequence comes from Phaseolus vulgaris, assembly GCF_000499845.2. Taxonomy (NCBI): domain Eukaryota; kingdom Viridiplantae; phylum Streptophyta; class Magnoliopsida; order Fabales; family Fabaceae; genus Phaseolus; species Phaseolus vulgaris. Next base: position 39,624,946 of record NC_023759.2, read on the forward strand.
TCAAATTAAACCCTCTGAAGCAAAGGGCGACAATTAAAATGTTCAGGCAATACAATTTCTTCAACAAAACAATCAGGATAAAAAAATTTACCATATGAACATATTCACTTCCGCTAACATTGCCGTTGATCAGTAAGAACCTCATTATACAGGGTAATCAGATAGCAATTTTTTTAATATTAAAAAAGCAAACCCATTTCATAAAGGATTAGAATTCCCAAGGACCAAGTTGCAAATACCTCCATGGCACAAGCGTTACAAAGAAGCAAGGTGACAAGCAGCTGATGCTGCTTCTGAACAACCGGGAAAATAGCAGCTGCAAGTGTGAACCAAAAGTCAAAGACGAAAAAAACAAAACAACGAGGTTAGCATAGTATAATATTTGGTTGAGAATGTTAGGTAGGGTGGTACCAGCTTGTTTCTTCTCGGTGGAGGAACCACTCCGCCGGAGAATCTCAAGGTCAACGAGACCCAGAGACATTAATCCAAGAGTGAGACCAGACATGATCCCAGCGAAGAGAACAAGCAAGCAAGAAATTCCAGCATAAAGGAACCACCAGGGAGTCCCAAATGGAATATCCTCAGAATCGTACATGAAATTCTCAGGTGGGAACACCCTCATGCCCAGACTCAGCGCATGCAACATGCTCTGTTGCTTACACTTGAGGAAAGCGAGAAAAGTTACAACAATCCACACTTCCCTCTAATGTAGCGAAGAAACAAAACACAAAACACGCAGTGACGATGATAATAATAATAATAATATTCAATTCTATATCATTTTGATTGTGTCATTTGTTACGTAAATAGAATATGTCGTTAGCTGTGGTTACTGTAACTTAGCTACGTTTTTATTGTGTTGGGCCCAGCCCGAGTTTACTGTGAAATAATTACCCTTCTTGTGGTCCTTTATCTGTGCTCACTGTTCCTTGCCAATTAGTTACTACACCTTATCAAATTTCAACCTGCTCCCAACTTCCATATCAAATCATAAAAATAAAAGAAGTACGACAAACATACATTCCTACCCTCTTTTATGTTTTCAATTCTTCTTTTCATAACTATTTTTTCATTTTGGAATTACTTTTCTGAAATGAGATTTTTATTTTTTAATTCTATTCCATTTTTTATTATTTTTGGAACACAATAATCTATTCTGGATTTCTTTTTCCAAAATATATTTTTCCAATTTCAACTTTTCATTTTCAGAATGAAGGGCATTTTTGAAAATTTTAATGTGTGTAGAGTGCAAGTTCAAAAAGGTTGGGTGTAAGAAGAATTTTCCCTGTAACTTAGGTGTTTTTTTATTGTATTGGGCCCAGACTGAGTTTATTGTGGATTCGATATCTAAAAGTTTATGAATTAATCCTTGCATGTAAAATTTTACAAATAATCTCTCGTTACATTAATCAGGTTTACATATGTGTAACATATTTTTTATTTGATGTTTTATATGTACGGATCAAGAATATGATATATATATACAGATCAAATTAAAAATATATTATACACATGAAAACCTATTTAATATATTTTTATGTATAAAAATTAAATTGATAATTTATTTTGCAGGATCAAATTATTAGATTAACCTTGAATGAGGTAAAGTAGGTTGCTACTTTCCAAAGTCCACACCTTTTAAATGTGATTTGTTAAGGAGTATTTATTATTTTAGAAATAGTGCCAATCAATAAATATATATTTTAGAAAGTCACTACAAAAAATATTAGCATTACCTATAGATATTACCTATAAATTTTGAATTCATAAGTAAAATTAGTATTATTATATGAATTCGTAGGTAAATTCAGCATTATCTACAAATATTTGTTCGTAGATAAATTTAACATTATATACAAATTTTATCCACATATCTATATTAAAAAATAAATTCAATATTATTATTAATATAAATATTTTTATTAACAATATTAATAATATTAAAAATATAAATAATCTTAATAGTTTTAAATTTTTAATAATATTAATCATATTAATTATATATAATATTAAAAATATTATTTATATATATGAATAATTATAAAATCACAACTAATATTCATAAATAATAATAATTATAACTAATAGATATGTATACTATTAAGATTATAAAACTAATAATATGAATAATATTAAATGTATTAATAATATTAATGATATTAATAATTTTAGTAATAATAACATAAATAATATTATTAATATTATTTATAGTTTTAATACTATTAATAATATGAACAAAATTAATAATATTAGTAATAATAATAAACCTGTAGACTGAAATTGGTGGGTAATTCCTATTTCTATTACCCACAAATCTCAGTTTGTAGGTAATTTACATACAAACGATGTGTTCGTGGGTAAAAGAGAAAGGAGTTACCCACCAACTACAGTCCGTAAGTAATTTATCTAGGAACAATGTATTCGTGGGTACGAAAAACATGAATTATTTATATATATATATATATATGAATAACTATAAAATCATAACTAATATTTATAAATAAATAGTAATAATAATTAATAATTTTTTTTATAAATTAATAATATTAAATAATATTAATAATATTAAATAATATTAATAATATTTAACAATACTTAATAATATTTAATAAGATTTATTAATATTTAATAATATTTAATAATGTTTACTTATAGAATATTTTGCAGGTGTCCCATAACTTAATCGAACAACTTAGAGATTTTATTGCAAACACTTCGAAAGAAAGACAACTCATCCTCAATAAGAACATCAGCAATTTGCTTACTAAAACAAATGAAATACTTTAATTTTATTTGGAAATAAATGATAAATATCTAAGTGTTACATATATGCACCCACCTCGATCAAATGTGCTCATAACTTGAACCCCTTTATGAAATTGATGACAAAATACCAAAATGTTATGAAAACATCTTCAAAAATGATTTGTGTGTGGGTGGGTGGGTGTGAGTGTGTGCATGTGGGTGCGTGGGTGTGGGTGCGTGGGTGTGGGTGAGTGGGTGCGTGGGTGTGGGTGTGTGCATGTGAGTGTCATCCTCAATAAGAACATCACCAATTTGCTTACTAAAACAAATGAAATACTTTAATTTTATTTGGAAATAAATGACAAATATCTAAGTGTTACTTATATGCACCCACCTCGATTAAATGTGCTCATATCTTGAACCCCTTTATGAAATTGATGACAAAATACCAAATTATTAATACCAAAATGTTATGAAAACATCTTCAAAAATGATTTGTGTGTGTGGGTGTGGGTGTGTGCATGTGGGTGCGTGGGTGTGGGTGGGTGGGTGTGGGTGTGGGTGTGTGGGTGGGTGGGTTAGGTGTGTGGATGTGTGTGTGCCTGTGTGAATTAATCTTATTTTTAGTTTATGTTGTCCAATAGCACATGATACATATGTCAACAAACTTTATTAAAATATATTTTGATAGAATATTGAAAAGTGAATTTAAAGTTAACTCATCTTTACAAAATCAACTTATAAGGTAAAAGTTGTCATAATTTATATATTATAAATTGATCTTATTTTTCAATAAATATAAGATTTTTAACACTCTTTTTCTCCAACTTGTCAATCAACTGAAAAAAAAATAGTGGATTGATCGACAAATTAAAAAAAGACTGAAGAAATAAAAAAATAAATATGAATAAGTTAAAGAAATGAAGAATAAATATAATATCTATCTTTTTCTATCATTTTTACAGTCCCATGTCATGTTTTTCTTTATCATTTTTATTTATAAAAAAAATTATAAATTTATTAATTTTTTTTACATTATTAAGATATAACTAACATTTTTATATGAATAAGTAATCCAGAAGTACCAATTCCTTTTTCAAAAAATTAAAAGGTGCTGAAAAATAATACACTATTAGATTTGTAGCTTGCGTAAACTTGTAGATACACACACTATTACACATACAAAAAATCACATTTTGTTTTGTACCATTGGATTTACCTTTCTCTATATATACATGTGGTTTTGCACCATTTTCATTTCCCACAAATTATCATGCAATCAAATGTCTATATACGCATAGAAATCCTGATATACATATAGTTTATGACCACATTTCTTTGTGAAAGACACTAGGAATATATACAAGACTTTTTGTCACCCCTCATAAATTCTGCATGTTCATTGTTCATGCATATTATGACAAGCACCATTTAAGAGTAAGTATTAAAAAAATTGTTCAGGAAGAAGGTAGGTGTTTAATTGGAGTAGAACCATTGTCCTGTCACCTACAAACTCCATCACACAAAGGACATGAGAGACTTGAAACCAACTTGAAACAAGGACGACACTCTTGGAGAACAATTTTATAATAGCAACGCCATTAGAAACAAGCATGAAAGATCCTGGGAACACGCAAGTATATAAGCAGCTTCCTAGAGGTGATATCATATCACATGAACATTCAAAAAGAGAAAAGAACATCATGGAGATTTTGAACCTAATAACAGTGGCTTTGGCATTGCTAGCATTAGTGCCAAAGATGGAGAGCCATATAAGGCCCCCACTCATTCCTGTATCAAAGGCTCCACGTCCTCTTTGTGCATCACAATTTGCACTGGTGAACTATGCATGTTCCAGGTTGCCTTTCAGCCCTGGAGTGCAACCAGATTCTCCTCCATCCCCAGATGAGGAAGAAGGTCACGGAGAAAGGCACCAAAATCACACTCACAGACATGGCCACAGACATGGACACAGTCACAGGCACCACCAGACCCCTGAGGAAAACAACTGTTGCCGGTGGGCCAAGGAAGTCGACAGCCAATGTGTGTGTGAAATTCTGGTTCACTTGCCACCCTTCCTTATCAGACCTGTGCATCAGTACACACTCAACATTGGAGATGCGTGTGACGTCACTTACTCTTGCGGTGCACCAATCTGAGTCATTGTCACTTTAATTCTCTCAAATCTTGTCTTGTCTTGTGTTCAGTTTTTAAGGATTTGACATTATATTTATCGTTTCTGGTTTCTAGTTTTACTATGTAGCTGCAGTTTCGTCTTTACTGAGACATCAATCGGATACTATGGTTTGGTTAATTATTATTTCTATAACACTCTTTATTTTCCAGAGTCATGTGTTATAAATATGAATAGAAAATATTACTCTGTTTTTACTATTTTTTAGACTTCTATTGTTTGTGAAAGGGATAAAATGGGACAAAATATATGAAATGCGAAAAGTAAAAATTGAATATAATTAAATACAATGTTAGAAAAGTCATACATGCGTGTGTTCCAAAAGAAATTAACTTTTTAATAAGATTTAATATTACAAGGACATGTATTATGCTCAAATTCAAACCCAGAAAATATAATTCTCATATTGTGATTCATCACTTTTTTTTTTTCAAGAGGAAGCTATCAAAGTGGAAAATGTAAAATGTTCAACATAGCTTATTTTCTTTTCAACATGTTATTTATAATATATATTTTTTAGTTTCGGTAAAATGAATGAGTTTTATTTTTTGTCTGTATAAATTGAAAATGATTATTTTGCATCTCTATTATTAATTAATTTGACACTAGTTAACTTGTTAATGCGCTCAACAAATGGTTAAGTGATCTTAGGGCAAATCCGTAGTGTTATAATATAATATTAACCTATGACATATCAAATAAACTCTTAAAATTGAAAATAAATGTTACTTATCTATTTTAAAATGAATATTTGAAAATAAAATAGCAATTTGAAATTTTAGAAGGTGATTTTTTTTATAGAAAATAAAATTAAAATTTTCACATTTTAGAAAGATTAAAAACAGTGATTTCAAATTTTTATTGAAGTAAAAAACAATTAAACATTTTAAGTTTAAACCTACATTCATTCTAAGCTAACTCTTAAGGACATTTTAACTTAAACAAAAATTACAAAATTAGAAAAATTGTATGAAAGGATTTCTGCATTGATTAACTTATGGAAAAACTTCTTTATTTTTCTTCTTATTTTTATATTTAAAAGTTCTTGTGAAAAATATTGTCTAAACACACTCTTAAAAGTTATAGAATAAGATAAAGAAGTCAGAAATCCTTAACAATTAAACCCTAACTCTTCAAATTCAATCCTTACGAAGAATTCTTAAGTTTTTTCTTCCCCTCCAGTTATAAGAAAAATAAAATAATGTTGAATGGTTTTTGGTGTTTTTGGGCCACAAAACGTATATTGAACCCACTAGAGCACTAAAAATGGAAGAGACATAAACGTCGGTGTCCATCCTTAGGCATAACTCCATTCATGGATTTTTTTTGTATTCGCTAGATGAACGGATTAAGTTTTAAAATTAATTAATTATGTTCTGAATTACACGGAACTAATTTTTAAATTTGGAATAATATTTCTTTTAGTTAATTCGTAATTTATTATTGCATTTTGGATTAGATAATTTGAAAAATTAATATGAAATTGGGATTAAGTTCCGCATTATACAATCTGAAATATAATTACTAAATTTTGAAACTTTTGGATTAGACAATCCAAAAATATTATAGGTCCATAATAAATGAAGCGAAACCAATAATGAAAATATTTTCAGAAGGTAAATTTTTAGTTATAAAGTGTCCTATGGATTATCCAATCTAGAAAGTATTTGAGTTATGACTTATGGATTACCTAATTATTTTTTAGTTATAAAATGACATACGAATTATCCAATTCAAAAGATATTTTTGGATTATAATATGACTTATGAATTATCTAATCCGAAAGTTATTTTTTAGTTATCAAATGACTTATAGATTACCTAATTTATAAGCTACTATTGAGTTATCAAATAAGTTATGAATTATACAACCCAAAAGTTATTTTTTAATTATCAAATGAATTACGAACTACCAATTTTTGAATTATATTTTGGATTATGATGTAATATGGTTTCATTTCACTTCCATTTCATCCTTTTAGTTTTTGTAATCGAGAAGTTCTTAATATAAAAAAAAATACAATCAAATAGCACCAAACATTGTAACATAATACTAAAAAAAACGTAAATACTCACTTCTAACAACTATACAATTGTAAGCGGGGCACAAAACGCTTTGAAAACCATTGAAGAACCACCTTGTATGAAGATGATATCTTGATGTTTTTTAGGTTTTTTTAGTATGGTTAGTGTTTTTGTTAGTCTGATAGGCAGTTTTAGTTAAAAGATGGTTATTGTGTAAGAAGTAGTTCTTATTTATTTATTTATTTATTATTATTGATTAAAAAAAATCAATAATCCATACTTATAAGTTAAATGAGTATGAATTTCTCATAAATATTCTAACAAATTATTCTATTTTTAGTATAAGCCAAATATCACTATAGTAGGCAAACAATTACATTTAGAGTGTATCCCAACTCTCAACATAAAATATAGTTCTATCTAATTTAAAAAATCAAGTATTTGTCATATACTCATATTCAAATAATTTAAATATTACTTGTTAATATCATGATAAATTTAGACAATAGTTATAAATACATATTTTGTCATTTTATACAATAACGAGGAAGAACACATTAAAAAGAATAAAAAATAACATGAATGGAAATTCTCACAAAGTTTTAAATACCTTTACTCATCAATTACTAAATATATGATATAAAACATTTATAAAATATTACAAATTTACTGTCATGTAATTCTATATCGATTACTAAATAACTAATATAAAACACTATGGTATAATGTAAATTTTGTAATAAGGAATAAACTAAGAAGGGTTTGTATGATATGATAGAATGATAATCCTGTGACATCAATTGAGTATGTGAGGTTAGTAATAAAAATAATTACTGTTTTCTGGAGAATTTAAACAAATTAATTGAGGCAAAAATGAATTAAAATTTATAAAACAAATGAAGATCAAATAACAACTTTGTAATATGAATTTGTTGGTCATATACATGAAAACAGGGTAAACCCAATCCCATGAGTTTAAATTTCTTGAGAACCACTAAGATTAACTCTAATTGTAGTAATCCAAAGCAAACTTCAGATCATTCGACTTCTCAACGTTTTATATTAAGATGAAGTGCTTGCATGTTGTCGCATCTCATATTTATAAATAGCATAATTTTCTTTAACCAATTATAGTTTCTTATCTATTATATCACGATTATTAAATCATTAGGTAAATTCTTGAATTATTTGATAATTTTAAATTACTTCAGCATTTAAACTATTATTTTTAAGTGGGTCCTTCAATTTTTATTTATCATTTAACTAAGTATTTAACTACAAGAGTCAATAATGTTTTTTAAACAGTAATTTGTGAGAATTTGGATTTAGAATTTTACAAATGTTGGAATTCATTTGGATAGAACTATATATTTTAGGTATGTTTAGTAAGTTTCTTAATAAATTTTTAAAAATAAATCTGATTTATAAGTTAAATTATTTATGTATAAATTGAAAAAATTTAACTTATTTATAAGTTTATTTATAAATTAAAATTTAAAAGTTTAAAAATTATATGAAAAATATTTATAAATTAATTTATGCATAAGTTAATTTAGTTTATACAAAAGTTAATTTTATATTTCCTTCTTATTTTTACGGAAAATTTGTGCTAAAAGACTCCTACGAAAGTAATAATATAATTTTCATATATTAATTAGATTTATATGTGATTACCTTTCTCATTTAGACAAAAAAAATCTAATCTAAAAGTAAATATAAAAATTCAAGTATCAAATTAAAAAATATAGTTAACTTAATATTCCTATATTACTCTACATCCATTAAGAATTATATTCTTCTACATTAGTTTAATCTCTAATTTAGTTTAATCTCTAATTGTGAATTTTGAATTATATAAGAAACATATTACAACAATCAATTGTTTATGTAATTTATTCTATCACTATAAAAAAGCATTAAATAATAATTAATTTAAAAATAAAAAATAATTAATTATTATATTAATTAAATTAAATTTTATTTTATAAATTAAAAAGTTATTAAATATAGATAGTTTCTATTATAGTAATAAAAATTTATAACATAATTTCTATATTGATATCTCACATTAACTATTAATATTTTAACTATTAATTTTTTATATTATAAATTATTCACTAATTTAATTAAAAATGAATTTAAAATTTAAAATAGTTGGTAACTAATATTAATTATATACTAATATATTAATTATATACTAATTTAGAAGTTAGTTTATAAATTTTTATTAATACTAATAACTTTTTAATTTATAAATAATATTTAATTTAATCAATATAATAATGAATTATTTTTAATCTTTAAATTAATTTTTATTTAATAATTTCTTTTATATATATATATATATATATATATATATAATTACTACCTAACCGATATAAAATGCTTTGTTTTTTATACTTTGAGTCAAGTAAGGAATATATTATATTAATTATTGCTTATAAGCTATGTAATGTATTATTTTCTACATCGATTTAGACATCAATCAATGAAAAAATGACAAAACAAAATGATAATTTTTATTTTGTATTTTGGGTAGTGTCAAGATATATAATATTAGCAAATGTCCATAATCAAATTATATTTCTAATATATACATCAATTTTTGAAGTGATATAAAAATTATCTCATTTTGTACCTTGTAATAATTACATTGAGATTCTTACCTATATAAATAAAAAATAATAATCTATATAAACAGGAGTGTCATTAGTAGATGATACCTCCATGCTTAAGAAATGAGTAAAATGTAAACATGGTTAAGGCTTTTATTTTTCTTCTTTGAATTTCTTCAAAGTTGAGGCTCACTTGCACCAACCAGCCCTGTCCCACACCTTTCACCGCCCACTGCCTTCTCAATAGTCAACAGTCGGCAAGCCCTTTTGTTGCTTATAACACCATTCCAATGTCAATAAATAAAAAACAACTTGCTTAAGTCTAAAAAAAGTAATAATAATAATAATAAGGAGAAGAATGAACTAAAATTCCAAAAGCAGAGGTTGGTGCTTTAGCAACAACATTCCCATACTATCCGCTTAATTATTTTGCGTTTCAAGCATTTATGAAATTACACCGACAACCATTTAACAGTTACGAGGTTATGAGGTGGAGACAACATTAATTACTTGTGTTTACACAAATATAGCGTTTGTTGAAGCTTTGATGATGACAAAGGTGAAAAGGATCTTAAATAGATCGTGTTTGGTTTCAATTGTTTCCAATTCTCTTTCTTTTCTTTTCTGGTTCGGCATCATTGCTTGTCTCAAAAAAAATGGAAAGCTACGGTGGTCTCTGTCCTCCAAGAATAGCAGTAATCTTTGACTGCATTCTTTAGACTCATTACCTAAATTTCCTTTTAAGAATTTTGTTCTATCTTTATAAGATATAAGTAATTATGGTTATTACTCATTTGACCATTTTTTTTTCAATTTATCTAGAAGATGGTAATCCATTAAAGAAGTGTAAAATATAAAAAGATAGAGAAGTAAAACTATAAAAATGTAATAACTATGAAAAGTGAAAGTAAAGATGTAGGGGGAAGTTTCTCAAATACTTCTATACCCGTACAAGTTGAAGAGTAAGAACTCTGACGATAAAGAAAACGCGATCAAAGAAGATAAGGAAGAAGTCATGGAGCATAGGCAAGAATCAAAACTAAAAAATTTATAATGAGAAACTTTAGATTTTGAAAAACTTGTTTTGATTCACGATACAAAATTTGTTTATATAGATTTTGAAAACTTCAATTATTTTCACTTTGAAAAAAATCTATTATGAGTGGAGGTCATGGCCAGATCAATCATATAGTAAAATGGTCTTAATGTCAATCTCTAAAGTTAATGAAAAATGTTCCATTTATTTTTCATAAAGAAGGGAGCGCGTTAATTATGGAGATTGACAGTATATGCGAGATTGTAATTAATTTGGGAATATGGCTCAAAAAAAGACCAATAATGAGAAGGGATGGGGAGAACTACCCTATATAAGGGAAAAAAGATGACCTGAAAACACAACAATACTCTAGGGCTAGAAATCACTGTTTCTGGTTTAATTGTATGCTCTAGTAAGAAGACATTTCTCTTGGCTAGAACAATGAGAAACTTTAATCTTTGAAAAATTTGTCTTGATTTACAATACAAAATCCATTTATATAGGTTTTGGAAACTCCAACAGAAACAAGTAAAGAAACAAACTCGTCTTCTAAAATAATATCACCTTTTATACATTAGACGGTCTTCATATGTTAGATGGTCCTTGTCTAGTGTTTAAATGGTTATCGTCTTATACTATTAAACAGTCTCGTCTTCTACCGTTAGCCAATCCTAGTCTAACACAAATAAGACATCTTATTATACATTAGACGATGATTTTCAAACACATGTCATTAAACACAAGTTAGATGGTCCTCATCTATTATATATCACAACATCCTCCCCTCACGCTAGATGATTGATTACAATCATAATTCATAATATCTTATAATGAATTATCTATTACTATAATAATAATAATTTAAATAAAAAAAAATTATTTTTTATTTAATCTAAACAACTTTAATTTTTATTCTGTTTATTTTTTTATTTTCTGACTTTTCATCCTCTAAAGTAAAACAAAGAACAAAAAGGTGATACATAATTCTGCCTAAGCAATAATCAATCTTCTAATATTTAGTAAAGACATAATTTATTAGTAAGAAAGTCAAGAGTCATCAAGTAATAATCATCTTCATTCTATCTACAAAACATTTTGACATATATATTCTCTCTATCTTAATTAATATTTGTTGAAATTATATAATTCATTGGCTTATCTCCTAAATGAACCACATAAGCCACACGTATAGTTAAAACAGTTTTGGGACATTATCATCACATTTAACCTATTAGCCACTTAATACTAAACTGCACTGATAAAAGGACCATGGATACTTGTTTCTTCATTTTAATTCCAAAATACACAAAACTGCACCAAGTAAAAAAAATATATAAAACAGATTTACCTTCATTTAAATCACAAAACATTCAAATATGAATAATTTCCATATATGAAACAGATTTACCTTAGTCACCTTTTACCTATGACTGAGAAAGGCTAGACACATTTTTTTTTAGACCCCTTTGATTTACCTTTGTTGTTCAGTTAAAAGAGTAGTTACATGAACATAATTTTTAAGTTTTTGAGGGTTTATGAATTTAAATATAAATAAAAATGTGCTTGTTCACATGTTAATTATTACTATGTTATATTAATACTTGGTCTTATTGTCAAACACACATTTAAAAAAAAAAACCTGTTATATTTGGTCAAATTTCAAAGCAGGATAGATGCTACCTTAAAATTAATATTTGTAGGTATAAACTTAAATTAAGTTTAAATGTTTTAAAAAAATAAATCATGGTGTAGTCTTTATTTCCATTGAAAATAATGATTTTTTGTAACCTTTGCACTATAGAAATAACTAATATTAGATTAAAACCCTATACGTTTTGCAGGTCTGTTTTCTTGTACTTTATGAATAAATACGTTTAATTAAAATATTATCTAATGTTATAATAATCATGATTTAAAATTTTAAAAAAATAGAATACATAATATATACACACTTTATTTCTCTTTTTTTTTTAATTTGTCAAACTTTACATGTAGAACGTCCTGGATGACAAAATCATCTTTTAAATTTCAAATATAAAACTAAATTATATATTAAGATTAATTGAAATTTCTCTTAATATTTATCTCTGACATGCCACTTTTTCTATATCATGCATATCAATTTTTTTTCATATACCATTACTTAAATTTAGTCAATATAAAAAATATATAGTTATGAGTTTTTATACTAAAGATAAGTCAATTCTTTTACTAAAAAATTAGTATACGATGAAGACATATTTCACTACTAGTTGATAATTAACAAAAAAAATAATCAATATCAAATTATTTCATCTTTAATGCAAACTTTTCATGTATGAAAATTTCATGCTTCAGATGTATCAAATTATTAGTTTATTAACAAATTTTTTATATTTACTCTTCAACTCGAAAGTTCGATCTCTTTAAACTTTTTATTATATATCAATATAATGCTCATAAAAAAATAAAAAATAATATATATATATATATATAACAATATAACAATTCCAGATATCTAATATTTTTATTTATTCAAATTTATTGAGATTCTTCATGATTTGGATTGTAAAAGTTGGACTTAGAGTGTTAAAGGATGAAATAAGCCTTATTTTTATGGACCAGAAAATTTAATAAGGTTATGCTTTAATCCTAATTCAACCTAATCAAATCTTCGATATATAATATATAATCGAATCAATTCAAAATAAATTGATATTTTAATTTTAATTTTACGTACTGCCAAATCATAAAAGTGTATAAGCTCAAAAACAATAATGATGCTCTATAATATATATTATAAAACAAAGACTGTAAATGTAAATATAATATTGTGTGATTATAGTTATAAAATATTAATACTTGTTAAAAATATATGTTTTTTAAGAGACACCAAATTAAAAATGAAAACTTCTTCTCAGTTTCCAAGATTAAAAATATTCATATAAATCATAATAATGTATATGATAAATTATGTTATACGTTCAGTTTATATTGCTCCTATAACACACTTCACACAACACATAAAAATAAACTATACGATATGGTAAACATAAATTATACAAATAGTATTTACTTTTGTACGAGACGGGAGATTTTTTTTTTTTTCTCGTATGGGTTTTTTTTCGTATTTTGAATAAAACATTTTTTTATAAAGGTTGAATCATCCTTGCTAATTCAATGGTAGAGTATTCTACTTTTAAGAACGACTATATTTTTTACACATTTCTATGAAGCAATCGCTTCATCGATACTATTGGTAGAATTTGTAAAATTACGACTTATTTGAAAGGAATGACTGGAAAAAGTATTATGTCATATCAATAAAGAATTTTAAAAATATTTCATTCTTATAAGATCTATCTCAATTTTTTTGTTTGAATTTATCAGATATAACATTCAAGTGAAATTTTATACAAGGACCAAAATATTATAGATTTAATATCTTGTCAATGAGATTCATGTTATGTGGACTAAATATTATTGGTGAAAAAATGTCACCCGCAAGAAGAGGAATTACACATGTTACAAGATGTTGTTCCAATTGCTTGTTACATGCAAAGAACATGAATTGGAAAGAAGACCCAGATGATGGAAAGATTATGTGAGATATGGGTAAGTCAAACAAAAATCATGAAAGATAAAAGAGCAAGGAAAATTAAAGTAATGTTTGTTGGACAATGTCACATGTTATCTTGACTTTTATATATCAAACTTGTTTGTAGTGAGTATATTATGTGTATTTTTTTTATAAAGATTGAAACATTCCTTTAAGTACTTTATTTTAATTTAATTTATTAAAAAAATTGGATTATATATAAGTTGAATATAGAAAATTTGTTAGTGTAGATACAATTTTCTTCAGTGATAAAAAAAACTCTGATTGTCATTCATCAGTGGCATTTCTTATAATATTATGATAGTTTTCTAATATGGAAAATTAAATGCTTAAAAAAGATTAAAATTTGTATATATAACTTTAACAACTTCAGGATAATTAGAATGATTTACTGTAAAATATAGCTAAATGTAAATTAAAATCAAATGTAAGAAGAATAAAAAAATTAGAAAGTGGTTAATGGTGAGAGCTAAGGTATATAGTCACGCCGAATTCTTTGTTTCTTCTTTTTATTACTTTTTAACCCATTTTTTTGCTTTAAGTTACATGCATGCTACTATAATATTAAACGTATTTTTAAGTCTAAAGTATTTTGTCACATAGTTTTTTTTTCTACCTTTTCTTCTAAATATACTTTTTTACCAGGACTGTAACACTAATACACACATTTCCAACCACTATTTTATGATTGGTAATTCAAAATGAAGACTCAACTTTCCATGACATGTTTGTAATCTAAGCTATGATTAAAACATGTTAGAAAACATTTTCCAAAGCATCTTGAAAACTTAGCCGTTGTATATTAAGATAAGATTTTCTTTTCAACTTTTGAAAAGACTCATCCAATTGTTATAAAATTTATTTTATTTTATCTATTTCAAATACTTTAAGATGGATAGTTTATATAAAAAAGAGAGAAATATTACGAAATGAACTTTAAGTCTAACTCAATCCCATAAAACCAACTTATAGGGTTGAGGTTTATATACAATGAAAGGCTCTAATCTCTAGTCGATGTGGGATCTCCAACAAGAAAGTTTATGAACAATATTTATATTTTTTTAATCTTAAAAGTTATGTTAAAATTAAAGATGAAAGCATTATTTTTAAATAAAGTTAAATTTATTTAGTAATTTTATAATTATGTACGGTAAAATTTATTTCTAAACTAAAAAATATTTGGAAGGTGCATTTTCAAATCTTTAAGAATTGAAATAAATAGGATACACTTGAAAGGAAAAATTTCAAAAACTATTTAATTTAAATTTTACATTTTATTCATTTTTAAAATATTTATTTTATTTTATATAAAATTGCGTGTGTTCCACATTTTTTTTTTATTTCAAGGAGAAAAAATTTTCAAAATATACTAAAGCCAAACACAATACTAAAGTAGGATGAGAAGCCCTTTTCAGATAAATAATGGATTATTTCTAAGAAGGCCAGTAATATTGTTTTTCAAACAATTGTTGTCTTTTTTACATATTCTGAAAAATGCTATAAAAATTAAAATTGAATTTATCTGCTTTTAGATTGAGCTAACCTTGTATTTGTTGAAGGTTTTGAAAAGCCTTTAGGATTCAAGAAAGTTACTCCAACATCATTTCCTTCATACATTATTGATAGAAGAGAGAAATAGGAAGGAGAACCAGAGAAAGTTGTAAATTTGATTCCAATGTTTGATGGGAGAATTTAAAAAAAAAAATATTTTTATTAAAACAGTGATTTTTTAAAAAAAAAAACCTTTATAAGCTATTTTTTCCTACCAAAATCCCACATATAACTAAAATTAAAAGTATTTAACATAGTATGCATATACTTATTTAAATTAAAAAAAAAGACATCAAAATTAGTTTATAAATTGATCAGAAAAATATTTCTTTCATTTTATTGTAAAAAAGAAAAGGGAAAGTTGAAATTATTCTTTTCTCTTCTCCCATAGCATATGATTTAGTTCAAAAAGCATTTGCATGAAAACTTTGTAATGATAATTTGACCAATGAGGATTCTAATGCAATCATACAAGGTAGGGGTGAAAGTCAAAAGGTTGAGAAATCAATATACACCTTATACGAAACATTTTCATCTCACTTACAGCATCTTTGTTTTGTTTTGTTTTTTTCTAAAGAAAAAACCATTGAAGTAACATTAACATAGAAAAAGTAGAGACTAAAATTACGTTGATTAACTCCACCTCTAAAAAGCTAAATCATGTGTGTTTTTCTTTCTTTTCATTTAACTTTTTAACTTTTTTTTATCAACAAGAAAAGATATAATAAATGTGATACATTTTAGGGGTGGTCCAACAACATTCTTACAAAGTAAAAGAGATATACACTTCAAGAAAATCCTGACTGTCTACTTTATCACAACTAGTTAAAAATGACTTAAAATTCAAAGACCAACATTGTCACCCTATCAACAACTATTAATTGAGTTCATATATATTAGGGGTTCTAGGCATCAATCAGAGAACGAGAAACTCGTTGATGGTACATTTGACAAGATCCAAGACCAAACCTTAACCTATGCCAAGGAAAAGATTTCAAAATAGTTTACCACTCCCCCGTTGAATAAACAATTATTTCTATGCCTCCAAATCTCACTTACCAACTCAATCCAAACATTATTCAAAATAAGATTAATTGAGTGGTCGCATCAAGAATTTTAAACTGCTTGAAATGTGACCCAGGAGAGAGAAGATTTATCGAACTCACTCCTAACCAAGCGTAACAAAGATTCCAAGCTAGCCAAGCGACTCTACAACCAAAGAACAAATGACTTGTCGACTCCTCTAACACCCTACACAAACAACAAAAATTACTCTCAACCTGAATCCCACGTCTCACCAAGTTGACCTTGGTAGCAATCTTATTTTTAATCACCCTCCAAGCAGTGACATGAGCTGAAGGAAGAGCCTTAATCTTCCAAAAAATTTGTACATCCTCGAACAATCCTCTACTTCCTCCCCCCTTAATAAACCGTAAACAGACTTGACAGAAAAATCTGCAGCCTCGCAACCCTTCCAAACCCATTTGTCCTTAGTCTCCAAGGTGAGGCTCTTATAGGATACCACCTCAAACAACTAGCATACCTGAGACTCTTCCCAAGCAAAAGCCCCCTTCTCCAAGTTAAGTTCCATTGCCAAACATTATTGACTCAAACTCCGCAGTCGCTTAACTTTGCCTCCTTATTGTCAAACAGAGAAAACAACCTTGGGAATCTATTTTCCAAGACTCCAGATCCTACCAGTCGTCTTCCCAGAACCAAATATCTCTCCCTTTTCCAACCTCCCAATTATAACAGTCTTTGAACTTCTCTCCCCATTCCTATGACTTCCAAATCTCTCCACCACAGAGAGGCTTTGTTGTTCCTAGCCCTATGCTCTTTCAGACTTCTCCAACCTTCATACTTAGACTCAATAACCTCCCTTCACAAACCACCCTTGTCCGAATTCAAACGCCAAATCCATTTTCCCAACAAAGGTATATTGAATTGCTTAACATTTATAATGCCAAGATCGCTCACATCCCTAGACAAGCAAACCTTATCCCATGTAATCTTCCTCCCTTCAGACCCTTATCCCCACAAAAAGTTCCTTTGCAGACTCACTATCTTCTTCAGCACAATATATGACAATCTGAACTAAGAGAGATGAAACAGTGGGATAGACGACAAGACAAATTTAATCAGATAGATCCTCCCAGCCATTGAGATGAATTTACCCTTCCAGTTGCCTAATTTGCTCTTTATTCTACTAACCACTTCGTCCCAAGACATTCCCCTCTTATGACACCCCCCTACGGGCATCCCCAAGTATTTGAAAGGAGTTTCCATCACATTTCAATTTAAAATAGTCGCTAAACGGAGAATCTCAATTTGATCTACCCCTATCCTGCCGATTCTATACACCCTGACTAAACCTTCAGTCGTTATAAGAAATAAGAACGGTGCAAGAGGGTCTCCTTCCTTCAAGCCTTTTTTCAGAATAAACTCCTTAGTAGGCCTCCCATTTACAAGAATTGACACCGACGTTTATTCTTAGCAAGCTTTAATCCAAGAGATCCACTTTTCGCAGAAACCAAGTCTGCCTAACATATAATAAATGAAATCCCACCTCACGGAGTCATAAGCCTTTTTGTAGTCCACCTTGAAGAAAACACAATTTTTCTTCTTCCTCTTCATCTCATCTAAGACTTCATTGGTCACTGGAACATCATCCATAAGCCCCCTTCCTTCAAGAAAAGAATATTGCTTAGCATCGATGACTTTGTTAATCACCTTTTTCAGCCTAATAGACAAAATCTTCAAGACGATTTTATACACGCACCCTACCAGCGAGATGAATCTGAAATCTCTAAATTGTTGCGAATTATTTGTCTTAGGGATAAAACAAATAAACGAAGCATTTGACCCCCTAGGCCACTTTATGTTGACCAGAAAATCTTTTACTGTTAAAACAAAATCATCCTTAAGGCACTCCCAGCAAAATTTAATGAAGCTAAAATTGAAACCGTCTGGACCACGGCTCTTCGAACTATCACAACTCCAAACTACATCCTTAACTTCCTCATCAAAAACAGCTACGACCAGCAACGCATTATCTTCATTAAAAATGGAGTTGAAACGAACATTGTCCAACCTAACTTGAGGCTCAGACATCCCATCAAATCTGGCTTTAAAGAACTCTTTGACCTTAGCCTTAATCTTCTCTTTATCACCGCACCACTGACTGCTCACTTCTACTTCGTTGATCTCGTTCCTCATTCTCATTCTCCTCCACTTCTGAGAAGAATGGAAGAATTTAGTATTTAGATTTTCTTGTTTTAATAAGTATGTACGTGTTTTTGTGTTTTTTTGACGCATAAGATTTGAACAAATTACGACTTTTTAAGTAATAATAAAAGGAAAAGAAACTGTTTATATTCAGACACATATTTAATCAACTTTCCTCCTTATAATTATGTGTAAAATTAAAAAGAAACTCTTAATATACAAATTTATCAATCAACTCAATGTTATATACTTTTATGATGTTTTCTTATTTGTCTTATTATGATGTTTTAAAGACTTAATAACATTTTATCCGTCAAATATTGAAATTCTGCGATTCTAGTATATTCCAAGTTTTAATTGTGTTAATCAAAATTTTCAATTATCTGATTGTGTAATTTGATCCCTTAGAAAATGTTTGTTTCAAAATTTTATTATTTGAAATTTTATTTTAGGGAAATTTTGAAAATTACTTGGTTAGATTTTAAAATTCTTAGAAATGTTTTGAAATTTTAAAATAGAGTTATTAAAATGAAATTTATTATAATCTCACTTTCTCGGAGCATCACCCAAGGATATTAACAAACAGGAGAGTAACATTCTCAAATTTTTATTCCTGGAATAGATTTTACCTTCATGAAACAAAAACACTCCAAAAGGTTCTCACATCGATAAGAAAAATCAACAGATAAAACAAAAAGATATTGGGAGTAAAAATAACAGAACTGGTGTTTTTTTTTTCTGAGATATTCAATACAGAAGTAAAGACAAATGAGTAAAATGATCCCCGTATGAAGATGAGATCAAGAAAGAACATGAACATGTAACGATCTTAGACTATAAAATAATTTCGACAGATAATGTTCATACACACGAACATGAAGATTGAAAAGTTGACGAAAGAAAAAGATGTATTAGGTTTAACTGCATGTTGGTTTAGTTTGGTTGCATAGAAGGTGCGACTCTCCCAGAAGTGGAATTGGCAGAACTGAGAAACTGAGAAACAATGGAGGCACAGGGTTGCGCCACCATGTTATTCCAAGCCTCATTGGCGTCGTGGCCACGTTTCTGAAACACAGGCGTGGCGCAAACGCGGTGGATCTTCCACCCCTCAACACTACGGAGCATGTGGATTCTCCCAAGTTGCTTGCATGCCAAGTGGCACGTGTTCCTCTTCACGTCCCTCACCGCCTCCTGCAGCAGCCGCATCCTCGTCTCGCCGCTCGCCGTCGCCTCCCGCCGGAAGTACGCGTGGAACTCGGAAACCCCAATGGCCTTCCTTATCCCACGAGCGTAATCGCCGTTGACGTTGAAAAACGGTCTCAACTCGTTCACCATTCCGCAACGGAGCATGTGGTCCACGCGCTGCGCCACGTAGGAATGGAGCACCGGCACGGACACGTCGACCCACAGAAAGCACCACTCGAACCGCGGCCCGAACCTCTCCACCAGCGCCTCCATGTACGAGTTGGATCCTCCCACCACTATCGGAACCTTGTCGCGGCGCGTGATGGACTCGATGGCGCGTGAGGCGACGTCGCAGAAGTCGGAGGCCGTGAACTCCGTGTCGGGGTTCTGTATCCCCAGCAGATGATGTGGGATCCCCCGCTGCTCCTCTTTGGTGGCCTTGTTCGTCACAATCTCAAGCCCTTCGTACACTTGCATTTTGTCAGAGTTTATGATTTCTGAGGGAAAACATGTTGCTAAGTCCACCGACAACCTCGTTTTCCCGCTCCCTGTTGCTCCCATCACCAACACCACCTTCTCTTTTGGCCTCATCATCTGGCTTTGTCCACTGGAAGGAACGTTTTTCAGAGGCTGTGTTGGTCTACACATCACTCTCGACATCGTCATGCTCATCGAATAAAAGGGTCAGAAATTAAACGAACTGAGAGTGAGAAAACTACCAGAATAACTAGTGTGTTTATATACTTTTATATATGCATATATATCACGTATGTTCAAAGTTTTTGAAAGGAACTTTAGTTGTGCAGTGTGTGAGATTGACAACAATGGTTTTGTTGGTATTTATAGGTAAAAGAAACGAAAGTATCACTCTCTGTATCGATTTGTTGAAGATTGTAAAACAAAGTCTAGGAATAATTATCAGTGAAGAAGAAAATATATAGTGGTCGTCACAAAATATTCCCATGGTTTTAAATCAGTGACGAGGTCTCGGGTCAATCCCATCTTCTCTTTTCAACTGCATGTTGCTATCAGGTCAGCGATTTTCAACCCTCGATATTATCACGTAAAAGTATTTATTTCTTGTTTTTGAAAAACAAAGAGAGAGGATTAGTTTGATTTTGTGGTGAGATGAAATGAAACAAAACATGTCTGGTGGGAAAAGTTTGTGTATGTGCTCTGAAGAGGAAGCTAGCTAATTAAGGTGTTTGCGAAACAACATGAGTGGACCGTGAGCACAAGGTTCTTTTTCTTTCTTTCTATGGTGGGGCTGTAGAAGTAGAGCATAAAATTGTGGTGATAAGATCTTGTTATTCGTTTCTTTTTTATCTACAAATTTTGTCTCTTATACACGTAGAGAAGTTTGAGCCTGGGTAGCATCTACCTCCTATCTCACAAGATCATACCAAGATAGCCTTAAAATATATGGCCTTTTACTCCATCACAACATAGATTCGATCAAAGACCAAATATTAAAATATTTAAATATTTTATAATATATATGTGAATGTAAAGTGGAATTAAACTTATAATTATTTTTTAATATATATAAATAACAACATAAATTTTAAAATATTTGCATTTTTATAAATCAGAAATACTTTTGCTTAGTACTTTATTCGGCCGATGTCAGAAGAAACCTGGCTAGCTAAAGTGATTTCAAGTAAAATTCAATTGTACGGATGGAATATTTATCTAAGGACATCATATTTTTTTATGGTACTTTAGCGACATTGATATCCATAGCTTTTTATTTGAATAAATTTTACTTTTTACTATATATAGTTTCATTTTATTAGGAACCGTGATCCAGTCAATTATTGAGCTACTTAATCACACATGCATTGAATTGTGTAGGAGAATGATACTTTGATATATACTAGTATTTTTTTTTTCAAACTCTATAACCAATAATATTATTATTTTATTTTAAATTATTTTTTATTAGTTGAATATAATATTTTATTATTAAAAGGATTTGTATGGAAGAAATTTGAGAAAAAGGTGTCCGAAACTTATATTTTCCAATTTAAACCCGGATAATTCAATTGATGTTGCTTATAAGTTGGATCAACCTGTTAACTGTAACTTTGACATGTCAAATATTTTAGTTTCCACTAGAACAACAAAACTATTTCTTTACTTCATTTATATGTTAAAAATATATTTGTATCCTATATGATGTTACATGGGGAGGAACACATATACATATTTTATATATGATTTATATATGAAACTTTGATTTTAATGATGAGTTTTGAGAGAAAAAATGGTTCAAATTAGAAGTTGTTCAATGATGTTTCTGTTGTCAGTTGAATTTTTAAAACATTGTTTTTTTATAATTATTTTTCTTTTTATTTCATCACTTGTGTTTCTCACTTCTCTTTATCTCTTAAAAGAAATGTGCAACTTTATTTATAACTATTAATGAATAGAATTATTTTTTTAATTGTTTTTAAGTTTATTAGTTTACCATTTTAAATTTATGAATATAACTCATCTTATTTATTTGATTATTTATTAAAATAATTATCTACCTATTAATAATAAATATTTTTTATTTACTTTATATATATATATATATAACTTTTGATGTACGTGTATTTTGTGCAATTTTATTTTTAATCATAATTGTTAATATTTAATTCTCATAATTTTAAATTATTTTAAATTAAGTTTTTTATTTTAAAATGCATCTAATTAATAATTAATTCACTGTAAAAGTGAAAAATAATAAAGTAATTTCTCCTCATAATATGTTATTGCAATCTTTAACCAGGAAAACACATGAATTTGAAGTCCACATCTAATAGATTTTTTTTTATCAGCAATGAATAAATAAAATTAAAAGGGATCCTTAAGACACACCTCTAAAAGATTTTAATAGGACCATAAATTCAGAAGCTTCTGACAACAAACCAGATGTGTTAAAACAAAACTATAACAACACTAAAAATTATCCTACCACCACTCCTTTCTTGAAAACCAAAGGGATCATAGTCTAAGAGGTAGCTAAAAGAGAGAAAACAGCCATAAGAGGCATCAAACCCACCAATCCGGCAGAGAAAAACCAGAACTTAACATGCTTCAGCAAGTTATGAAAGTTGTGATGGCTTGCATTCACCAAATTTCATATCTGCAAGAGATAGATAATTGACGCATTTGTCATTATACTTTCATCATAAAGATATTGCAACTGAGGGGACAGAGAAGTTAGCTACTATGGGGTTGAACAACTATAGACTCCATTAAGGAAAACAGCTCAAGAACTGGATCTTCAGCCCGAACAAACCCAATGTAAGGATCCTTAAGGCAAATTTTACATCTCAAAGGCTAAAAGTGGCCAAATTCCTTTAACTTCACCAAACTCACCTCTAATAGATAATGCAATTATTTAGGATATATAAAGTAGTGATAAACATTAATTCTTGTCGAGTTAGATAATAGTGACTTGTGACCCAAGTTAGAGCATTAAGGTGATGGAAGAAGCAATATTGGAGTAAGAAGAAGATAGTGTATTATTTAGTGTTTCTTCTCCTTAGATATAATAGATATAAGTGTGGCTGAATTGTGATTCCTTAATAGAATTGTCGTCGGCGGTCATTAAGCCTATGTCGGAGAACCGTATCTAATGTGTTCTTATAGTGACATGAGTGCATTTGATTTTATAACAATAATTAATACATAACAAGATATATTTCTATAAATTATAAAGAGATCCTCATACATATATATATATATATATTTCTCGTATTTTTAATATTTTTCTAAGATAATTTCATAATATTAACTTTTAAGAATTTCATCACTCTTATATATCATTTTCACATTAATTTTAGTTTAAACTTCTTTTTTTTTTTCAATACACCTTTTCACATATAGTATTATTGGGTTTGGGGTGACAATAATAAGAAAAGCGATATTTTTAATAAACTTAAAATAAACTCTAATATTATCTTAAAAAAAAAAGAAAGGTTTAACTCAATTGTAAAATATTGACTTATAAACTGAAAATTCTCTTCACTTAAAATAGAATTTAGACACTAACATATGTGATGTTGGGTTTTTCCTCTTAGAAATGCCTACATAAAAATGAAATGAAAACCCAAATATGCCTAGGAAGGAAATTAATTAACTATTTTAAGCACCAGTTTTTAATATACAAAACAATGACTGAATTGACTCATATTTCATGACTATACAAGGAATGATCCAATAAAAAAAACAATGGCCTTTGCAAACCTTTGTTCTGATGAAAGTAAGATGACAATTAGGCAAGTCATCAAAATGGGAAACATTACAGTTCTTAATGTTTGACCTTTTCTAAACTAATCCCGTTCCTTAAAAAACAGATTAACTCCACTGGATTAGGTTGCAATTAGTGTAGAATGCATGGTCAAGTAAGGAAGCTGAATTGCTTTAAAGGAATAAACGAAGTCCTAAATTACCTCTGCAGTTGCAAGTGTCTATTGATTACGTATAAGAAGTTACAGATATAGGTAACCAGCATGTATATGTATTTACACATGTGGTAACGTGGTAATGATACATTCACAATTTTATTTTTTTATACATCACATACAACTTTCAATACTATTATTTTAATATTTTTTTTCATATAATTTAATTACAACTTTTTTTCTTTTTTTTTTTAAAGAGGGCTTCCTATGTGCAATGGAGATCAATACCTAACATTCATGACCATCTAATGACCCCACGCAAGTAAGTAATTACAAATTTATCTTTTATTATACATATTTATTTCTAAACTTATCATATCAATAATTATATATAACTCCAAGGGTTATCAAAACTATCATTTTCCTTACACATAAGAGTAACTTCCATAAATATTATAATAAACTAATGGAAACATAGACGCAGCCTGTGTACCCACATTTTCCTCTTTTATTCAACTTTCACATACAGAACTAATTTAACATACATACAGAACTAATTTTGGATAAGTCGAAATTGAAAGACAAAAGTTAACATGTAAAAGAAAAATGATCAATTAATTAAACAACCTATTTTGTTTTCTTTTTCTCTAGTTTAAGTCTCTCTTCTTCTTCAAGTTTTTCCTCTTCTTTCATTGAAAGTTTTGAGTGTAATGATGTTTACTTGAGGTTATTTTATTTTATATGTGAGATTTTATTGAAAAATTGGCGAGAGTATGCTCTCTCTTTCTTCTTGTTGTTACCTTAAAATAAAGAATTAAAGAAATAGTGAAAAAGTTAGTTTACATATAAAAACTGTACATTAATATTAATTTAAAAATTAAAAATATTTTATTTTATTTTATTTTTAAGTAATTTATATTAAATGATAAAATACTTCATTGTATTAATAAAATGAGATATAATAAATAAGGATAGAATCAGACAAAAATTATGTACAGCAAAAAACGATTATAATGGATAATCCATTTATATATAGGTATAAATATTGAAGATCTCTCGTGCTTAAATATAAAGTTAAAATTAGTTATATAAGTGATTATAAATTTTATCTTTTAAATTTAGAATTAAGTTAGATTTAAAGTTTTAACATATTATCATAATTCTTCAAATTCTATCCTAATAAAAATTTATTGAAATTTGATTTATCGTAGTACTCTTATAGGCTGCTATCAAATTACTCGTGAATATTAAGTAACACACAAATTGCAAACCTCTTTAAGAAAAGACTTGGTTCATATATTTGCTTCTATATTGAGCATGTGAGGATGATTTTGGTATTGAATGAGACACAGTTAGTGGAACATGTTTTCTGTTTAGGGGAGATGCACTTGGCTTGCCAAGGAGAACACAAGTGCATCAATCGCTACCTTTTATGAAGTCCTTCGTGTAACATGTGCTTACAACAATCTATTTTGCTGTCCGCAAGACATACTCACATGTATATAATAACATTGTGTAAGACTCAAAGTGAAGATGTAGCATCTGTGTGGGTTGTGAAGTATTGCATGATGGCACCGAAATAGTTAAAATTGGGACCATAGCTTTCATGTTACATCACCATTCATGGTGTCCCACAATTGTTTCAAGATGACAACGTAATTCCAACTGATAGCAGTTTAGTATATCATAACAAAACAACGTGGTCTGCTATGACATTCTTTTTGACTCATTTTCTGACCTAACATATTCTGAATTTGACTCTGGTCTGTCACCGGAACAGGGGAAAAACAGAGGTTGTAGCACCGTTTGTCTTGAGATGAGGCCCATCTGAAAAAGGCAGGATTTGAAAACCAAGTACCAAATGTTAAGTACACTACACAACTCAATGTACTACAAAGCTTCTACTAATATTAGTTTGGTGGTTTTAGTTAGAAGTTTGTTTTGTTACAATATTTTTTTCATGGTTACACGCTCACTACAGTATTTAGTAAAATAAGTGGGTGGAAATGTTATCTAATAATCCATTTTATAAGATTAACATAAAATTTAAACAAACTTTATAAGATCATATATTACAACTTATTTTAATAAGATTAGTTAACTAATAGAATCACTTCCTATCTATAATTAAATTTATAACAAATATTTAAATATAGAAAACTTTTTGTGTGAATGTATCTTTGCGTGTGTATATATGCAAATGCTTGGATGGAAGAGATATAGTTATCAGTTATTCCACTTTTTATTTTTAAATTAGATAAAGAGATAAAAATGTGTAGGCACATATTCTTTATATTCTAGATTATTAAAAGAAAACTTAGTATTTTTTTATTTTTTTTAAATATCAATATATCCATTACACACTTATAAAATATTAGAAAAATAAATAAATATAAAGTTTTAGTTTAAAAATATAGTTAAGGGTGTACTGGTAATCTAGTCTTATTGTCTCTTTTATGATTTGGTCTTCTATTATTTGGAGTCCGTGTGAGAGAATGTGATTCATGGAGTATGAGATATTTGATTCTTTCTTCCTGCAACTCTATTATGTTCTTTTAACTATTACAAAACATGAAAATATTATTTTATTTTTTTTATATCACCCTATATTTTAGATTATATAATCTGAAAAATAATTTTAAATTCAAAAATAGTTTACAAATAATATATTTAAAAAAAATATAATATTTCAGATTATATAATTTAAAAATCTGAATTTGAGAGTAATTTTTACATTATGTAATCCAGACAAGTATATGAAAAAAGACTTCTAAATTACATAATCTGAAAGCTAATTTCATATTAAAAAAGACTTTCAGATTATATAATTCGAAACTAATAATATATATATATATATATATATATATATATAAAACCCTATATATTACATGATCCATAAGCTAATTACGAATTTGAAAAAAAATTGAAATATTATAGTTTAAAATATTACAAAATGACATTTTTGAAATACCAAAAATATTTATGAGGATGAGAGAATAACGTGCTGAATAAGCAGTCGAGATGTTTTAGGGAAAGAAGCCCACTACTTCCTATTATTAAACCAAACAAACCTTATGTTTATAACTGATGAAAGAGACCCACAATATGAAGATGACCTAATCATAAATCCTAAACTGTTCTGCCCTCATACATTAATAACTTTACTTTCACCTTAATTACTTCCCGGAAATATCATCATCTTTTTTTTGGAAGCTTAGTACAGATGCTCATCAATCTGACTTGGTTTTGGAGAAAGAACATTAGATATCTTCACGCAAATTAGGAACAAGTAAATGTCATTAAATACTATGTACTTCTCAGAGACATATAGAGTCTAATTATTATTTTTATTTTATTTTATTAAAAATAGCATATTGACTAAAAATAATAATATATATATATATAAATAATGTAAATCTCATTGATTTTATAAAATTGAGTTAAATTTAAAGTTTGGTATCAAAATCATTTATAAACTATCATAACGAGTATTTATGTTAGGTCTACCAGACCATCCTATATAGGCTCATACACGAGTTATGTTGAATTAGACTTAAAGTCAACTTTTTAATATATCTAATAATATATCTAACAATTTTA
Source organism: Phaseolus vulgaris (assembly GCF_000499845.2). Classification (NCBI taxonomy): domain Eukaryota; kingdom Viridiplantae; phylum Streptophyta; class Magnoliopsida; order Fabales; family Fabaceae; genus Phaseolus; species Phaseolus vulgaris. The sequence continues at coordinate 39,653,116 of NC_023759.2, forward strand.
ATACGATTTTAATTTAAAAAGAATAAATAAAGTATTTTTTTAAAATTCATAAATTTGTTGTATACTTTTTTATTATAATTATAAAAATAAAAAAAAACTTATATAATCAGAAATATTAGATTATATATGTATTATTAAAAAAAAATTATCATACCTTCATGTAAAAAACTTAAAGTTAACTTGTCTTTAAATAAATTTCAACTAAAGTATTTTTTTCAAAGATAATGATTAAGAAAGAGATGAAATATCTTAAATAAATTGTTTTTTTTTCTTCACTTTTTTGGATTTTTATTGATGAATTAGATTATTTTTATTATATATTTGAGTAACTTGATCTGATTTTGAATATTTGTTCATAGATGATTTTGAATACTTAAATCTTATTGTGAATTTATATATGATCTAATATACAAATAGTATGTTGAAGTCTCGGGGAGAATATGAGTTAGTGTTACATATGTTATAAGTTAGTATGGAAAATCATTATTTCCCCTAGGTTGAGGTCAAGTCTGAAAAATCCAGCCAGAACGAGAAGCAATAGGTACGTTTTGTGTATGTAAAGTTCAAAATGTTGCAATAAATAAAGAGAGAAGTTGCAAGCATGATTAAGAGCAGATGTACATGTTGTAAGAAGGAACTAACTAATGGGATTGGTAAGATTAGTGAGAGTGAGATTAGCACAGTTGGTACCCTGAAGCAACAGAGATGAGGTGAAACCAAATCTATTTGAGTCAACATCAAACTCAACTACATTATCCTCCAATTGATGCCCTCCAATCACAACCGCACTCCTCCTACGGCTCCCACCGTCCACGAAACCCAAACACCACACATCCACTCCTCCCTTTTCAATCCTCACCATCGAATTCCCCCCGAAAATTCTCCAAAACACTTCCTCGCTCTGCATCACCAGATCAACGGTTGGAACCGCGGGTCCCACTCTTGTCTCCGTCAGGTCTCCCGCAGGATAGCACACGCCAAAGGGCTCAACGCCCTCCGTCACCGTTAAATTAAAAGCGGAGGATTCGTTAACAAAAAACTGGACGAAGAGTTTGTAAATGGAACTTTCCAAAACGGTGTAGGGCTCCGCAGTGCTGATCTTGGTCCCACCGAAGCCGGTTTCATCAACGGTTAAGATGGAGCCGTTGATCGGAAGAGCCTTGCCGTTGATCTTTATGGAGGTGACGTTTATGAAATACTCATCGGAAGGTTGTGAGTTGTGGGTGACGACAGTGTCGGCGACGGGGTTCAGGATGAGGGGGGTGTAAGTGAGGTCAATTTTGGAAGAGAAGAAGGAAGAGATGGTGGTGGAGGCGAAGATAGCTGCGCCTGTGTTGGATGAAGAGGGCAAGCAGAGAGAGAAAGAATGAGGGGAACTCAATGCGGTGCTTATTTGGGCCGGGAGGGAGTAATTGGACCGGCCCAAAGCGGCTAGTCCGGCCACATTGGTAGCGAGGCCTTGGAGCAAATGAGCGCCGCCGCAGGAGAAGATGAAATCGGAAATGAGAACGAGTGGGCTCTGGGAGGAGGTGTCGTAGGAGGGAAGGGCGAGAGAGTCGATGAGGGCGGTGTCGAGAAGGGTGGTTCTTGTGAGGGGGTTTTCCGGGAAGAGGGCGCATGAGTCGTTGGAGCAGGCGTTGGAGGGGAAGGAGTCGCATAAGGAGGTGTTGCAGGGGATTTGGTGGGAGGAGGAGGAGGTGTAGGTGGAGTCGCAGAGGAGCCAGGTGAGGGAGGAACCGAGGTCGAGATGGAGTGGGGTGTGCTGGAGTGGGGTTTTGAGGAAGAGGGAGACTGTGAAGAGTTGGGAGGAGGGGTCTTTTGAGATTGGGGCTACCAAGGGGATTTGGAGTGTGGGTGTTAAAGACAACAAGAGGGAGATGCCCAAGAACCAGAACCAGAACCTTTTGCAGAGAGAAGGAAGAGGCATTTTTTGAAGATTCCGGGAGGGAGATAAAAGAAACTGGTTGGTGATGGACCGTTGAGGACATAAACCCATGTCAAATATTGTCGGTGCAGTGCAACTAATGTTCTATTTTCATACGCTGCATGCAGAAAGTACACGTGTAGAGTGTGGCATTAAACTACCTTAGCAATACGGATAAAGATGTATACATCTTTTTTTATTTAATAAAATTATAACTTCGTAAAAGATACAGCTCAGGAAAAAATAAATGAATGTGGAGCAAGTCTTTGTAATATCTCATATATTATGATGACCATATATCACTCCCTATCTACAAGTCTACTTGAAGCTGGGAAAGTAAGGCTGGATTACTCACGTCATGTCAACCCCAGTTAAAGACTTCAATTGCGGGCTTAAGATCTCAACAACAGCATCAGTATTGTATCACAAAAATGTGTTATCTGTAGCACATCTATCATGTGTCAAATATAATACAAGTTGCTTGAAAAAGTATGTACAAACTAATGAAATCTTGAGTTATTGTATCCTGTTAAAGCCGTTTCTGTTGAGCCTTTTTCCATTATGATCTTGTGATAAGCTGTAAATAAAGAAATAAAAATAAAGGAAATAATAGACAAAATTGATAATATACAACAGCGACCAAAGCAAAAATCTTGTTAGCAAAATAAAATCATAGAACCTAAGCTTCTTTCCTATGTTATGCTCGAGGCTGACAATGGCGCAGCACAAATACAATCTCTTGGAACAAAAAAAGTACAGCTTCTGGGCTGGTACTTCATTCCGAAGTCTTGCTTGCTCTTTCAGTAAAGATACCACATTCGGCATTCTTAGCTTTTATTATATAACTCACTTGCGCCTTGAAGAGACCATATGTTGATGAGCCTTGATATCCCTTTGTATTCTGTCTGCATACAAAGGTAGGCAAATTATCTCATTGATCTCATTCAATAAGACTTCTTCTGTGATGTTATCCTTTATGCTTCGCATTACCTGTATTAAAAAATTTACAAAAAACTGTTCAACAGGTCTTTCACATGAATTAGCTAAACAAAAAAATATAGACAACTAAAAAGAAGATTGCATAACAGAATTGAAAAGTGTAACAGGTATTATATAACCTTTCTATAGGTATTGATATCATTTGGAGTTGCTTTGTCTATTCTGGTCCGCATACAGACCCAATGACGCTCCCCGGAATCCCAGTAGCATTCAATGATCTTTCCGGAATAAGAAGAAATGTCTGATGCATCTGAAAATCATTGAGCTAAAAATTAAAATCAAATTATGGCTTCACCTCTCCAGATATTAAGTTAAGTAACAGGAGAATTATGTTATAGCCAGCATAGACGGATTCAATTGTAAAGGGGGTCTTGCCAATGGAATGAATATATTTCAATCGCATTTCAAATATGACCAAAATCGGGTAGTTCATGCAATTAGCTGTCATCTGGATAAATAGTAATGATGCCATTAATTACATTATGATCGTATAAAGTAATAATGATGGTCTACAAGTTGTACAACCTTTAAAAATAACATTCTCTTCCATTAACTTCTTCCTTCCACGTTCAAACAGAAAAAGCATAGGACGATCACCAGCTCCCACCTGTCAACAAAGGCATAGTCAACAAATTGTCATATTAGAAAAGAATATAACACCAAATAAACTAATATAAACTTTTAACTTGAGAAGAAGTACTTGTACAACCTCATAGAGGAAATCAACAGAGTTCATCTCAGGGTATTTCCACTTCAGAAGACCTTCATGTGTGCGAGGGACATATGGATCATCCCAACCCTGATAGAATCATCACTATTAACAATGAACAAGTAGATAAACCAAAAGCCTATATGCATATTTGTGATATGTTCTCAGCCAGTTAGTATTCTTTATAAACCAAAACTACATTAGTATTCAAATTTCTCAAAACCCGATATTGACTCATGCGACAAAACAACTGAGAAATTTAGACTGTTCCCTAGTACAGCATTTGTTCAGTACATCATCCTCAACCACCTGGTGTTTCCTACAAGACAAGTGTTCATCCAACTATCCTATACATCCAAGCTCAACTTGGGAGGTTCAGTCCTCTAGAGACACTAATTACTACCTGGAATACAAGACCGTCTGATGAATGCGATAGTTGTGGAATAAACTTATGTAGGAGCTTTGATACAGTAGATAGTAACCAAAAGCCCTTCCTTCTCACCTAAAACAAAAATACGAAAATATAAACATATAGCTTATCCCACTGGAAAATGTTTCTGAAAATAGAAGACTAAAATAATCATTATACATACACTAAATGGTTCCAAGTCATATCTATAATAAGGATTTGTATTCTTTGAAAGGCCCTCTCGTTCCATGTTACGAGGCTCAATTACTTCTTTCTCCAGCAATTTCCACCTTTCATAAAACGGCAGCTGCATGTATTAGACCAAATGGGCATGTCAAAAGTCAGCCAAGCACAAAATACAATCCAAGGACTTACAGGGTTCCGGGTGGACGTAATCTAGTATATATAGTATGTCCTTTTTTAAGGTTTTACCAACTTTCCAAATACTCTCATTGGAATGCATTGCATATTACACATTAGCAGCCAGACTTCATTGGAAGTTAGAAACCCACTCCCAGAAATATTAAAAAGTATCTGATATTTAATTGTATCAGTAGTAGTTAATTACAAGTTAATAAACAAAACACTGCTTCTCTGATTATGATGATGATGATTTAAATTATTTCACTAATTGCATTGTCTAGCCGGATCCAAAAGAAATAAGGATTACTTATGATCCAGGATTTTCAAACTTACTAAGAAAAGGACCCCCAATTCAGAGGCAGTTTCAAATCCAACTAGAAGCTTACATGTGCTTATTTTACTGCATGATTGTTTGGAGATACTTTAGTTAACTGAAATACAAATACCTTGTTAGGAATACATTTGGTTTTAGTTGACCCCAAAATATAACAACTCAATAATAGGAGTAAGACCATCATTTAAATTTCTTTATTTTATATAATATAATAGGAGTAAGACAAACCATGAAAGAAGTCAATAATATCTCAACACTGTAGTTGTCAATAAATGTGTACCTCTGTCAAAGAGACCTTATTGATTGCCATCAAATCATAAATGAGGTATCTTCTCTCTTGCTTATGTGTGTGTGGATCCTTGTCAATAATCATCTCCCCATCAAGTAATGTGTAGTGGTGATTCCTCTCAGGTGTACCCTTGAAAAGATTATAATCGAAAACAATTGAGTTATCATTTAGATAAATCTAAAACAAAATTTATAAAAGACAAGACACAGCTTCCAAATACCCGAGACAGATAAAACTCACTTGATAACAAAGTAAATTGAATAAACATACATACCCCATTTGAATATCTGCAAGGAAATCGCATATTGATCCTTTGGAAAATAAATTTTCTGTCGATCAAATAACATCCATCACAAGTAATCAGCATCATATATCGTGTCCCATCAGCTTTCCATGTGGCATAGTAATATCGTTGTCTCAAGAGTTGCAGATTGTCCCTGCAAAAGTAGAAAACAATGATCTAAAGTAAGTTGTTAAAACCAACGAAGATAATAAACAAAGATGAAGACTTAGATTTACAATCAAGTTTTAAAATTAATCTCCTCGCTCAAACTCAACTGCATCAAATGAATATTTTGTTCAGTTTTCATAAAAACTGAAAAAGAATAGAATTAAGAAATGTCTTTTGATCACAGAACATCCATTAACTTAATAGCCAAATTTGTTTGTTAGGCTAAACATCAATTTGAAGTTAATTGTAGCATTTTTTATCGGTAGGAATTAAACACATGTCAAGGAGTTTATAACAACTTAGTCAGATCCCTTTGACAATTTGTTTGTAGAGTATTTTGTAAATACAAAATAATATTAAAATAAAATCTTAAAATATTCATAAAAAATTTAAAAATTAACTTTTTTAATCTAACTCAACTTCACAAAATCAACCTATAAGATAAGATTTGCACTTACTTATATACAATAATTGAACTATATCTTTAGTCGATGTGGGACTAACAAAAACAAAAAAGAATGTCTATGTAAATGCAAGGATCAAAAATTTGTTTAGTTGACAGAAGTTAAATTATAATATATACAGGGTGGAAATCTGGAATTTGAACTTCCAACATGTTTGGAAATTAGTCACAGGTTTTGACAAATAATCCATCCCAAAATTAAACCAATAGAAAGTATGAAATCATGACTTCTTTATTGACATCTCTGTATAATATATCACAAAGATCCTGTTATGTTGCTCTTAGTTATTCTTCTTCTCCATCAGCTCTAATAAAAAATAGAAAGGGTTTTTTTAATTTAGTGAAATAAATGTCAGCCAATTTGAAAATTTCTGAAAAAAAAGGTATGTTAAAACAAAATTTACGAAAAGCACAAGATGCTCCTTTCAATGAATAATGCATATATCCAATTAAACAATTGAAAGGCAAGTAACGGTAGAGAACACATACTTTAGGTAGTTATTCCTAAGACCTAGTAGTTTTTAATGTCCATCTCAGTGAACAGCCAAGTCCATTCTAAAGTTATGTATAACTCAATGTAACAAAAACCAAAATAATCAAATGTATTAAGATTGGACCTGTTCAGAGAAACAGGGTGTGATCCAGGAAACTGCGATCGTCCTCTTCCCTAAAAAGAGATAATAAAGCAAAAATAATGCAATTAATTAATGGAATAAGTGTATTCACGAGAAACTAATGTTTCCGAATAAAAAAATTATTTGGCTTCAATGTTCTCTTGGAATTTTATTGAGATGCATCAAATACAACCCATTGCTCTAGATAGCATAACTTTATTTGTGTAAAATTAATAGTTATATTGACTTTAAGGTGGAGATGACAGAGAGAAATAGAAAGACAGGGAAGTATTGCTTAAGTGAAACTTATTTCCTATACATTACAGTACTTATATTATATACATTTAGACTCTTCATACTAATATTTTGTAGGAAAAGACTGAATGGGTGCTACTTCCAAAACACTAATTCCTATGAAAATTAAATCATACATGTGATGCACGATTTTTTTTAACATATTATACCAAAAAAAAAAGCATTCTTGATTATATGATTATATCTCAACTACGATGAGTTTAAATCATTTTCAATAAAATATATAAATTCAACAAAAAAAAGCCAATTCAGAAAACCCACCCCTGTGCCCAACTTGAGCAGTTGATAACAAACTTCTTGCATCGCTCGCAGCTGGTTTGGAGGAATTGGATCTCCCAAAATATCATCATTTGTCAATACTTCATTTCTGACAATATTCTCCTACAAGATCGAACCAAACATAAGGATAGTCCACATAAATATATAACTCCCAGAAATAAATTGTAAACAGAATTAAGGTTCGTAAAAACAGGTCATATTTTCTATTTCAACAGAGCAGAGACATGAGAAAAAAATGGAATTGTAGAAGGAAAACAATTCAATATTAAAGTGGCTACATATTGATCTCAGTCACTTTCTAAAAACTTCTGTTATCAGTGTATACATCTAAGTCTCGACAAAGAAAATAGAAAGATGCAAAAGGTGAAGCCAATTCTATTTTCAGGCCATACCAGATATTTTTCAACAAAAATAAAACATAATTAAATGGAAGACTCGTGCTCGTAAAAACTTGTTGGAAGTAAGTTACACTTCAAGCATCCATCCAAGTAAGGAGTTCCTTCAACCCAGTGGAAGCACAACAAATCATATAACTAAGAAGCTATGTAAACCAGGTCAACAAGGTGGACATACTTGTGCTGGAATGTGTCCATAATTTTCCACAGCTGGGACAGTTGTGCTACCATAGTCAGGATCAGAAGTTCTCTTCCATTCAGGAGTTTGAGGACAAACAAGATCTTCAGGCTTCTTTTCATGATAAAACATGTACAGGGCGTCAATATAGTCCTGTTTGTAAATTCCTGGGTGACGTGCCAAAGCAAATTTATTTATCGCCTGGAAGATAACAAGCACAAAATTGTATAACACATTAATTACTCAATTCATGCAGGTATTGAAAACAAACCAATGAATTGTCCAATAAATTTACTCACCTCAGTAACAGATATAGATTCCGTACGCACAAGAAAGTGAACAATCATATAACCTGTGCGATTATGCCCATGGGTGCAATGTACAAGTATATATTTCTTTTCATTTGTTCTTTGGGAGCAAAAATCTTGAACCTAAAATGAATATCTAACAAGTATAAATCATAAAACCTCAAGTAAGATATCAAGCACTGTACCACCATTGTTAGGAACACTAACAAGAAGACAATACTTGACTATCAAATTGTGAGCACTAATCAAAAGAATCAGTAAAAGTAATGCTCGTAAGTTCTAACAGTGAACACTATCAACACTGAAAAAAGGAGCTACCTCATCACAGAATTGTTTTACAGATTCATCATCAGGTACAGCATCTCTTCCTTTGCATCTTATCTGCACAAGCAAATAGAAAATCTAAAGTCAATTGCAATTAACATTTCATAAACAATAGGATGAAAAGATATTGTTACCTTGACATGACCAATTCCTTCTTTAGTCCAATCTGATAGAGGATAATAACGAGTAGTATTTGTCAGATCAATCACTAAACCAAGCTGCAAAAAACATAAAGTCAAGCACTATGAAGCTGGTTGCAACACATTCTACACAACACTACAAAGAAAACAAGTATTCGTTCATGGAACACAATGTAAAATCACTATAATGAAACATACTCCCTTTTTTTAAGGATACTCTTAAATTGCTTGAAATTGTTTTTTATTCACGCAATATTTGGTACAGCTATCTAGGTAACAGATAGAACATGTAAAAGACCCCACAATGTTTCAAATTCTTCTCTTTCTGTGATTACTAATCTTTCTGTGTACAAAATATAAATACTACTATTCAAATTCTTCTTGTTTCTACCTCTTTCTCCTTAAATCCTAAACCTTAATCTAAGTTGTCTTATGTCAATTTACACCAAATTCATGTAAAGGACATTGCATTGTGACATATATATGTGAACAATAGAAAGTTCCTTTAAATGTTGCGAAGCAATAAAACGAAAAATTGTTTAACATGTTAAAATAAAAAGTTCAGTCAAAAAAAGATGATAAAAAGTCATATCAAACGATTCAAACAAATCCATCCCATGACTTCTCTATTTATATTGGCAACTTGCGCACATCAATACTATTGTCTCCCTTGATGTACTTAAATACATACATATTTCCAAAGTAGAAGATATTAATCAAAGGAAAATGTTTATTAATGTGCATTTGATGTACTTACTTCCCGACCTAAGACTCTTTGTTGATGAATCGCTTGTTTAGGAGTATATGTTTCCCGTGGAATGTAATTATTGAAAGATTTACCAAGTGGAACCTTTGAAGGGATTATGCGTCCTAATTCTTGTCCATGTGCTGGGCAGTCAAGCCAACCTGTAATATACAATCAACTAAAAATCAAAATCTATAAAAGAAAATAGAGCACAACATCATAGACTAATGTTATTACTAGAATGAAGAGCACTAAAAAGGTGTCCAACTTTGTTAATAAAATTGTAGCTTGGTGTAATAAGTGGAAATTGGCATGACCGCTAATTCTGCTAAGGATTGATGGGTTAGGAAGTTACATGTGATTAAAAGTTACATATAGGACCTTGATATATGGAAATGGGATATCCATTAATAAAGGTGAGGAAGAGAGTAAGATTGATATCCAACTAAATCTTTAACAGTGGTATTGGTCAGTCAAAACCAATGGAGACAACAAACAAAGGTTTGTAATGAGGGACTCAAGAAGTTGTTGGAGACTTCGCAACAAGATAACAAGTTGATTGAACGACCACAACAAAGAAATAGCAAGATTGTGGAGCATGCTCAAATTCCATTTCCCAATGGCTATAATTATTGTGAGTGGTGTGCCAAAATTGAACAATTCTTTTATCATGAAATGACTCTGAACTATCAGTGTGGTAAACTTTTGCTTTTGTCTATGGAGGGTAAGGCATTCATGTGGCAATGACATTACTAGATTGAGTGGCAAGCTGGACATAGCCAAACTAAAAAGAAAGGGTGGCAATAGATCTTGCAAGATGTGGCAAGTCATTTTGATGCAAGCAATTGCGATGATCCAATTGCGAAATTATCTAAACTGGAAGAACAAGGTTCTTTACTAGATCAGCTTGAGCATTTTGATAAACTATTAGCTCGAGTTGATGTGATGCGACTGAAGAAATGGGTGAGTTTCTTTAGGGAGGTTTACACACTTCCTTGGAAAAGTCTTTGAGGATTCATAACCCTATGAACACAAGATGCAATGAGATTAGCACGCTTGCAGGATGATATACTTCAAGAATTGGAAAAGAAAATTTCTAGCACCAAACAATCTTACATAGCTTGCCAAAAAAGAAATACAAGAAACTAGTCCTTCTCAAACCAGATTCAAAGATCCACTCTTATTACCCATGTTCAACATCATCAATCGGTTGTCTTCGGGATCAAGTTCAATGACAAATTTGAAGGTCTATAATCTAATTAATGCAAATAAGAAAGAAATGAATGAAAAAATTGCAAAAGGCCTATGTCTATTTTGTGATGAGCAATGGGATAGATGTCACAGGCACAAGTGCAAGCTACGGGGTAAGCTTTGTGCCAATTTTTGGTTCACAAGGTGGCGTGGAGGTGGACGGTTGAACTAGATTCAGGTGAGGTGCAAGCAACTTAGGCAATTGGGAAGAAGTTGTTCACGAAGAGGATGTGCATATATCTCTCCATGCATTAAAGGGCATACTAGGAAGACAGACATTGCAGTAGGGAGGCACAATCTAAAAATAGGAGGTACATGTAGACATATTATACCAAAGGTTAAAAAAAAGGAATGAAGTTGTCACTGAACTTCCAGTCCATGGAATCATACGAGCCCAGAGGATGCTATTTGGCATGAGTTTTTCCAATTGAAAAAGCAATTTCCAAATGTAAAATGGCAAGAAGTATGGAGCAAAGGTCCTTAGGTGCAAGGCCTTCACAAGATGGGGACAATGTAATAAGTAGAAATAGGCATGACCATTCATTTTGTTAAGGATTGATGGGTTAGGTAGTTAGTTGTGATTAAAAGTTATATATAGGACCTTAATGTATGGAAATGGGATATCCATTAATAAAATTGTTGAGGAATTTTTTAATTCCCTGAGTGAGATCTTGGTGAGATCTCTCTATGTAGTTTCGTGTGGTAGTGTTTTTTCTCAGTAGAGATGAGGAAAAGAGTAAGATCGATATCCAACTCAATCCTCAACACCTAGACCCAATTATGACAAAAGAACATATTAGAAAACCATTTATACATAATCTATTAATAAGACACAAAAAATGGCAAATCAGTTAAAGAAAAAGGTCTTCTTCATGCAATGGTGACATGTAATATTAGTGAGTTCAAACTATGTAGTCAACTTCAATTTTTCAATAAGACTAATGATTAGCCAAAAGATAAAAGATGAGTCTCTAATAAAGGCCATGAAATATGCCTGTATATCACAACACCTACTACTTATAATTAAATCTTTCACAAAAGTATCTTTCTCGTATTGCACAAGTGTGACATTTAACATACACAACCATCTTCCATATAGGCCCACATTTGGTATTACTTTCTGGAGGAATATAATTGTTCTCCCTTATTCAAAAATCTCTTTCATAGAGCCATTATGAAGAAAAACCAAAAACCGATTATCTCACTATAATAAGTTGAACCAAAACACGATAACTCTAGATAGTGCAGGGAAAAAGTAACCCTCCAATGCCAAAGGTAACTTATAGCTTCATTTATTTACAGCGACTCCATAATTTATATAGTTAAGTTCCTAATAGCAAAATAGAAAATACAGTAGAATGAGATCAGAGTAGCGAGCAACATCTTCACAACGTAATAGACTATAATTGACAACCAAATTCGTCTGTATTGTGTATAAGATAAATAAATACAACAACCCACCATCAGGAAGCATGTTCCTATCATAAGGTCTAGAATTCATATTGTAAGGTCCCCGTTCATGCCCTCGATCCATGTATGGGGGCTTTCTTTTCAAACCTCTACGTGTATCCTCATTATTCTGTTGCATGAAGAACTCAATAAGAAATAGAATGGGAGATATCTGAACAAAAAATCGACAAAAGATAAACAATTCCACAATAATCTAAGAAAATGCAGAACATAAAATTGCAAGTAGTAGAATCAGTTCAACAAGTACAGCTGAAGAGCAATTGCAGCAGTTCCACACACACGTAGATACCAGAACAACCAAAAGGTCGTTTTGCAGGCAGTTTTGCACCGTGAAATTCATTGGCACAAGACAAAACAGCAAAACGCCACCCTAAAATATTTTCATAGGTACCATAATACTTTAAGACAGACTCTCACAAAGGAAAATCCTCAAAAAGCATGATAAAGGTGGATACAGTTATTCACGCGTCACTGGATTTGGAAAACTACTTATATTAAATTATGAAAACCTGACGTCAGATGATGCATTACATCTACCGGTGGTAATTCACGAACAAAACAAAAAGAAAACAGAGAGAAAACACTGTGTTTTGGATTCTCGAAAATAAAGAACGACGTTAAGCAGAGAAGAAATAAGTTGAATTGTACAGGAGAGTTGGTTTTTGGTCCTAGTCATAATCTTGGTGCTAGGTAAACCTAGATTAAGTGGCGAGTAACGAAAGAAAGGAAAAAAGTGAAGTAGAAACAAAAAAAACATTTGCAGATAGTAAGATTAAGGTTGCGGGAAGGATGAATCGAATCTACCATGTGATAGCTCATGGGGGTAACAGATTGATAAGAGTAGGAGAGTGAGGTGAGAGAGAATGTGGTTAGGGTTTTTGATGGATGAAGAAGTGGAGAATTGATCGTGGAAGGAGAAGAATTTAAAGATCTGTTGTGGTGTGCGCCACCATACATATCCGGTCTTCGCTCCGTAGTGAACCGACAAAACCACCCCTTTTATCCCTCTTTTTCTTGTTTTTTTTTTCACTTTATTTATTTACACTCACCTCTCCACTTTTCTTTTCAAATTTCATCACATACCTCTCTATTTTTTAAATTTAAACAAAACAACAACTAAAATAATTTAGGGTTATTATGATTGGATTTTTCAAAATCAAGCCTACGTCCACTTCAAATCAAGATAGGTTTAATTTAAAATTCAAATTTATTTTAGTTAGGTTAAACTAGTTAGATTTCTTTCAATTTAATTTAAATTTAAATTTAATTAAGTTAATTAGATTAAATCCAATGTGAAACCAATCGTGAGATTGGCCTGACATGGAATTGACCTAATCAAGTTATGTGGATTCAACCCAACTTAGCCTAACATGGTATTGGCCAGATGTAGCCTAATATATTAGTCGACCATGACTTGACTTTGCTCTACTCAACTGAGTACATCTTTATCTCACTTGAGCTCGAATCGATTAGACCCAGCAAAATTTGGGTCAATCTGGACATGACCTAACCTAATCTTGATCGGACTCGACCTAACTTGGGACCAACCCAAGTCAATTAAACATGGAACAAGCCAAATTGGCTCGAGTTAAACCCTAACCGACTAAGTTCAACTTGACGTGGGATCGACTCAACTCAACTTGACATGGGTCCAACCCGATGTAGGCCTAATGTCTCGACCCAACACAAGCATAAATCAACTCAGCCCGACCTAGCGTAGTTCATCTCCATCTCACCTAGGCTCGACTTGACCTAGACTCGGTCGAACTCAACTTAACTTGGGTCTCACTGATTAGACTCAACCTAACCTAGGCCAAACCCAACTCGACTGAATGACCCATATTGACTCAAATCGACCTAGGTCCATGCCCACTCGACTATACCTGACATGGGATCAACCCAACTCAATTTGACATGGCTCTGACCCGATGTAGGCTCGATGTCTCGGTCCAACACGAACCCACCTCAACTTGGTTAAACTTGATGACCTAATCTTTCTCAGTTCCATTTAGGCCCAATCGAACCAAACTTGACTCGACATGAGCCTAGTCCAACTTTGATGAACATGGTCTCATCCCGAATCATCTTTATCTGGGCCCAGACTGACTCAACTTGACCTAAGCCCAAACTGACTTGGTTTAACGTAGGTTTGAGGCGACTCAGTTTGAGGTGGGATATGAACACTAGTACAAAAAGGTAAATTAACGACGGTTAAAATCGACATTTAAAGACGGTTCCAGAACCGTCGTTATTACAGGCGTCGTTAAAAGGTATGAATTTTTCACGACGGTTCTGGGAACCGTCGTTAAAAGGTATGGGCTTATAACGGTTGTGAAAACCGTCGTTAAAGGTGATTTCTTTTTTTCAAAAAAAAATTTACGCGACTTTCAAAGACGGTTCCTCTAGGAACCGTCGTTATAAGTAATGCCTTTTTAAAGACGGTTCCAAGTGGAACCGTCGTTATATGTATTGATTAAAAAAAATAAAAAATTTTATTTTAAAAAAAATCTCAAATAACCTGCATAAAGTTTTCAATTCCAGAAAATAAAAACATTTCAAATCATAATTTAAATATAAAAATTACATACAACAAATTATAACATAATACAAAAAAGTTTGGTAATATATGAAAAAATTTGTCATTGTAATGATTTATCTATACTAGAGTGTTATACATGGTTACAAAATACTTTGACCATGTTGTTCTCACATACTCCAATGCTTCTAAATCTAGCGGGTGTTGGTCGTTGAACAACTGTGACATTTGAAATATTTTGAATTAGTGCATGAATAATAAATCTCAAATTTTAAAGTGTTTATTGTATTGAGGTATTACCTTATCCCAACCTTTCTTAATTTCAGCTTGCCAAATAGTCAACATCCACTGCATAACATAATAACCGCACTCATAATTTTGAGGTTGCCTGTTGGACTGCATGTGAAAATAAATGTATTAAATGAATGAGTGAAACACATTAAATTAAGTGAACAAATATACTTTAAATACCTTAAGGTACATCCAAGTGAGTTTTTGTGCGTTTGAAGTTCTCCTCCCACACAACATATTATATCCAGAGTAAGCACTAAAATAATAAGATTTCATGTTAGAATACATAACATTATATAATATATAAGTAATAATAAATGTTAAATGAAATTGTCGTACCTATCTATAATGTTTTTAAAATAGGCAGGAGGTTTTTTATGCAAGGAGCAAAACCATGCAGCGGTATGATCTTGAACAGATATGATCAATAGTTGTCAATGACGCCTGTATAACAAAATCTTCATGTATCGTTCAACTGGATACATCCATCGCATATAAACTAGCCCACACAATCTGATTTCTCTTAAAAGATGAACAACCAAGTGTACCATAATATCAAAAAAAGATGGAGGAAAAAACATCTCGAGTTGACACAAGATAACAATTATTTCTTCTTCAAGTTCATCCAACTTCTGAGAGTCAATCTCTTTACTACATATGGAATTGAAAAATGAACATAGTCGAGTGATTGTATGCCTAACATTTTTTGGCAAGATTCCACGAATAGCCACTGGTAATAATTGTTGCATTAGAACGTGACAATCATGTGACTTTAAGCCAATTAGTTTCAAATCATTCATAGATACAAGACTTTTCACATTTGAATAGTAGCCTTGTGGTACCTTAACACCTTTAAGACATTCACAAAAACTTGTTTTCTCTTTCTTTGACAAAGTGTAACACGCTGCAGGCAAGTATGTACGTTTACCAACTTCTCTCGGTGCCAATTCCTCTCGTATATTCATTTCAATCAAATCCAAACGTGCATTCACACCATCCTTTGTTTTGCCTTTAATGTTCAGAAGTGTTCCTATTAGACTGTCACACACATTCTTCTCTACGTGCATTACATCTAGACGGTGTCTAACATCCAACTTACACCAATACGAAAGATAAAAAAAGATTGATCTCTTTTTTCCATATTTCACTCACCGTTTGCTTCTTCTTCATTTTTCCAAAAGTCACATTAACATTTTTTATTTTTTCATAAATTTCAACACCACTTAATAGAGTGGGACAAATGTCATGTTCTTGGTATCCGTTAAAAGCTTTTTTCAATCGACGATACGGATGATATTTCTTTAGAAATCTACGATGCCCAAGATACACGGTTTTTCTTCCATGTTTCAACTGCTCATAAGATGTCTTGTCTTGACATATTGGACATGCTCTATGGCCTTTCACACTATAACCTGACAAGTTCCCATATGCAGGGAAGTCATTGATAGTACAAAACAACATCGCATGCAATCGGAAAGATTCATTTTTAAACGCGTCAAACACATCAACCCCTTCATTCCACAATAATTTCAAATCTTCAATCAATGGATTAAGATAAACATCTATGTCATTTCCAGGTTGTTTTGGACTAGAGATCATCATAGATAACATCATGTATTTGCGCTTCATACACAACGCAGAAGGTAAGTTGTAAATCACTAACAAAACGAGTCATGAACTATGATTACTACTTAAATTTCCAAAGGGATTCATTCCATCAGTTGCCAATCCAAGTCTTAAGTTTCTTGATTCTTTTCCAAATTCTGGAAGTTCTTTATCAATATTCTTCCACTGCAAAGAATCAGCAGGATGACGAAGTAATCCATCACATTTTCTATTATCTGCATGCTACCTAAGGTTTTTAGCGTCATCTGCATTTGCAAACAAACGCTTAAGCCTTGGAATTATCGGAAGATACCAAACAACCTTAGCAGGAGGACCTTCCTCTGTCAATTCATCAATTTCATCATTCTGACCAACCTTAACCTTATAGCGTGACAAACCACACCTGGGACATCTTCTTAAATCTTCATACTCATTTCTGTATAAAATACAATCGTTAGGACATGAATGTATTTTTCTATACTCCATACCCATTGGACAAAGTATTTTTTTCGCCTCATAATTTCGATTGGGCAAGGTATTTCCTTCTGGAAGCATGTCCTTAAGCAATTGAAGCAATTATGTAAAACTTTTGTCGGTCCATCCATTCATTGCCTTCAAATTCATCAACCTTAACACTGTTGATAATCGTGTGAAGTTAGTTGAACCAGGATACAAAGGAGTCTCTGCATCATTAGACATATTTTCAGAAACTACATTAGCAAATGATTCTGCTCCCACGTCACGAATCATGTCTTCTAATCTATCATCCATTGAGAAATGAACTTCCTCCGAACCTCCGTGCACACTTGGCAAGTCTAACAATTCACCATGCCACGTCCATGTTGTATAACTTTTCAAAAACCCATCACACAAAAGATGTTCTCTAATTTTAGAAACACTCAATATCCTTCCATTTAAACAATTGATACAAGGGCACCTTATCCTTACTCCATTCTTATAACTAACGACATTATGTTCTGCGAATTGTATGAACTCTTCCACCCCTTTTTCGTAAGTATCACTTATTCGTGATGTATTAATCCAACTCCGATCCATAGAACTGCTAAACTAAGAACCAATACTTTCAATATGTAATCATGAAAAAATAAAACCAGTACGTTCAATATGTCAAAACAATATATAATGACTGAAAATTGCCAAAGGTCGAACACCTCCAGACTCAGAACCAGTGCGTTCAATATGACAAAACAATATATAATGACTGAAAATTGTCGAAGGTCGAACACCTCCGGACTCCGAACCAATGCGTTCAATATAAACAATTAATATCAAACTCAAAACGAATACTTTCAAAATATAGGTGATAATAAATAAGAATACACTAACCTCAAATGGATGAGCGGTCACGACAAGCGGTTGCAGAAAGGACGGTCACGTCGGCGTGGACGCCGGTCGCAGGCGCAACGGTAGGGGCGCGGCTCGGGCACGGCGGACGCAGGAACGGTGGGGGTCACAACGCGGCACGACGCGCGCGCGGTGGGGGTCTCGGCGCGGCACGACGCGGGCGCGGTGTAGGGTTCGCAGCGCGGCACACAACGCGGGCGCAGTGCGGTGGGGGTGCGGCGCGGCACGACGCGGGCACGGTGCAGGGTTCGCGGAGCGACACACGACGCGGGCGCGATGCGGTGGGGGTGCGGTGCGGCGCGGCGCGGTGGGGGCAATGTATGGGCATGGGGCAGTCGCGGTTGGTTAGGGATTTGAGTTCGAGAAAGAAGGTAAGTGATTTTCTGAGTCGCGCGTACTAAGTTTTCACATAGCCAAAAATTTGAAATAGACTTTTAACGACGGTTCTGGGATGAACCGTCGTTGTAACCTACCTACAAGCCACCTTTAACGACGGTTCTGGGGGAACCGTCGTTGTAACCCACCCGTTCCACCTATAACGACGGTTCTGGGGTGAACCATCGTTAAAAGGCCAAAAAAAAATTCAGAAATATTACAATATTGCCACTGCCTCGTTTTTAACGATGGTTGTCTCCAAACCGTCTTTGAAAGGTATCGTTATTGAAGAATTTTGTACTAGTGGAAGGTCAACAAAGATTATCTTTATCCTTTGAAGATTACTGTATTATTTTATACATTCATACTCCACTACAATCTTGGGAATGTAGCATTTACCGCAACAAATATTTGTCGAACATATGGATGTGTCATGTGCATATACTTAAATTCTCTCTATCATTTTATAAAAGACAATCAGTACATATGAAAAATATAGGAAGTGAAAACAATTATCAAATAATAAATTGTATAGCATATATGATACAAATATATGTCGCACAATCAATCAAACCCGCTAATACAAGCACATGATATGATTAGTTAGACTCACTGATACAAACACAAATGGTGCAAGTAGTCAAACTCATTGGTATGAATACTGTATCGATCGGTCGTGCTCGGGACCCAATCGAGCACGTAAGAACGCTACTCTGGCTCGGTTGATCCAAAAGGATAAGGTACTTGGTTGGCCCAAAATGATAACAGGCCCAATAACGTATAAAGGGTCGGCTCAGTAACGTGCTAAGAAGTAAGGCCAAACAAATTGGCAAAATATATTAAACAATTGAAAATATAACAGAATCAGTTAGACATATGAAGATAAAAACAGTTAGAGATAAAGCTCTGGCAACATCCCCAAAACAAAGGGTAAATATTAACATAATATCTTTATGGTTGTTGACTCCTAAAAGCAAAATTTACGAGTACTATAAAAAGGGTTTCAAGACCCTAGTCAAAGGTAAGTGCAATTCCATACAATACACCCACACTCATACTATATGCTCTCACTGATTTGATTGTTGAAGTCTTATCTACAGGTGGAGCTCCCCTCATTGAGAATTCTAAGCATCCAAAGGCAGCAACAAAAGGAAGGAAAGTCTGAAATCCACCTACCATATCCGAATCAGGTCAGTCGGCAAGAACATTTGGCACCCACCGTGAGACCAAGTAAACCTGATCCCATTGGATACAAAATTCTCAACACAACTACACGTCATGAGAAACACAAGGCAAGGAGTTCAGGTGCCCCAACGGAGATGAAGCCCCCCATGTTGCAACAAATCATTGAGACGATGAGGGCTCTTCAACAAGCTAATGAGGATTACCGTCAGGAATAAGATCGCCTTCGGGGGAGGCCCAAACCGAGCAAGAGCACCTGCGTGAA
The DNA here is from genome assembly GCF_000499845.2 of Phaseolus vulgaris. Taxonomy (NCBI): domain Eukaryota; kingdom Viridiplantae; phylum Streptophyta; class Magnoliopsida; order Fabales; family Fabaceae; genus Phaseolus; species Phaseolus vulgaris. The sequence goes on from NC_023759.2 coordinate 39,672,695, forward strand.
GAAGCTTGGGCGGACCATGACCTTCTCTGAGAATAGGCACGTGTCAAGCATGCGCAGCTAAGGGAAGAGGCCCGAGTTGAACAGGAGCGGCAACGGGAGGAAGTTCGGGCTCATCAAGAGCACCTCATGGGAGAATATAGAAGCTTCCTGAAAGATGATGGAGAAGACCGCTCAGATTAATGAGAAGCTACCAAAACTAATGATGAGTTGTGGAGGTCCATGCACAGGCAACAACGGCGTATTGTTCGGGTCCGCTCCCCTAATTTGTCCTTAAGGGACGACCCACAGTCTTTCTCTCGGAAAATCATGGAGGAACCGATCTCCCCTCATTTTCTCACCCCAAAGATAACTCTTTTTACAGGAATGGAGGATCCTGATAGCCACTTGAAGGCATTTAGGGCCCAAATGATCATCTCAAGTGGGTCAGACGCCATCCAATGCAAAATGTTCATGGGAACATTCACATGAACAACCCTCCATTGGTTCAGCAGCATCCCTGACGATCATGTAATGTCGTACCAACAGTTCTCTAGAATCTTTAAAGAACAGTTCTCTAGAATCTTCAAAGAACAATTCTCTAGAATCTAAGTTGACCCTCCTCGACTTCCTGACCTCTTTGATGTCAGGTAGAGGGAGGGCGAGTCCTTGAAAGAATATCTAAATAGTTATTGTGCTTTTTTAGTAAGGCTTCCAACATCGAATGATGATATGGTTGTCGTCGTTTTTGTAAAGGGGATGTGGGCAAGCCCTTTTAGCGACTCGCTCATACGAAACCGAGCTGAGTCGATGGCTGAGGTTAGAGAAAGGGCAGTCGCTCATATAGAAGCAAAGGAAGCCATAATAGTGAAACATGGCAACTCACAACCTAAGTAAGGACGATACAAGGAGTACGAACGAGAACACTACTCAAGAAACACTGGACCATCTATGAGTCGGCGCTCCGACCAGAGGTACGTCCCCTATGTTGCGAAAAAGGACAATATGAAGGGATGAATAGACGATGAGGTGCCCAAGCCGTGATTCCGAGCTTCATACAAAACGCTCATCACCAAAGAGGATGTGGCAAAAAAAGTTGTGTTTCCCAAAGAAGACAGATTGAGTTCTGGGTGGACGAAACAATGATTGGTGCGAATTCCACCGTGCCCAATGTCACAACATTGAGCAATGTCTCACATTATCCTACCAGCTCGTGAAGTTGGTGAAGGAGGGATTTTTGTCCAGGTATCTTGATGACGAGGCAGAGAAAGGAAAGAAAGAAAACTTTGTAGATGCAACAAACCATGAGACACCTATCTTGGGTGATTTCAACACAATTGCGAGGGGATTCTCTAAGGGAGGGACTTCGGCTTCTAGCCGAAAACATTACGTCCGAGCAATAATGTTTTTCCTCACATCTATTTCACAACGTCGGATTCTAAGGATGTTTTTCCTCACGAGGAAGATCTCATAGTCATCTCAGTTATTACTATGGGCCAAAATGTGGACAGAGTTCTTGTGGACAAGGACAGTTCGACCGGATTGATGTTTTGGGAGACGTATTTGGGGCTGTAGATACCCCTAGATCAGCTAAGACCCTGTGATGGTTGCTTGGTAGGTTTCATGGGAGATCAAATAGACTGGGAGCAGTAACCTCACCATACCATATGAATTAAGGAAAGTTCCTAGACAAAGTCCCACTAAAAGAGAACTCATTGCCACTATTAGATGAAAATCGAGAATATTAGTGGATGTTTTGACAAACAAAGTCATATACCATCGTAGGGGCTTACCATCTCCTTGAGTGACTGATAACTATCGTTTAATAGTCAAATTAAAATGATTCTAACGTAGACCTGTCTAACACTAGAAGATGATAGTATAACGGTGGTCAGATTACCCCAAGTCGCCTCCCAATGAATCCAATAGTGAAATCAGTAAACCAATATTCATAATCTATCTGTAAGTAAGAAAAATTAGCAATAACAATAAAGGGGTTGAGATTGTTTAACATAAAATATAAAAGAGATTAAAACAACAAATAAAAAGTGGTTGTTCCCCAAGTTATTCCACCAATGAATTCTTCATAGGTCATCTAAAGATTATCATCCTTCAATTCTCACCCAGAGCTAAATCAGATTGAACATCCGTCAATCTAATTCAACTTGAAGCTCACTAGTAAATACATGCGTCTAGTGGTTTAATCTGTACTCACTTTGTTCCATGTGTATACTCCATGAAATGTTTATCTTCTCTATCTTGAATCATGCGCCCAAAAAATTAATTAGAACAATGAGAACTAACTAAGAAACCAATGTTTAAGATAACTAAGACTCTCAATCATGCGTTCAAGTACAACCTCTCATAAAAACTAGTTTTTAAGGAGATTAGAATATTAAAACAACTGCTATGGATAATTGAAAAATGAAACTTTTATTAATGAAAACATCATATCTCAATGGGAAATTACTAAGGAATCAACCAAAAAGGTTAGTCTTCCATGCGGAGGCAAAACAAGAACAACACAAGAAAATAAAATTAGGTCTAGAATGTGTGTTGGTCCTATGAAACATGATCCAAAAGCTCCCATTTTCCTTCATTTGAAGTCTCTTTTATAATCTTATTTTCCTTACACATAATCGAATTGAAAATATGCCGTATGATATTAATTTACAATTATCAAAGGCTTCCTTTCCTGTTTCAAATTATTAAACATATATCTTCATTCCCAAACAGTCTCATATTTTATTCTTGCTTCTTTTTCAGATATATTGTTTCCAATTTTCTCTAGATTTTTGCATTGATTGTAATTGATTCCAACACTACTCTGAGAGATATTGCAGAAGATTGTCTTTAATAATATATTCAAAGTATATTTGCTCTACTTTTGAAGGATTTTGCAGAGGAATTTTAATTGCAGGATTTTGACAGAATATCCCTACAGAAATTTGCATTCAATTCTTTTTTTTAGATATTTGTATACTTAATTCTCTAATTCTTTATTTCAGATTTTGTTTCCTATTTTGATTCAAAGGAAGCAACTTGGGTTAAAAATACAAAATAAAAAAAAAGTAAACCCCAAATAAACCCAATTAGTAGAATATTAATTAAAATAATGAATTTACTCATTATTACAGCCAAAGAATCTATGATTAAAATTATTAAGTTTTAATAGAATTATGCTCATTAGTGACATGCTTGAGTGAGGTTGAGCATGCGACTGTCAATTTGTAATCAACAAACTGAGTTGAGAACCTCACATAGAAGGTAGCAAATGAGTTGATGGAATTCCAAGGCAGAGAGTAATACCACCCTTAAGAGTAATGGGAAACAACTGACAATGTACTCCTAAATCTTTAAAAAGAGGTTGACTTTGGTGAGATAGGCCTTAACATGCGCCTATGGGTTCGAGGAGACGTCATACTTTTCAACAGATGGTCACTTCCATATGTCAGAGAGTCGGGATTTCATGACTATGGGCGTGAAGGGGTGAAAGCCAACTAGGTTGGCTCGCTTCTTTGCGTTTAACGAGGGAATCAACACAACTTTAAATGTCATATGCTAATCACATACTTGCAATTTTGTATATGTGTTGGACCTTTGGATCCAATTAACTGGTTGTGCTAAGTTGACAATTTTGTCGGCAACTCGGGACTGACTTCTAGTCTAAATCCATTGTGTCCATGATTTCGTAGATACCCTTTGTGGTTGAGTACCTTGTGCTGGTTGGCCCGTATCCTTGACAAGTTTACCAAGGATAACATGACGAGACTCCCAACCTGCTCTATATGTTGTGGTTGTAAATTTTGCTCAAATCAGTGTGTGGTCCAATCTTAATGTATTATGGCGAGTTGCTATTAAAGAGCTTGCATCTCATCACGATGGACTTACATCTCATCACAATGTTGATTTCTTATAAGTCCCAAGTCATTGTCGAACTTGTTCTACATGCCAATGATGACGCTTTGGACATTTGCTTCATTCTTATGGATAATAACCTCCATATGAGCTTTTAAAACATTAAGGAAAAATATATTGTGATATGACGATGTTGATGCTATAATTTGGTTTTTGTTGAGTATCATAAGAGTTGTGGTTTGGGAATAGTTTTACCAAGTCCCACAGTGGGTGTCACATATTCTTACTGAAACTAAGTTGGAACCATCCAAGGTGGATTAGGAGAGGCTTTGAAGAAGTTGATCTTTGATTAAGATAAATCCTCTTTATAATGGTTGTCGTGTTCCGTTGATGAAACACCGAGTGGAGGTCCACCTACATAAAATTCTCTCACCCTCAAACTAGTAAGAGTTAGAGAAAATATTTAGAAAGTAGTTAATGAGTAAGTAAAATAGATTAAGTGAGTACTTCGTGAAAGATTAAGCTATATTTATAGATTTTTGGACCTAGGTTTACATTCAAAGATAAACAATTACTAGGTATAGACCATTCAATAGTGATTAAGAAAAATAAATTAAATGAATATTTCGTCAATGATTAAGCTATATTTATAGGGTTTTAGATTTTTGTTAACATCTAAAGATGAGTCATTACTAAATATGAACCATTTTGCTACAACAAAATTAATTTTTTAAATAAATTTAAGTTATTTAGATTTGTAAGTGATTTTCTTAAAGTTGTGGTATTGGTGATACAATAGCTAATATTACATTCTTAAATAAAAACTTTTTTTAAATCAATAATATTTTGAATTTTTTAATTCTCTTATCTTTTCAAAATATATACTTTTGAATTAAATTTTAATATTTCAAAAGTAAAATGCTCAATAAAATATTGAATTAACATAAATTTGTTATTATAAATATAAAATATAGTTTATATATTCAGGTACATTTTTTAAAAATGAATTTTGATAAAAAACTATAGTATATATGTTACAAGTATTTATTAATTATGAATATTAGTTATACAAAACAACATTGATGTTGTGTTCTACATAAACTAAAATGTTACTATAATAATTTATATTAAAAAAACTATTTATTGTATGTACTACCTTTTACTTTTGACTTTGTACTATTGACCATTTTGTTTGAGTTAAGAGTGTGGGGAATACTGTTGCAGTAGTTATAAGAGCTGTTTACATCTTCTACCTGTTTGGTTTTTAGGCTCTAAATCTATAAAAAAAACGCGTAGTGCAGCGACCCGCGACTCTTGTGTTTCAAAACCCTCACTCACTCACCGTCTTCTCTCCCACCATGAAACTCGTCAGGTGTCACCTCTTCGTTCTCATTCTCATTTCTCCTTTTTTTATTCTCTCACTCTTCACTCTTTTTGTTTCAATCTGATTGTAATAAGTGTGTAAAACTGGAACAGGTTTCTCATGAAGCTGAACAACGAAACCGTTTCGATTGAGCTTAAGAATGGCACTGTTGTTCACGGCACCATTACAGGTACTCTTCTTCTCTTTCTCATTGGTTTTCATCTCCACCGCCCGATTTTGTTGCTGCCTGTGTTAAACCCTAGTTTGCTTCGCGCTTAAACCTGTATGTTAAGATTTAGCGTTAAAGCTTTCGGTCTTGGATATTAGTTGCGAATGGAATGCTGCAGGGATGCTCGCTTGTTTTCTCCATTGCTAAAACCTAATGTAGATTTTCATTGCACTCTCTAATTGTTGCGCTGGATCTTCGTTTTTTTTTTGTGTATTTTGGGAACTATATTGCAATTTTTTTTTCATGTGCCTAGCGTTCAAATGACGAGATTTCACATGTCTAAACTTTGCGCTCAAAAGAATTTAATCGATATCATTCTGTTATTGTGGAAGAAAAAGTGAAGCAGAGAGGCAGTTTGATTCTCTGTGTGTAAATAAATTACTAATTCTTTTGAGGTCAGATAGTATGTGCGCATTCCAGAGTAAGCGTCTATAATTATGCTTGCGATGCTACAGTTTGACACCCACCGCTCTCTCTCTTTATAGAAGACCACTTGTCCATATAATATATCAGTGTAAACTGCAGAGATTCTGATTATTTATACTTAGATTGATCAATTTGAATAAAATCTGTTGGATATTCTTTATAATTTTATTTATGTTATTAAATTGCTGTGTTGCTAATGGAGGTTTATCATAAAGGACAATCTTTCATCCCAAGAAAAAAATTCGTAATCATGTATTACTTGCAAAGCATTACTGGCAATTGCTAAAACTAAGATCCATTTCTACACTTGTATGTTTAACTTTCTTTTTCAGTTTCAGTTATATTTTACAGTTGGTATATGACTTTTTTACTTGTGATTTCTTTATCTTCATGTAATGTCAAAGTGAATAGCTATTTACCCTGTCATTTTCTACGAGTCAATAAGATGGGAACTCTTTCATCATTCTGATAGGTTGCAACTTACTGCATAGCTAATATGATCTGGAATTTTTAAGTTTGAAATCTCTCTCTACTCTTTGCTCCTAAACTTACTGTAGGACTGACCCTTTTTTGGTTGTATACTGTGGCTTTTTTTCCTGAATTGACATGGTAGGGAGATTGAACAGCATTCCTGCAGTCGTGATATCTCTTCATGTTCAACTTGTTCTTTTCACTGTTACACCTTATGTTATGAATGAAAATTTCTCTTGTCTTTTCCGGTCATGTCATGTCCTCTAAAAAGCTCAAACACTTATAGATGGTAACCGTGTCATGTTGTAACCACATTGGATATTTTTATATGTTGGGTAACTGCAGACACTTTCAATACTTTTAGTTGCATTTTTATAATTTTCTACTTTTAAAGTTTTTTATACCAACATTGTTTGAAATAATACATTAAGTAGGCAAATTTTAACATCATACTCCATCTAGAATGACCCATTATCATTTTTTAAACATAAATTATCTCCTTCAATTTAAAATCTGTTAAATCTCAAGTCATTTATCTGGTGTATTATATGTATGTTGTGTACTATAAACTTTAAAATTGGCTGTATCTGTGTCCATATTCCACCTCATATATTATATTTCTGTCCTGTGTTGTATCCATAATTTCTAGTCTGTCTTCTAATTTTTACCGACCCTATTCTCTCCTTTATAAATTTCACTAAAGTATCTGATGTAAATTAAGTAATTAATTACTGTTTTTAAGTTTCAACTCTAAACTTGGAACAGTAGAAAGATATCTGTTGCTTACGACATTTTTGTAAGAAGCATCTTGAACTATGGAGTCTGGATACCTCACTTTTGAGGCAAATCTTTTGAAACTTCATATATATGGTACCATGACAGCAGTTAACCCTGTAATCTTTGGAGTAAGTTTGCATGATGCTGTAATTTAGATTAGCTATATTGCACAAGCTTCTTATTGAGGCTTGCCCTTTACTCTTGTTTCTTGTTATGATACGCAACTCCTTTATTGCCTTACCTATACCAAATTTGTCCGACATATACTATTCTCCTCGTTCTTTCAATTAAATTTAGACCCCTTGCAGTTTGGCTTGTGAAATTTTCTTTTGAACAAGCTTCTTTTGGATTTAGTTTGGCTTAGTCACACACACATAGAAAACTTTGTAAATTATATCGTATATGTTGTCTTTAGTTGTCAACGCAATAAGTCAATATTTGGATCCATAGGGCTATCTGTTGATCTACTGTCAGTCATGCCTATTTCTTCCAAGATATCAAACACATTTTTTTGAGAAACTACAACACCTTCCTTTGCTTGAGCCACTTCAATGCCTAGAAAGTATTTGAGACTTCCAAGATCTTTGGTCTAAAAGTGGCTACACAAGTGTTCCTTTAGTTGCAAGATTATTCTAGCTGCACCATTTCCCGGAATAACTATGTCATCAACATACACAATTAAGTAAATACATTTTCTAGGCGAGGTATGACGATGAAAAATTGAATGATTTGCCTCACTGTGTTTCATTCCAAAAGTTTGAACACTATGATTGAATTTGCAAAACCAAGCATGAGGAGATTGCTTGTGACCATAGATAGATTGATGGAACATAAAACCAAGCCAAACTCCCCATGAGCAACAAAACTAGGAGGTTGCTCCATGTAAATCTCCTCTTCTAAATCACCATGTAGGAAAACATTTTTTATATCTAATTGATGGAGAGGCCAATGATGTATAGCTTTTTTGGCTACGAGAGAAAATGTATCACCATAATCAAGGCCATAGATTTGAGTATATTTTTTAGCCACCAATCTAGCTTTGGGGCAATCAACTTCACCATTTGGCCCAACTTTAATGGCGTAAAACCAACGACAACCAACAACCTACTTTTTCCATGTGGAAGAAGTACTAAGTCTCATGTATCATTATGTTTCAGAGCTTGCATTTCATCAATCATGACTTGTCGCCATCCAAGAAGATCAAATGCCTCTTTCACGTTTTTAGGAATGGTATTGGAAGATACAAAGGAGATAAAAGAACAATAGGAAGTGGACAAACGATGATAACATAGAAAATTGTAAATAGGATGAGGATTGCGTGTAGAAAAAGTATCTTTTCGAATGACAATAGGCCAATTGGAATCTTCATTAACATGAGACCTACTATGGGAAGACAATGGTGAAGGACCTGATGAAAAGGACTCACCATGTGGCATTGGACTAGTCATTGGATTAAGTTGTTGAGAAGGGATAAAAGGAGATGGTCTAGGTGAATTGAGTTGTTGAGAAGAATTTGAATTACATTGGAGACGTTAGAACATTGTTAGGAGTAGGATACCCAACGGGCTCAACTAAAGGCATAGGCAAGACCTATTGGACAAAATTAACATCTTTTGTGGAGGAAGAGAAGAAAGGAGTTTCTTAAAAAAAAAGGTGACACTTGTAGACATGTAATATCTTTTAGTGTCAGGTGAATAACATTGATACCCTTTTTAAAGACAAGAATATCCTAAAACGACACTTTTGATAGCATAAGTTGAAACTTTATCCAAATTTGGAGACACATCATGTACAAAACACACAATCAAAGGAAATGTTTTAACTAAGTGTTTAACTTAGTTTGGCACCAAGCAACAAGGTACAAGTAGTTTTAACTAAGTGTTTATTCTTTCTCTCTTCTATACTATTTTGTCGAGGTTACGAGGACATGTGGAGTGGTGTAAAATGCCATGTGAGTTTAAAAGAGTGGAAACACTAGAGGAAAAGCATTCTTTGACATTATCACTCCTTAAGATCTTGATCACTTGGCCAAATTGGTTCTTGATTTCATTAAGGAATGACACAAAGATATTCAATAGTTTAGACCTATCTTTCCTTGAGTAAACCCAAGTACAACGAGAATATTCATTAATAAAAGGGGCAAAATAACGAAACCCAAAGGATGAAACTTGACTTGGACCCCAAATATCATAATGAATTATAGAAAAGAAAGAGTTGCACCTTGACTTGGTTCTTTTTGGAAAAGAAGACCAAATATGTTTTCCTAATTGACAAGACTCACAGTCTAAGACTTGGGGTTTGCTAAGTTTGGAAGTTATCCTTTTTAATTTTAATAAATGTGGATGACCCAAGCGATCATGTAGAAGCTAGATAGTAGAGTAGAGTCCCTTATGTCCTTCACCAATTAGTTGACCTGTACTGTGCTCTTGTATAACAAAAGAATTTGCATCAATGGATGGTTGTAGAACAATTTAAAGATTTAGTTAATTGAGAAATTAGGTTAAAAGGACAATTGGGGACAAAAAAAGCATGTTTTAGGTTCAAAGACGAAGAAAGGGAGATTGGACCAACTCCTTGAGAAGTAACTTTGGATCCATTGGCTAAAGTAACGACATGAGGAATTTTAGGATGAGAAATGGAAGAAAATAAGAAAGCATTACCAGTAATGTAATTGGAACCACGTGAGTCAATTATCTATCTATAGACTTTGACATTCCATGGGTTTGAGATATGCAAGCTTTTGACAAACTAGTGAAATGTTATGCTTGGTTACCGGACTTCAAATTATGATATTCTTCATAAGAAAAATGTGGTTCAACCTTATTAGATTGAAAGATGTTTGCTATCTTGCTAGGAAAACTATTTAAGGAGAAGCATTTATTTTGAGTGTGACCAATTCTCTTACAAAAGAAACATTGAGGATGTTTGTATCCACTTTGAGTAAAGTAAGACATATTGAAGAATGAATTCACCAACAACCAGAATTACAACAATAATCTACACTCCCTAACCAGTATCTACTGTAAAACATGGCAAACGGTGATGGAGACAGAGTATGAGAGGAGATAGGAGCCTCTCAACCAAAGCTGAAATTGGAGAAACAAGGATTGAAACAAAGACAAGGAGGTTCGGCGAGCCTTGTGGAGAAGACACGGAGTTGTTCCAGTGACAAAAAGGTTGTGCTGCCGATGGCGGCCGACGGCAATGATGGCAGCAGCGGAGGATAATGGTGGACAACTGCAATACTAGCAAAGCGGGACCTTTCTGGTACCAACTTAAAGACTGAAAATATGAGAAAAGGAGCTGAAGAGATTTATTATCTCTGGGCTGATCTTTGTTATTTATAGAAAAAATTACATCAGGAATATCTAGGTAATTATTGCTAATAAGTATACTGTTCATAGGTACAACAAATAGCACTTTCCAATATAACTAATAACTACCTATATTTAATACATATTCTAACATACATGTTGTCCAAACGCAATCAAATTAAAGCATAAATGAATTTCATTGTCTTTAACTAATGAATACATGATCGCTCATTTCTAATGGTGAGTTTAGCATTTTGGTGCCCTTAACTCTTATTTTGGGATGACATGAGAAGTATTAAGTAGCTTTAGTTGTGCTTACCCATTAATTTGTTAATATATTACAGGTGTTGATATCAGTATGAATACTCATTTAAAAACAGTTAAACTAACTCTGAAAGGGAAAAACCCAGTTACTTTGGATCATTTGAGCGTGAGAGGCAACAACATTCGTTATTATATCCTTCCTGACAGCTTGAATCTTGAGACATTACTGGTTGAAGAGGCTCCAAGGATCAAGCCTAAGAAGCCAACCGCTGGTAATATATTATTTGACTGACTAGAAGTGGATTGTTTTTTCAGAGGCCCATTATGTTCAGGTTGACTGTTATCTTTGTATTTCTGGTTTTAAATGTTCTGATTTTATTTGCAGGGAAGCCTTTGGGGCGAGGTCGGGGACGAGGGCGCGGACGGGGCCGTGGTCGTGGCCGTTAAATTGCAAATCACAGAATTTGTGGCATTTGGTTGTACCTTTATTGTAGGGAAATTTTCTGATGAGTTTTAAAGACGTTGTAGAAGTGCTGTTGACCTGTTGTTAAGTTAGTCATGCAGACTTTGTTCACGTTGCCCATTATCTTGCAAGTTCCCTTGTATAATTCTCCCTGTTGGATAATTGTCATATTTCAACTGAGAATCTGCTTATATATATGTGTAGTTTTATGAGGCAAGGTGAAGCAGTAGGAATTACGGATGATAGCACTTGTTCCTAGAGGTGGTTTTGTGTTAATGGAAGACTTTAGACATAGTATATTAAACTTGAGTCCTTTTTAAGAGGGAGAAAGAAAACCATCGTGTTACACTGAGATTTGATTTTACCGATAATTTTTTAACATTAATACAATATCTGGTAAAGATTTTGAGTGCGTGTTTGGGTTTTCAGCAATCCACGTTTGATCGAATTTTCATGTCAAAACGCACCAAAAACAACCAGTGGTTGCTTATTTGATCCATATTTAAAAGCTAAACTAGATTAATTCGGTGTATTACTTATTTATATTATTATCCAATGAGTTCAATTTCAAGATTTAAAAGCTAAGCTAATTAGATTTTCAGATTCTGTTATGAAGGTTTTTGTCAACCAGAGTTAATTTCAGATGTGACTTTAAAAAGAAGTATTATGAAAATAAGCCTTGTTATGATATATGACAGTTTAAGCATGAAATATGCATTAAATTATTTTTCAATTGCATTTCACATTTATGAGACAAATCAGAAAGTCTTAGTGAATTTAATTAGAATCTATTATTAGTAAAGAGGGTTAGTGGATAGCGAGTATATTGCACGATCTTAGCCTTTTAAATGAGGCGGAGAAAAAAAAAAAAAAGAACATCAGAAAAGAAAAATGGTAAGGATACGTTATAGTACATTATCTCTTTAAAATTTAGTCTGGTTACATAAATATGTTGTCTGTAGTTGAGCCCAATAAAAATATACAGAAGTTGATAACATCTTTAAATGCTTTTTATTTGTTAAAGGTCATTAAAAGCATAGTTTTTAAGCTTCATATTTTTTTTTTATTCTCACTTTTCTTTTATAAATTTTAATAAATTTAATCAAGGTTCTTTAAAAAATATATTACTAACGCTTCTCGTAGTATTTTTTGATGTAATTGACTTTATTGATTAAGGTAATTTTTTTAATTATTGTATTAATATTATAAATATTTTTATTTATGATTATTATTGGTAGTAAAAATAAAGTTATCGTCGTATTTTTACGTTGACATTTTTGTTATATGAAAATAAAATCACTTTTACACTGAAAGAGTTATAAGAATAATGATATATTTATTTTTTTCACCTAAAGAAAATAACAATTACTTTGATAAAAAAAAGTTACTATATAGTTAGAATAATAAAAAGATATCAGTATAAAGTGGTAGAAAATGGTTGTTACGTGTGCAATGTAGGAAGAGGAAGTGGCAGAGGAAGTTGTCTGTAGTGCAGAAGAAGCTAAGGTTTTGAAAATTGTGGTGGTGAGTAAGTAGAGAGTGTGAGACGCAATCTTACATTAAGAATCGAGAGGAGAGAGATAAGGGAATATTATCAGAATCAGCAACAGTATCAGAATGGGGAAGACCAAAGAAGCGGTGGTGGTGGCTGGAGCCCTAGCATTTGCGTGGCTCGCAATAGAGCTCGCTCTCAAACCCTTCCTCTCCAAGGCACGTGCCTCCGTCGACAAGTCCGACCCCGCTCGTGACCCCGACGACGTTCCGGACGATGCTGATCCTAAACCCACCAACGACCTGCCTGAGGTCTATGATTCTCAAACCGCCTCCGACGAAGCCTCCGACGCCGCCGCCGACGCCGATGACGCCTGAACTTTTCCCATTCATGTATTTTGAATTTCCTCACATCTCTAAATTGTCCATTTCAAATAACCTCCTTGTTTTCTGTTCAATTTGTATATTGTGTTCTGTCTTGTTGTAGGATCCAAAAAAATATCAGGTTCTTTCTGTTTCCTTTCTCCTCGGATATAAATAACGGACAATTCGTATTTTCCTATTTCCCGTTTTAGCTTCTTTAATTATGCTATGCCTGCCTTCCTACCTGTACCTATTTTAAGAACACTATGATGTAGTACCCTACTCTAACTAAACGCCTTATTTTTAATGTTAAAGTTCTCAAGAAGGGACAATAGATACTGTTTGACGAAATGCTTGAACCAACAAATATCTCAGTAATAACAGAGAAAAATTAGAAGAAAAATAAAATGTATTTATTCATACAAAAAATTAAAAATCAGAGAAACTATACTATAAAAATTTCATAAATTAATTAAAAATAAATTTAGTTTATAAAGACACTTAGTTTATTTGTTTTTATTTATATCTACTCTTTTAGAAATGTTTGTAGAATTTGACCAAACATGTCATCACTTGGTGAGGCACAATTAGTGGTGTTCTTTAGTTGTTTTCAAGTACATATCTGCTAGGTTTATATGGGTCCTGCCTTGTCCTGAGGACATTTCTTTGCCAAGAACCTCAATTTATCCCCTTGATTTGTGACTTGAGAGCTCACAACAGTTATGATTTGTTGAACGAAATTTGTGAGCTCCTTGCTGGGATGTAAGGCTGTGTTATTTCTTGGGAATGGAACAGATGCACACATCACTCTTTTTTTTTTCTAACTAGGTTAGGTGAATTGGATCTGAAATCTTCACTGGGGAGAAATTGTCTTCCAAATTCTGAGCGTATACAGAAGTATTTATAGATTATCTATATATCTATAAGATCTTCACACTAACAATGAAAATTCAAACTCAAGTCCTCATCTATATTGCTAGTTAATTATTGTTAACATTCTATTGACAGTTTTTATATTACAAACCAATTCTCTGTCTGGTTAACCTGTGATATTTTATAGAGTACTATATTCATACAATACAATTACGATACCTTATGATGCTGGGTTGGCAAGATTCAATAATCTCAGATTTCTAAAGGTTAGACCACACCTTGTTCTCAAAGTGGGCAAATATTGTCATCTGTGTTAAAAGATAATTTTTTTTTCCATCATTGGTAGAACCCCAAATAAAAACTCTGATCAAATTTTCAATCTTGTCACATATTCTCACAAGGGGATAAAAGAAAAGAAAGTTTCACAACATAATAGGATACTCAGCAAAAAAATGGTCGGGGCACACTAAAATTTATACCGGGGTTATAGAAAATACAAATTTAATTAAGCTGTTAATAATGTGCTTGAAAAATTGGACCTTAGCCATAGTATATTAACCACCTGTATCTAGTTTCTGGGTTACACAAACTTCTTTTTCAACACTTATAGAGAAAAATATCACAAAACATTACAATATAACCTTTTCTTTAGAATTTAGAATCTGATTTTCAATTTATCCTTAAGTTAATGTTAAATTATTTTTCTCTTCATAGAAATTTAAAATTATGACTAAGGTAGTTTGGAGTAAAATGTTGACTTGTTTTGATTAGAGAGAATTAAATCAATGGGTGGTGGCAACATTCCTGTCACCTCCCATATTTGTCTTATTATATCTCTATATCCCATGTATCTTTCACAGCTGCAACCTAACAAAGGGAAGGAACACGTGACCAGGACCAATAGAGAATGTGCAAATCGCCACCTAATAAAGGAGGAAGCATGAGATAAGTAAGAACAAGAATAATATAAACAAAAGAGATTGATGATATCTATTTTTTGTTTGTTTTAGCAGTCGGATTCATTGAACAAAAATCTTTTCAAAGCCAAACTCTAATTTTGACGGAAATATAACTCTTATAATAATATTATATGTAATTTTCTCTCTATTGTTTTTCAGCAATGGGAGACAAGAAAACAAATAATTTGAAAAAGTATTAATAGCAATGTCACATTTTTTTAATGTATTTTGTATTACTAGTAAGTTTTCTGAAATTGTCACATTACCAATTATGTCTTTTAAATACAAATTGTTTTACCTATATGGTTTAATGGTTCCGAGTAAATTTCACTAATAATGATAACAATCATGTTAATGAATACCTTTATTCAAAACAATAGATAAGGGATTAATACATCTTTGCAGTGGTTCTCCATACATTTTCACCTTAAATTTAATTCAAAAATATATTTACTCATTTTTTAATTAACATAAGAAAAGTCATTAGTGTTGTTATATAAATATTTTAACACTTATTAATAATTGTGTTTATAGTTTTTATTTGTTGTTATTTGAGATATATTGTCATGAAAATAAGAACATTGTTAATGAAAGTTTTATTATGAATTATCCTACAAATATAAGTATTTGAGATGTTGGCAAAAGTGAAGAATGGTATATATATATTTGTAGGATAATTCATAATCTATGTAACTTCTATATATATATATATATATATATATATATATATATATATATATATATATATATATATATTGATGGGCCCAAACCACGTAACCAAACAAACCAAAAATATCTATGTGAATATACAAGTTCATAGACAAATTTTGGTGATAGTACTTTGGTATGCATTTAAATATCTACCTGTCTCGAATTTAAATATCATCACATATTTAGATATATATTTTAATTGTTTTTTAATTCTTGCACAATCGGATTAATCTGCATAATTTTTGTTAATTTTTTATTTATTTTGTTATTGGTTTCAATCTATAGTTTTTGGTTCCGACAAGTTATGTGATGACATTCCAACACTCAACTCAGTATTTAGAGAAAAAATGTGAAAGATAGATATGGTTATTTTGAAAGAGATCAAAATGTGTATTTACCTATTAATACCGCTTTGGACTCTAACTTGTATGGTGTGTTTGGATTGAAGAGGGGATTTGAGGGAGATGATTTGGAATGATTTAAGAGGAAAATGAGGTTGTTTGGATTGAGGTATATTAGAGTAGATTTGTGAGGGAAGTTTATTGAAGTTTGTAATTGATGTGATATTGTGAAAGATTTTTTCAATTTTTTAAAATTTATAAAATGTAAGTTTACAAATTTGATAAATAATAATTTTTTTAAAAATTATAAAAGAATTTAAAAATATATATTAGAATTAAAATAATATAAAATAAAAAAATTAATACTAAATTAAATAAAAATAAGTATTAATAATTAAAATTAATATTTATTTTATTATAATATGAAAATTAATATTAATAATTAATAAAAAAATCGTAAGTGTTATATATATATATATATATATTAAAATATAATTTAGATACATAATCATATATAATTTATTAATTTAAAAATAAAGTAATTCAAAGTCATCTTTCTCTACAAATCTTCTTATGGAAGAAAAGAAAGTTTTAAAGAAAAAAATTGCATCCTTTTTTTTTTTGTTTCTCCAACTTTCTCTACATTCTCTCTTTCTTTCCTATTACTCGTTTTTCCTCGTCTGGAATCAAATGTTCCCGTAAGGACGATTAAGGAATATTCATATAGGCTCAAGTATACTTTTAATAATTATTTATGGGTTCCTTTAACGTTGTTAATGACTTAATTAAGTCAAAATCCTAAACATGAGATGATTGGGTGGTATCTTAATCGATATGTTGTGGTGTCGAGATATAATATGATCTTTTCAGCCTTCTCAATAATCGACATTTTGGATAGCACATAGATCCCAGACTTAAGTGAAGGCGACAAGTCTAGAAATAAAAATTCATTTTTTTTAATGACCTATTGTCGGTCGTGTTGACTTACTACCAATCTTGTATGTTACATTGCCCCCCAAGCTTGAGTAGGTTAAGAACATTTGATTGTTGTGATGGTTCTAAATTTTTTCTGGAATGCGTTTGTTGTTGCTCGTCATATTTTGCATATGGTTTCTTCGTAAGGTTTTATTCAGTCCCATGATGAGTACCAAAAATATTATTGAAAAATTGGATTAACTTACACAACTCCTATGTTAAATCTTCTTTATCATGATTATTGTCTCAATCTTCAATCTTTAGTATCGACAGGATAGCTACGCCCTGACACTCAAGTCAGTATTCATAATAAAAGTGTGAAAAGTAAATAAGATTTTTGAAAGATCAAAATGTGTATTTGTCTCAAAATGTTTACCAATTTATATTGCTTGTATTGAAATCAATTAGGAGAAACCCAAATATCTTTTTAATCATAATTTAATAGTTGAGTTTTGTTTAACACTGTTAATTACTTTAGTACGCTATAATACTAAACGCAACATTGATTGATATCTTAACCAAGATATCGAAGCACGGATATATGACATGATTTTATAATATTTTATTTACGTAGAGAATAAATGTTGGTTTAACAATTAAATAAAAAAAAAGAAAATAAAAGAATAAATGGATGGTTTAGAATACTAAAGTAAAATACAATATTATTTAATAATTAAAATTAATTTATGCATAAATTAAAATATGAGTTTGAATAATTTATATTTACCCTGTAAAAGTATATTTTATTTTTTATGGGAAAAAAACGTGTTACAATACAACATGCTTATAGTAGGATATATGATATTAAGAGAAGGAAGAAGAGAAATTTAAGGAGAGAATTGTTGTTTAAAGTAGAAGAAGAAAGAAGAGAAATTTAAGAAAAAAATTGTTGTTTAAATTAAAAGGAAGAAGATAAATTTAAGGAGATTTTGTTGTTTGAATTAAAATTATGGTAGGATAATACATTTATTTATTTATGAGGCATTACGTGGCAAAGTTTGTGTGGTGGAGTAATGAGGCAGTTCAACGCGTAGTAAATTGCTACCCCACCCTCTCTCTTTCTCTCTCCACAACCCGTGTTTTCAGAATCTTCACAAACCCAAATTAAAATCTTTACTCTCTCTCTCTCTCTGTTTTCATATATCTATGTCTCATTCTCTTCAAATCTTGCATTTTATTTCCACTTCCTCTTCTTCTTTCATGTCCTTCTTCTCTCTTATTTGAGGTCACAACTCCCTTTCCCTTCTCTCTTTACTCAATTTCATCTGTCTATGTTTTTTCCTCTATTACTTTTTGCTTTTTATTTGTTGTTCATTCTATGGATGTTTCGGCTGAAGGGTTTTTTTTTTTTCATGCTTTAATTATGTGAAGCGCTGCTAGTTATTTGTGTCAATCTTGCGTTATGAATCAACTAGCATAGTGTGTGTTGAAGTTTGATGCTTTTTTGTCATTGGTAACTACTGAATGCTACATATTAGGATCTTTTGATAGGAAACATCTTCCTTGATGTTAGTGTTATGATATCTGGTTAATATGAATTGAACGCCTTCTATCATTGGAGCTTCGTGACAGTCTTATTAGGATATTTAAATCATAAGTTACTGTTATGAAATCTTACTCTTGTTTTGTACCATAATTCATGTGTGATTTGTATGTAAGTTATTGATGAAGCAACTTGTGTAGAGAGACTTTCTAAGTTGCTTTCCTCTCGAGGGTTGTGTACTGAATTACTGGATTGGTCTGCATTATGCAGTTACAAAAAATGTTTGCTTAAACTAAAAGGGCATCCGGTGCCAAGGTTGTTTATTGAGACTTTATTGTTGACTTGCTAGCTGCTGGTCTAGTATTGTTGTCTGTTTAATTTGATAAGATTATTGGGATTGGGAGAATCACACAACATTGTAACCTCACACCAAAGTTCACTTCCGTTGTGGAACTCAAGCCTCATATCTTGCAATTGGATCCTAACAACCCACCATGCTCCACAGCCAGAGTGCCCATGTAGGTCATCTTTTTCCTTGTTCTTTTAACTAATCCTTTGCGAACATTGCAATGCTAAAGTTGCAGCATGTTTGCAACTAAGAGACATGGTGAAAAACTTCACTACTAATTGTTGAGAACCTTAGGAGAATGACACCATTAGAGTTAGCTGTTAGAGATCTCATGGAATTCATTCCTCATTTCTTGCAATTGGATCCCAACATCCCACCATTCTCTATGTCCAGTTGCTCATGCAGATTGGTTCTGCACTAGCCCTTCGACTAGTTTCCAATGAAAATGCTCTGGTTTGTGGCTGAGACGCATGGTGAAAATTTTGATGCTTATTAATAGAAAGTGATGAAGAGCTACACCACAAGAGTTAGTTGTAGTCCCTTCACTAAAACCCCACCCCATATTCCAAAGCTCAAGTCCTATATCATACTTCAGTTAGATCCTAACAGAAAGACCTCCATTTAATAATTTGATTGTCTCCTATATGTATAGGATGAAGTTGTAGAAGACGTCCATTTATTTGTTTGTCCATAATAGACACTTTGATAGTAACCTCCACATGTATTATTTGTAATTGCAATATATGTCTCTGCTTGCTAACATTTACCTGGTTGTAGCAAAGGATTGAAACTGAATTTCAACCTTCTATTTTGCAAGTGATCTTTTTAAACTACCAAACTTGTATGGATTTTTATTGCAAATTAAGAGAGTTATGTAGATTAAACACTCTCCCTTAAGAAATCGTTGAAATCAGAGTTAGTTTATTAATTATTCCATTTGATCGTCATCCTATGGCTCATTTCCCTTGCCAGATATTTCTCTGTGAGTAGTGATTTACTATATGGGTAGCAGGTCTTAGAAATTACCTAGAAGAGATCTACCGTAGGTTGTTTTTATCCTAGGGCTTTCAATGCGTTAAACTTGTTCTGGAATACCATCTAATTGTTTAGTGTTTTTTTGTTTGAATGAGGTTTCTTGCACCGATTGGGATATTGCCTTAAAATATGGGAAAGAAATAGTACCATTTGACATTTGAGTTTGAATTCTAATAAGGTCTTGGACTCTGAATTTTATTGAAAACTGATGCTCTCGTTTCTGTATACTTTTCTCTTATATATATACAAACACAATTTCTCTAGCTACCATCAATTTTGTTTTTTCTTATTGTATCTTTAAAGTAGGTGTTTTAGGAAGCTACAAGAGTGGACTTGGTGGGAATGTTCTGTTGTTTCTCACACTATTATTATTATGTTGATTAGGAACTTAGTATTTACGAGTGAACCCCCGTCCCTTCCCTGATATAATATAATAGTATGTGTTTGAAAATGGTTGAGCTTGAAACTGAGGAGAGGAGAGGTATATTGTAATTTGGAAATATGGTCAACCTACCTTTTTTTGGGTTTTATACCTCAAACTGTTGGAAACCATGTATATATACTGTATGTCCATGATGAACTGGGCATTAAAGGCTATTCATTTTAACATAATGCAGTATTATGCAGTTGTGAAGAACATAATCATGATAAATTTTGGATGGAGTTATATAGTTAGGCGGTTCAGATAAACTAATTTATTATTGGTTATCCTAGAGAGCACTATGAGACACTACATACTCTTGTGTTAGCCAAATTAGCCAAACATTATATTCATCACTGCTACTGTTTTCTGAAAAAAAAAACAATTTTTTTGCTTTCTTGTACTAAAAATATGCAGGTTTCTTCATTTTTTTTATTTGAATTATGTTTGCTTGACAGTCAAAGGATTCTCGCCATGTCAGTTGCACCAGTTGAGAGTATTCCCTCATTGAGCAGTGATCTCTTCTATGATATATTTCGTCGACTTGATGGTGCAACATTGGCCAGTGCAGCATGTACTTGTGCAACGTTGTGTTCCATCTCAAAAGAAGAGAGTTTATGGGAGAATGTATGTTCATCTATGTGGCCTTCAACCAATAGAGAGGATGTCAAAAGTTTAATATCTTCTATTGGTGGATTCCGAAAATTTTATGCAGACTGTTTCCCGATTATTGTTAACAAGGAGGTTGTAGAGTATCAACCGAACAACTATCTTGAGTACCCGGACAATTGGACCGAAGCTGAGTATTATGGAGACAAGAATGAATCGGAAAACATCTGCCCATCAGATTTTGTTTCTATAATAGATATTAGGTTCAAGGGGAAACCGGTCTGTTCCAAAGTTCTTTGGGGAATTCCAAATGCAAATAGCCATGATGGTTGGTTCTATAACTGCCCTTTCCGGATTGATTTTCTCACCTATGCAGATAGAGATGATAACAATGATGGATCTGTTCACCTTTCTGTATCTGATGGTCTGCCACAGATTACATCCATGGAGAGGGAAAGGAAAGATGGGAAGCTGTGGCGGGAGCTCCGCGAAGGGCTCCAGCTAAGTTGGATTATAGTAAATAGGAAAATGAAACAAGCTGCAAATCTTGCTAGCTGGAGTCCTCTTGGTGGCCAAAGACACTGGCCAACAGAAAGGGATTTTGTTATCCGCTTTGGATCAGTTCTACCTGCCAAGGACATTCTTCCTTGTCAAGTAGTGGAGTGTATCCTCATTATGAAGTTTAGAGTGGTTCAAACCGAAGAAGATGGTGTCCAAACCCTCCTTAAATTAACCGAGCTGAGCATGCAGTTGGAAGACATGGAAGGTGCTCATGTTAATGGAAGAAACAGCTTGCTTATACTTAAGGATGCACTTAGCAGCCGAAGGAGCAAAAATTATGGTGAAGTACTTGAGTCTTGTCACATGTATTCAAAAGTACAGAATGAGTTGAAAGAGGAGAAGATGAGAAATGAAAGTAGGTTGGATAGACTTTGTATTCTGAGTGGCATTGCGGCCTTTATGACATTCTGGTACTGCGTTTTATAAAATGGTAGCGTATAGTCATTTAGTGGAATAAGCTAATGTAGCTCTAACAAATGTTGGACCTTGGCACTACCTTGTAAGATATGATTTTGCTTACCCATAATAAATAATAAACAAATCATTAAACAGCACCACCACTGCTTTTATAGTTACAATTCTCCTTTGATGATCATCATCTCTGCAAATTCAGTACAAGTTCTGTGAATTCCACTCTGCTTGCAGAGTTGGAATAGATTTTATGTGGAGATTTATGCTAGAAGCATTACAAGTGCTAAAAAGTATACTTGTAAGATTCATTTTATTACATTTATTCAATCTTCCAATAGAATTGTTTGTTTCATTGAAATTACTAGTTCTGAACTCCTTTTCCTTTTACGAAATTAATTTTAAGACAGCCTCTTATTTAGTTACATTTGTTCTTGGGGCAGTGTTGTTTTATATCTAATTGTGAGTATTTGCGTTGTTATGGTGTCTTGTTTAATTGGATAAGTTTTGAAATGTTAACTTCCATTATTATTCGGATTGTGTTATATCAGGGATTGTAATTATTGGGTCATCACATTTTGTATGGGTGTTGAGTATTTTCACGTGTCCTTCTTTTATGGGTTTGTGGGGATCAAATTATGCTTTTTACAAGTGAAAATAAGTTTTCAGAATCAGCAACAAGAAAAAAAGAAACAAAACAAAATGTTGCCGGATAAGAATCAATAAAAGCATAAAAATTCACATGGAAAAGACAATACAGCAGAAGAAAAACACAATGTACCAGTAAGTGAATACGACCTAACTTTAAGTAGTATATAAATAACTATAAATTTATTTTTCATATCAAATTTTATAAAGTTAAATTAGAAGTAAATTGATTTCTATTTTGATTTTTGATTTTGTAATGTTGAATTAGATATAAATTTAATTAATACAAGAGAAAGGTAGGTGTATTCCAAGTAATATTCTCTATTAGAAACTAAACATTGGAAAAATCATGGCCCAACTTTGTTACATGTGTTGGGATCTACTTAACATTTTGAGGTAATTGCTTCTTGTGTCCAATAATTTTAAGTACCCAATTTTGGATAAAATTTCAAAGTTATGTTTCATTCTGGAATTGAAAATTTAGAAATAAATTTGAAATTGAAAATATAAATTAAAAAATATATTATGTAAAAGAAAGTTTAAAATAGATTTATTACATTTTGAAAATAAAAATTTTAAAATAAAATTGAAAAACCAAAATCTCATTTTAAAAAAAATAAATTTAAAATACGAATAATATGTTTTGAAAAAAAATTAAAAAATAAAATGGGAAACATATTCTAGAAAATAGATTCTAGGAAGAAAAAAAAATCATAAATCTATTTTAAAAGAATATTTTAAAAATTTATTCGAGAAATATTAATTTAGAAAAGTTTTCCAAAAACTTACAACTCCTACTTCTATTTAAAAACTAAAAAAAGTGTTTGGATCATTTGGCCTATTTAATACATTCATCAAACTTTCATATAACAAAAAGTTCAAATCTCCCTGCAATTCCTCTCTTCAAGCTTCTTTTAATGGTAAAACAAAAATATAACACAGTTGCTTAAATATATGAAATATAATGCATAAAGTCAATAAAAAATGTATTTATTCTTATTTTATCAATTTGCGTATTAATTGTGTGTAACCCTACAAACCAAATAAGATGGTGGAATTTGTCTTTTTACTAAACTAAGTCATTTCTATATTCTCTTCCTTCTCTCAGTTCACAATGATCTATACACAACTTATGAGAGAGTATATGTTATCAACTTTAAATTTAAATTTAAGTGTGGTTCATTTAAAAATACAGTGATTACTGTAATTTTAAATTATATTATATAATTATATGGAAAATATGAAGTTAAAATAAATTAAACTTCTCTCCTAAATTAAAATTAAAATCAACTTATAGAATTTTACTTTTAGAATAGTTATTTCTTGTACAAAAATTGAAGTAATAAAAGATGGTTTTAACTTACGAGTTAAACTTAATTTATTTTTCTCTTACTTTCATCTCATAATTTTTGTAGAGTTCCAAATGGAATTTAAATTTTATTTTGTTTTAAGTTTTAATAATGTGATTATATAAAAAATATAGGTTTATATTCAATATTTATAAACTACCGTATAGATTAAACAATATTTTTCTATTCATAGGTAACAATCCTGAATTAAATGAAAAGTATCTTAAAAAAATAGTTAAATAGGATAAAGTTATATTTTTTTTCCTTACATTCGGAGAGAGGAGAAAAAGAATAATTGCAACCATTTTCATAATCATTAGAGTCGGTGAATTTTTATTTTTAAAATCTCCGTGTCTCTTATTTATTTTTATTTTTATTTCGAAATTAAAAACATATGTTACATAAGTCAACAATTTCCGCAATGTTCATAAACTCTAACTCACTTTATGGCTAAGGATTAACTTAATATTTTATAAATGTTTAAAATTAAATTATTATTAAAAAAATTTATTTTACTATATAATTTTGGAATAATAAATTTATAAGTTTTTTTTACATTGTTTATATATATATATAAACTACTTATTTACATTGATTCATAGTATAATCCATGTTGAATGATATTTTCTAAATTAGTTATTATATAATTTATTTTAAAAAGTGTTTAAATCATATAAGTGAAAATTTTGCTGAAGTTTTGTTTCACGAGACTAGAATAAGTGATTAAACTCAGTTTCTTCTCTATATCCGTTTTTATTGAAGACTTTTGAATATTGGTATCTATGATTTGTTATTTAAGTCGAATCTCAAAACTTCACGTTGTTTCTGTTATGGATGGAAAGTGGCGCCCATGATGTAGTCCCAAAGGGTCCAAGGTCAATGAATTTATTTAGATATAAAGTATGAAGACTTTCAGAATTTCTTTCTTTATTTTTTCTATTTTTTAATTCAAAATTCAAAAATATTTGTAACGTGCATTCAAATCATTCCATCCACACTAACATTAAATATGTACCACGATTTTGTATTTTTTCAAAGGACATTAATCTAAATTATAACAATAATAAAAGCCTTAGCAGTGGCATGAAATTATTGATCCTCTCAAATTTGAAATTTTGAGAGCTTTTTACTGTTTATTCTCAACATCATATTTTTCTGGTTTAAACAAATAAATAATAAAGATATTTTATAGATATCTCAACCTTTATAAAAAAGATATAATTAGATCTTTTTATGTTCAGAAAACAAGTTTCTAAATCAAATAAACCAGCATAATCTAAAAAAAAAAAACTACTTTACCATAACATCTATTCTCAAATACATGTGTACAAAACACACAATTGCTCCACCAACGCCAAGTCCCTACCAGCCTCACACTTAAAGCTTTTTAATGGATTTCATGCAAATCAACGACTCAAGGCACCAATCCGAATAAGAAAAAACATGCTACACATACCTTCGATATTACCTATGACCATACCTTCAATTGCACTAATGTAAAGACTTCAATGTAATCTTGTCACTCTTAAAAATATTCTTATTCATTTGCTTCTACAATTCTCCTACAACTGCTATCCATACACAACCCCAAAGATGATTAACTGATTCACTAACATCCATTATCTTAAACTGTGAGAAATGCCTTTTTGGCTCCCAATCGATGCCAAGCCGTGCATAAAAGGTGTGACGTTGTTTCCTCTTCCTTCCCGCACATACTACAGGTGTTCCCTACCAAATTGATCCCCCTCCTTTCCAAATTCATTTTAGACGCAATCTTATCTTCCAAAACGCTCCAAGTTGTGATTTAACATGATGGTTGTACTTTAATCCTCCAAAATCCTTCATACATAACTACACCATCCCCATGGACCTCATCTTTTAAAATTGTGTATGTTGATTTGACCGATAAACTCGGTTGAATCACATTCTTTCCAAACCCCAACTGATCCTCTTTTTCTACATTTATGCACTTCCGTCCCATGAGCAAAACCAACTATTTTTCTTGATTCCTTTCCCATTCAAACAACTGCCTTCTCCATCCTATCTTCCAAGACCACTCAAGATATTGTTTCACTCCCCTCCTTTCCAGAGCTTGGATTCCCTGCAAGAGCAGACAAAAAAAAGCCTCGAAAATTTGTCCTCAAGGACCTAGTTGCCCAACCATTTATCCTCCCACAAACTAATTTCCCCCATTCCCTACCTTCCAGATGAGGTTATCCTCAAACTTACCTTTCCAACCCTCAAAATTCCATACCTCCTTCAGATCCCTCCACCACAGTAAATCTAACCTAACATTTCTTTGAGACCTTAAATTCCTCCACCCTCCATACTTTGAGTCAATCACCTCTTTCCACATGCCCTTTTTGATAGTGCCCAAGCGCCAAATCCACTTTCCTAGAAGAGCCAAGCTGAATCGTCTCAAGTCTATCATTCCTAACTTTCCCAATTTTTTTTATTCGAAACCCTTTTTCCATGAAGCTCACGCTATTTTCCTGTCTTCCGAGTCCCAACCCTATAAGAAATTTCTCTGCAACTTCATTATATCTTTTACTACCACCGCCAACATTCTAAATAACGATATGTAAAAAAGAGGAAGAGAAGACACAAGTGACATGCCATTGAAATAAATTTGTTTTTCCATCTTCCAAACCTGTTTCTCACTCTATCCACCACTTCCTCACACAAATAAACAAAGAAATGATATTACATTTATTGGAATTATATAAAAAATACTATTTCAGTCACTTAAATTTACTATTTTTGTCTCTAAAATCTAATTGTACCAATTAAGTTTCAGAAATCAAAATTCTCAATTATTTGGATGATTGAAAATTTTCGATGGAACATTAATGATATATTTAAAAACTAAAATTACATCATTGCAATATCTAAGACACACAATTACAACTTCAAAATATAAAATACCACATTTGTGATACCAAGGAGTGCAATCGAAACCAAAGAATCTAAACTCACAATTCTAAAGAAAGAAAAATTTGCAATTAAGAAGTAATGTTAGGTTTTTGGAAGATGCATTCATTATTATAAAGTAGGTATTTCATATTGATTCTCATGAATAACATCACATAAATTTTCGTGCATAAATATCAAAATAAATATAAATAAAATTACTATAATAAATAAAACATACATATATTTTAAAAATTTAACTCTAAAACTTTAAACAATATAATGACTAAAACAATTTAGTCATTCTCAAAATCTAAAAATTATTAATTAGTTTTTATATTTTTAATTACATTTAAAGCTTAAATTATAATTTTAATTAACTTATATAAAACATTTCACTTCAAAATTAAAAACAAAAATTTTAGCACATACTACAATAAAATATATTGTTAATATTCATAAGATATTCTGGGTTTTTGTTTTTCGGATTATAAGGGTTAAAATAAAATATCAATCTGATGCCATAAGTGAAAAAGAAATGAATTAGTTATGATTTAAACAATTTTTCTAAGTTGGGTGCCAAGGTCTAATGTAATTACATAAAGAGCCTTTTACATTACATATAGAACATTCAACTTAATAAAAAATTGTCCAAAATTTTAAAATTGCCACTATGCATATTTTAAGTAAAGTTATTCCATATTCTTCCAAATGACATAAATCTAATGACATGAATGATTCAACATCTCAATGTCTTCAAAATGATGTATATTTAATTTTAGTGGGAAGTACTAATCAATTTAATTAAGGAATGGGTGAAAACTTTCCGTGAGTTTTGTAAACTTTTATCGTTCTTATTTTAGTAGTTTACAATGGTTTGATAGGTACATTGGATATATTGTTTTGAATTAATCAAGTTTACTACTAAGTTTTAAACATTGGTACGTTTGATTAATTTTTTTCATAAACACTTTTAAGAAAATATGAAATGAAATTTTCTACAACCTTATAATTGTGACTAGTAAATTGTTCAATTTATAAATTTTCAACAACAGTCAAACAACACATCATGTATTCATACATTAAATTGTTCCTATAGTTTATCTGAATTCTATTAAAGAAACACATTTTCCTTATTTTTCCATCATTCAAACTTGTAAAAGGTGAACATTGCTGAGATTTTGAGCATACCAAGTTTGCATTAATATTACATATCATATATTTAAATAACTTTTTAACCACATGATTAAACTTTTGTTAGTTGAGAATGACAGAACTATAATAAATTTGTAAAGAAAGTAGTTCAATGTACAATAACAAATTAAACTTTTTAAAATATCATGTTACTATTACAAAAATATTCACCAATTTTATTATAACTAGTACATTTTTTTATTATATGGTCTTATGTTTTTTATAAATAAAAATATGAATGTATCATTATTTTTTATTTATTATATAAAAAAGGATAATTAAATATATTTTTTATTCTAATGTGTTTTATTTTATTTATTTATTTATGATGAATTTTGTATTATAGCTATATATACTGTTATAGATAACGAACTATTGGAGATATCATTAATTAGCATTAATTAATTTAGTTGGAAATTTATCAGCGGAGTAATTAGTTTATGTACGGTATAAAAGGGTTTTTTAAATCCTTTTTGGAGTACCTTTTACCAACCAATAATTCACATCCTATTTCTCATATTATCATTTTTTTTTCTTTCTTCTCACTGAGTGAGTTTTCATGATACTTCCTGTCCGACGATATTTAGAAATAATTTTCTTAAAAGTACATTTTTTCACAATTATTTAATAATAATAATAATTATGTTTTTATCTATTATATATCTGTATTCAAACACAAAAATATCTGTACAATAGATGAAAAAGTTCCTTTTTTATATCTGTATAATAGATGAAAAAGTTCCAAGGTGGCTAAAAGTTGAAGGAGAATCATGAACACACTACTATTTAAAATAGCAGTGATGGGAAAGAGGACCCTCTAACCTAATCTAAATGGCAATATGGAATACTTTAGTTCTCAAATGGAAGTGATGGAATCATTATTAAAACTACTTCTTAACCTCATCTTTCATTTATACCATAAAGATAAAAAATAAAAATTTGAATCAACCAAGAGAAATTCTCATTGGTTGTGAAAATATAAAATTAATACGACTATTTTATATTTATAAAAACGACTATAGAAGACAACTATATAATCATATTTGTAAATTATATTTATAAAAACAACTATTCTTAACAATATGTTTTGTTTTGTTCGTAGAACATAATTAATAAAAGAAAATAGTGGTTTGTATATTTTACATTTGAGGAAAATAAATTTGATAAAAAAGTTGAAAAGGTTCACAGGTCTATTAGAAGAAAGTGCTTAATGGGTAGCTTTCTTAATCAACCCATCATGTGAAATTTCAATATTATTTTGAGTGATCTTCTATAAAGCATGAAATATGGCCATATTCTTCTTCTTCACTTACCTTATCTCAAATTATTACATGTACAGTGAGCCCGTGTATATGGATAAGTTTTGATTGGAAATTAGAGAGTGCTTTTCTATCCTTTTAGTTCATTTTTGTTTCTATAAAAGTTGTAAGTTAAGTTTTAGAAACTCTCTATAATCAGACATATTTTAAGATTAAAAAATAACTTATAAATAATTAGGGTTAAACATATCTTTCTTTCTATAAATTTCGAGGATATCCAAAGTTTGAATTGAAAAAAAAAAATCATTCTCGTATCATAATATAAAAATGAAAAACATAATTAATACTAAATTATTTATCTAAAAAATTGGACAAAGTTTTGAAATTTGAACTTCTCCATCCTTATCAGTATACAAATACGTGTTTCCCCAAGAATATGACAATAAATAGATCCCATCTTTCTTTACTCAAATCTAAAATTGGAATGAATAAAAACTGACAATAAAAATCTTACACAAAGTTGCCAAAATTGCATTTAAAAAAATCCCATTGAAAACGTGCCGTGTTACATCTTACGAGAAAGTCCAACAATCTTCTATAAGTCACAAATAGGCTGAATTAACAGATAATTAACAAAAGATAGAGAAAAATGCAAAAATAGACTGAACAAACAATTTTTTATTTATTTTTTTTCACAATTCTGTCCATTTAATTAAATAAAAACTTTTAAAATAAGAAAAAATTATCTTTCTTTTTCTCTCCACCATACAAAGGTTAAGCAAATGGAGTCCATGATTATGACTCATGAGCACTTCACAATCAAACGGCAGCATTAAAGATTGTATTTATTTTTAATAAACCACTTATGAATTTAATACAACATGTTTAGGCCTTAACTCGAAATAGTTAAATTATATGGTTTCATGTACAACGTGCTCGTTGTTGATTAGGTTAAATCCTGCGAAAAAAATATATTTGGCTATTAATTTTTAGAGCATTTTATATTTATTTTGATTTATAAAACATTTCATTGTTGTGAAAAATAAATGAAAGAATATAAAAAAGAGGAGGAAACGGCTAAAGCTTTGTGAGCATGTGATAGGGTGGCACAGTTAGAGGGGTTGGATTGGTGTTCTTTGTATGACTATGACCTATAAAAAATTAATTTTATCTAAACTTATTGTATTTATTTTTTTCTCAACCGAGTAGTTGCTTTAGATTTTATATTAAAAATCAAGAATTAAACAAAACTATTTATTATATTTGAAAATAATGTTATATAATCTAAGTTAATCGATAACTAACATTAAAATTATGGATAATACAATAATTATTTTAAAAAGTAACTACCTATCCTATGAGGCTCAAACACTTCTCTTAAGTGGCATGTCCGGACACACGTCTACACTCGTACGACATTCGTATGACACTTATTCTAACACGGTTCAAACACAATTTTAAAAATGATAAATACAATAATTTTCTATAAACTCAAGCTTATTGTATAAATTTTTATTATGATTATAAAAATAAGGAACAAATTCTTTTGAACTAGTCATGAAAAACATACTTGTGTACATAAATATTTATTGCCAATTTATATAATTCATAATTATATAATATACAGATCCGTAATCCCGTATCCTACATTTTCAAAATTTAAAAATTATACTTCCGTATCCATGTTGTGTTAATGTCCATATCCGTCTCTGTGCTACATAATACCTATTTCTTCATTTAACAACTTTTATTGTAAAATATTTAATGTTTATCAATTTTATAATATCAAAAAGAGCTAAAACACCTTTGAACATAACCATTTTCTATTCTATTGTGAATAAAATTGTTAAACAATATTAATAATTTTAATTTATTCATAATAAAATTTATAACTGAGAATGAAAATTTATAAATATAATGGTTCGATTTCAATTGACTAAATAGTCATATTCTTGTATTTTTAAACATTAAAGAATTTAATTGAATATTGAAAGAGAGTGACATTGCATTAATGTATATTTAAAATTAAGGGATTTGATAAACCTTTAACTAATGCAGTGACCAAATAAAACAAAATAAACAATGAGATAAAAAGATTAAAAAAACCTTTTTAAAAGCATATCTAAATGTATTTTTTGTTAGTTAACAATATAAAAATCTTTACAATAATGAGTTGCTATAACTAGAATTAAGTTTATATTTTAAAAAATATTTTGTATTTAAGTGTCATGGATAGATGGAGATTTTGATTGAAAGTTAATTATACATCATCAATTATTTTTTCAATATGATGAGGATATCTTTGATGAAAACACAATAATAAGACTTAAGTATTTGTTCCCTTAAATTTAAATAAAATATTCTTTTACAATTAAAAAGTAAATTTTTAGTCTCATCATTTGTAATTTGTAAATAACTAACTTTTGATTCATGATTTGTATCTCTATTCTCCTTGGAATTTAAAATGAGTTACATTCAAATTAAGAAACTAAAAACTTACTTTTAAATTTCAAAATAAATTATAACTCAAATACGAGGCGTTAAAAGAAATATAAGCGAAAAATAATTTATTTTTACTCTGCAAAATAGAATTATACATCTTCCTAATCTGTATAGACAAATCTTTTCTTATTTTACCTTTATTTAATATATCTTACTTGAATCACTTAAAAATATAATTATTTTTAGTTTTTTTAAATTAATATTAAGTTACTATTTTTATATACAAAGTAACTTTTGACTTTTTCCTTAATTTCTCTTTATTTTAAGGTAATAACACAAATTTTTTCTTATTCTACATTTATTTAATATATCTCATTTGAATCATTTAAAATATATAACTATTTTCAATTTTTTTTTAAATTAATATTAAAGGACAGTTTTTATATACAAACAAACTAACTCTTGACTCTTTCCTTAATTCCTCTTTATTTTAAGGCAATAACATAAAGAAAGAAAGAAAGAAAGAAAGAAAGAAAGAAAGAACATACCCTCACCCTCCTTCTCCTCCTCCTTCTGTTCCAACACCAAATCTTACATGTCAAATAAAATAACCTTCATTTTTCAATCATTCTCTTCACTCCATTTCAAACAATTCTATTTTTTGTTAAAATCATCATTTTTTTGTATCTACCATCAAGTGAATTATACCCTTACGTGAACATCACACTCTCTGATTCAAAAACTACCAATGGAAGAAGAGAAAAAGATTGAAGAAAAAGAGAAACTCAAATCAAAGAAAAAAAAGAGGTTGATTAATTAATTCATATTTTTTCTATTACATGTTATTTTTTTTTTTAATTTTGACTCACTTAAAATTATTTATGTATATTAGATTTTTATCATCATGAAAATTGAGGATAAGAGAAAAAAATCGAATACTACGGATACTAGTTATTATAATTTTAATCAATTATTTAATACATGAATTGTGCAAGATAATCTCCTTTTAAATATTAATGAATAGATATTCTAACAAAATTAAAGATGAACGATGTCTCAATCTAAGACAAATAAAGTCATAAAATAGATAGACAAATAAAGTCTTTGAATTAAAAAAATTCAAAAAAACTTATATTTATCTTGTCCAAAAATTGGACAAGTAAGACCCAACATTAGAAACCCTACCTGATCCTACTCAACCAATCCCATAAAATTCAACTTTTTTTCCCTTTTCTGTAGTGTAAAATTCAACTCTTCTGAAGAATTAAAGTGATTTGGCAACAGCAAAAATAGCTGGTTTTGAAAATTAGTAGAAATTATGGAATATAATAATATAAGAATTAGAAACCCATCCCTTGCAGTTCACACTCCACACATGATTATTATTGTAAACAAAATTCCACCGCAATCACTCTTGTCCCTCCCACCACCTTAAACGTTCCGATCACCACCCATCTTTTTTTTCATTCTGTTTCTCACAAATCCCAACTTCATCTCTTACCCATAAGCCCTCAAAAACCACTTTCCAAAACACTATACGCTGCTTTGCATTCACTCTCCATTAATGCCTTTTTGTTTTCTTCCATGGACCCACCTTCCTCCCTTCCTCTCTTCCTCATCCTCACTGTAAACCCACATATTTTAAACCTTCACCACCCATGAACGAATGAATGTATGTGTGTTTTGTGCTTTGCTCCTACCCAACGAGATGAACAAGAACGATTCTCCAAAGGATTCGGGCGACAACTCCGTGACCCACTTTGATTTTCTCAAGAAATTTAAACGCTTTTCCACTCTTGACTCTTCTCTTGGAGTTCTCGCTTTCTTCTTCCTCGCTTCTCTCTTCATCGCTTGCTTCTTCTACTTGGATTACAAAGGGTTCCGCTCCCGAGCCACCTCTATCCTTGACTTCCATTTTTCACCACCTTCAACTTCTTCTGTTACTTCTTCTTCTGCTTTTCAACCGGTTCAGTTTCTGAGCCCAGATGGTGATACCTGTGATGTCTTTGATGGGAATTGGGTTTGGGATGAGACTTATCCCCTTTACAATTCCGCCAACTGTTCCTTCTTGGATCAAGGTTTTCGCTGCTCAGAGAATGGCAGGCCTGACACATTCTACACAAAATGGCGATGGCAACCCAAGGATTGCAACTTGCCTAGGTTCTAACCAACCCCGCTTTTTCCAATTTTTTAATCTGTTGGTTTTTCGAGTTTAATTTTGGATTTTGTGTTGGTTGGTTGGAATAGGACAGTGCTGAAAAAATGAAGACAAAAAGGGAAAGCTTGATTTTGGTTTGGTTCGTGTTGTTTCTCTGAACACAAAATGATTTTGGAGTTTTTGTCTCGTAGTTGATTGCTTATGGGATCACCACCGTCCATGCCCTGAATTTGATTAATTGTTTCTAATGAACTATCCTTTTTTTTTTATTAACTTTGATTAACTTGTGATTGTTTTTTTTTTTTGTTTAACTTCGTATGAAGCAAGCGTTTGTTCTTTTGCTTTTTAACTTTACTAGTATGAATTGGTATGAAGGAAGTGTTTGTTCTTTTTTTTTTTTGCTTTTTTGGATTGCTGGGTACGAAGTAAAAAAGGTGCTGGCCTAACGAAAAGTTAGGATGTTGCCAGCGATTACAGACGAAGAAGAGCGTGTTCGTGTTATTGGTTTTGTTACTGTTAATGATTCCTAAATTGTCACTGTCTACTGTTAGTTTCATTTGTCTTTAACTGCCTATCAATAATCTCTGGCGTATTGCTCAAGTTCAACAACTACTCCGGGTTTGTTTTTCTTTATCGAAAAAGGAGAAAAAAATATTTGATTTGGGGGGTAAGCTGCTATGGTGTTTCCTGCTCTTAGTTGAACAACTTATTCTGTTTGTGTTTGATTCTTCTTCTGTTCCTGCAATCATCTCCTGTTGACTTTAGATTTAGTTGCTGGAATGAAATATGACGATGGACTATATTTTAACAGGTTTGATGCAGGGAAGATGTTGGAAAAGCTACGGAACAAGCGACTGGTTTTTGTTGGTGATTCAATTGGAAGAAACCAATGGGAATCACTCCTTTGTATGCTCTCTTCGGCAATTCCAAATAAGGCTCGGGTCTACGAAGTTAATGGGAACCCAATTACAAAGCACACAGGCTTCTTGGCATTCAAGTTTGAAGATTTCAACTGCACCATTGAATACTATAGATCACCGTATCTTGTAGTGCAGGGACGACCTCCTTCTGGTGCACCTGATGGGGTAAGAATGACTTTGAGACTGGATCACATGGACTGGATTTCACATAAGTGGAGGGATGCAGATGTGCTGGTTCTCAATGCTGGACATTGGTGGAATTATGAGAAGACTGTCAAAATGTAAGGCCTTTTTTATCTGTTGTTCCGTTGTCATTCTTAATAATTCAATCTTTGAGTGCCACCTAAGTTTGGTTAATAGTGCATTTTTGGCTTAGCTTATGATGATAGTTTCCAAATCCCTTTGATGATAGTTTGGGACAATATTTTATACTCTTCATGTGATTAAACTATCAATGTTGATATAATTATGACTTTGATTTTTGGCTCATTTCTTTACTTAGGGGCTGTTACTTCCAAATAGGGGAGGAAGTGAAGATGAATATGACTACTGAAGACGCATTCAGGAAATCAATAGAGACAGTAGTTGATTGGATTGCGAATGAAGTAAACATAAACAAAACTTACGTCCTTTTCCGAACTTATGCTCCTGTCCATTTCAGGTTTGCCTAAACTTTCAAATTGACTGAACTGTCCATAGTATTTTCATTTGCTCAAATAATTTTCTACTTGTGAACTCGGTTACAGTGCTCCTTCTCCTATAAATTTATTAGGGTCGATGAATTGACATCATTTTGAGCAACCACATTGGGTATATAACTAATGTGGAAGGGAGTTATACTTGAGAGGAGTTTGTTGGAATCAAGTGAGTTGGTTGGTGTTTCACATTGGGTAGATATATGTAAGAAGATCAATATATAAGGAGAAAAGACTTATAAGTCTGTTGTTTTAAGGTTTTGGATTGAAAATGGTGGGTCATAGTTTCTTACGAGTTTGTTCATGATTTACGTCAACAAATCTCTCAGATGTCTTCCTTAAAAAAAAAAACCCATCAGTCTTCTACAGGATTTTCCTCTTAATGCATCTTTTGACAAGCATTTTTGTAAGTGTATTTTGGTTTTGGCGCATGGCTTAAATTTTAAGACTCAAGGACACAATTAAGGGGCTGTCCTCTATTAACAGATGCATATACTTACTGGTTACAACATTAACTCCATGGTAGGTGGCATTAAAGAAGTTTTCCAACTCTTACTCATCTAACATGTTAATTGGCATGTATCCATTGAATGCTGAAACAAAATTTTAAACACATGATAAACCTGTGTACATTAGTTGTGTTATTTTTGCTCAGGTATATTTCTGTTTCCATATTCTTGTTGTCTTCGTTCATGTCTAGCTGATGCGATTTTGTGCCGTACTATTAATTTCTGTACAGCTCCATTTTTTAACAAATTGTCAAAACCTTTTTTTAACACTTTCTATATCTATGACTAAATGACTTCTAACATGTGGAAGAAGATGAGCGAGTTGTTAACACATTCATTGGGTGTAGCAGGGGTGGTGACTGGAATACTGGTGGTGGTTGTCACATGGAAACATTACCTGATTTAGGTTCCTTGCCAGCAGTATCCGACATCCATTTCAGAACCGTCGTCGATGTCTTATCATCAGAACGCAGAAAAAGATCAGAATTTTTGAATCCGGACTTGCTTAATGTCACACAAATGTCAATTCGCAGGAGAGATGGCCATGCATCCATTTACTATCTTGGACCAGATGGTACAGCCCCAATGCAGCGGCAAGACTGTAGCCATTGGTGCCTACCTGGTGTTCCCGATTCATGGAATGAGCTTCTTTATGCCCTTCTTCTCAAGAGGGAGGAATTTTGGGA
Source organism: Phaseolus vulgaris (assembly GCF_000499845.2). Taxonomy (NCBI): domain Eukaryota; kingdom Viridiplantae; phylum Streptophyta; class Magnoliopsida; order Fabales; family Fabaceae; genus Phaseolus; species Phaseolus vulgaris. The sequence continues at coordinate 39,709,185 of NC_023759.2, forward strand.
ACAGAGAGAGAATACCACAAATGTTTCTCAAGTTCCTCTATAATTGACCTATACAGTTTGCAGAGAATGTTATAAGTTATACAAATCAGTGACAACCCTTTTTGAGCGAGGTGAAGCTGCAAGTTGAATTTGGCGTTGGTGCACCTAACTTTTTGTTAGTTTGCTTGATGTTACAGAATTTTATTCTTAGCAACCAAAGAAATTTATATGTTTTAATGTCCTACAAAATGATTGTTTGACCCTCTTTGTTGTGGTCTGCCATTGTAGGTGAACATATCTAGATGGGATGGGAACTTAATTTTGCATGGTGAGTTTCAGGGATATCTTGTACAAAAAAGGAAAAGTAACAGTTGAGATTCAAACCTGATTGGTTAGAAGGATTACAGATTTTTTTTTGTAAATTTCATATGATCCATGATGTTGCTGGTTCTACATTGTATATAACAAAAGATTTTCAAACTTTTTAATATTTGTTGTTATTTATATAGGCAAATACTTGAGAGTAATTTATGTACGTTCAATAACTAATAAAATGATAAAATGGTATATATTAATATTAAGTGATTAATTCAAAAGGGTGCTGCAGAATTAATCCCCACGCTCAATCCCCGATTTCATTCATGCAATCTGGTTCAAGTTTCAAGATTTATTTGTATTTTAAATTTTCTTTGAATAATACTCACGAACCATATAAATTAGATTAGCTGTTCTTGAAATTAGCATTCTGCACTTAACGTAAACTATACTCGGCAATGCCTTTGGTTAATCGCGTTTGAGCCTAACACAACTGGGATCTCATGTCATTTCTTGTTGAAGTGTTTGGACCAGTAAGTACAGAAACTGAAATAGTTTTTAAAATTATACTTAAAAGTGATTATATTCGATAATACTAAAAACAGATGCAAGTTTTGAAAACTCAGGAGAGTTTTGTTTTCAAAAAACTGAACCAATTTCATCTGGACTAGTTGGATTCGTAAGATGGATACCAGAACATTGGTGTTCCCAGAAAGAAAAACCATTTTCCTTTTACAATATCACGCAAAACAGTCCAGAAAATATTATTCTTTCAAATTCCCAACAATTTATCGAGGTAAACGAGGCATCTTAAATACTTTTGTACCTTTTTCCCTTTTTTAATGCATAATCTTTCCCCTTCTGAAGTTTCAATATCACGCAACTGATCCCTTGCTCAACATGCATAAGAATCGTGTACATGTTATGTACCATGAAAAAGGGGAACAAAATTATAGAAACCTCAAGAATCATACCGCAAATCTAGATTTTTTTCAATATAAACAAAAGAATAAAGAAACCAGACTGCAGGAAAGACTTTCTCCACAGAAAAAAAATCATTGTTGGTAGAAAAAAGAGAGAGTTTCCTATTGGCATACATATAAATCATATATGAATAAATCATATATGAAGAAAGAAAAATCTTGGATTACTTTGAGAAAAAAAGTGTAGAAATGGATACTTAATTAAGGCATAATTGTGAGCAAAGTACATGGCACATATTTGCATTACAATTACAAACTGTCTAAAAACTTTCGATGGAAAGTTGAACAGCAAAGCTCCAATTGTGTCTAATCGTCAAATGGGTATTGCTCGTACCTGATTGTACAATCATGGAGCACTGAACGAGCTCCTATCCGTGGTGCCTGGCATGTGGTAAACAAGGCCGTTTTAGCAGCACCAAGACATGTTTTGCAATCAGAGGATGTGAGATTAAGGTTACAAGTAGCATGCCCATAGGCATAGGCATTAGGATATGGTGAAATGTTGTGGTACTCATAACTCTTTTGTGTTCCTGTTTCCTTCTCTAAGTCTCCCAAAACATAACTTAAACTGATGGCAAAAGGGTCCCCTGAGGTGAACACCCCACTGTTGCAGAGAACGTTGATGATGCTCGTGTTGGGAACACTCTCAGCAACACTCCACAGCCACAACAAACCAATTCCAATTATTACACATTTTGTTGGTATACTCATCTTTTTCTAGTCTTTGATTGAACTCTAGCACACAATGTGTTGTGTTACCTTCTCGTGTAGGTCCTTCCTTGACTTTTTGCTTTATCTACTCCTACCTACATTGGTTTATACTAAGCTTTTGTCTCTTTTACATGTTCTTTATTTTTTTAATCCAAAAAGACATCTTCAACAAAAATTGTCTGCAATTAAGTCTTTTTGAATTGTAAAGATGATTAAAGTAAGTTTCATCTTTTATAATCAAATTTTCTCTCAAGTATAGAGAAAAATTCAACTCTTAACAAGAAACTAAACTATTTAGTGATCTTATTGAACATGTTAGATATCCCATTACAAAGAACATACTATTTATTTATTTTTTTAACTCACGCCAATTTATTTCATTTTATTTTCTTAAAAACATCCTTCGGCATTCCTTTTGCACACTCCCTTCTTTCTTCTCCACAGATTGAAAAATAACTGGAATATGCGGACTCCATAAAAAATGTAATGATAAAATTTAAAAAATGGGAACTCTGTATATACTCTAAATTTTATTTATAAGCATGATAAAAATGGTAATATCACTTTATAAATCAACGAAACTGCTTATATTTTATAATTTATAGAAATGAAGTTTCCATAAAGTAAGTAATGGAAGGTGATTGAATGATATGAATTAGTGACATGACAGAGAGGTGTAGCGGAGGTTTCAAGTGGAGAATTGTTGTGCATTGCTGCCGGCCATTTATATTTTGTTTTTTTGCTTTGTCCAACGGACAAATATTAAAGAAGCTTAGTTTTTCAGATATTTTGCTAATTTTTTCCAGATAATTTTCAAGAACCATTGCGCCAGTGATACCGTAAGCATGATGAAATACAAGTATCTGTTAGATGGACTATGTAGTATTCTTACAAAACAGTACCAAAATAAAGTATTATAGGAAAGGAAAATGATAACAATAACAAAATAAATAGTTTGAGAATTCTTATACAATTTTTTATGTGAGATATTTAAAAATTTAAAATATATATAATAAAGAATAAATTTAAAATTAAATGCCTTTGCTTGAAATATTAAAATAATTGTATTAGAAGTTGTAATGATTGTATAAAAAATGTGGATTGTAAATATATTATTATAAGACTAAAACTACATAGATATATTTTTATTTAAAAAAATTGCTCTATTCAGTTTTGAATTTATATGTAACTTTTTTTTTTAATTTAAAACATTATTATTTTGTTTTTTTATCTAACTTGATGAGGATTGTTCATACCTTTTTCTTTTCTGGGTAGCACTCACTGGGAGAGAGTAATTAATGAGATATGAAAGCTATTAAGATTAACCAACAACAACAAACATTTTAAAAGAGTGTGTTTGAAAATGGGTTATTAGCATATCTTCTAACTTCAATAATTATTGGATGCTACACTCTATATACATATTTATGTATTTCTTTGGAACATATAATATATGACCTAAAATTTGGAGTGGTTTATATATATATATATATATATATATATATATATATATATATATATATATATAGATAGATAAATAATTGTAATGAAAGATGGAGTGTACTAAGAAAATGCAGGTATTGGGGTGCGAAAACCAGCGATATCTCCAAGTTCCTCCACCTCTTTGGCCAATTCCTCAACCTTCCCTATGAGTTCCATGAGCAAGAACACGAAGGTAGCAATGGCTAGCACTTGAGCATCCTCAAGTTGTGCCATTTTGGAGGTGGAAATTATGAAGCTTAAATCTTCTCTGGCGGCTTTCAACTGCTCCGAAACGCAACCCTCTGCATCACATTTCATCATTTTCTTAATGCTGTCTCCTAGTTCTCGCAGAATGCACGCAACCTTTGACTCAAGTGCTTCGCATGTTTCTAAATGGACCCATTCTGATTCTCTCAAAGTGGCCATGGGCTGACACAAAAAGTTCATTTCATTTCATTTCATTGCAATAATATACGCATAACTTTGAACCTTAAAAAAGAAAGAAAATGTAAACCTACCTCTTTTGATGCTTCAAGGCAACGACCCGTTGCAAGAATAAATGCTGCCATTTCTCGAAGAATCTCCCCAATCTTTAAGTACCTTCCCCAAGGGTAGGACAATCCAAATTTTCCATGCCAGGGTTCCCATTTTGCGAAATTTGCCTGAAAAAACAAAAATAAACTTCATTATTCCTTACACTATTATTTTATACTTTTTTTTTTCATTCAATTTCAACAAAGATAACAATCTACCTACCAATGATTCATCCTTTGACTTGGAGTTCAACACTGAATTGCAAACGTTGAAGCTAAAGCGGGGTTGATTTTCCTTTTCATCAATGGTTTTGGTACATTCGCCTAAACAACCTACAATGACACAGTATTACTAAAAACACAACCACTTCTCCCAAGTAAACAAATTCAAATGAAACAACAATAGTGATGTTTGTACAAAAAATGATTAAGACGAGATATAGTAAATGCCATTGCCATACATATATATATATATATAGATAGATAGATATACCTTGAATTGTATTGGCAAGGTCAAGGAATCTGGAGACGATGGAATCGTGAAGTTCATTACTTGCCCACAAAGGAAAGACGAACAAGCTTACACAAACGCACACAATGAAGCCAATCAGTATATTCAAGAGACGTTCGCGGGCTAATTCCCACACTTTAACATTCACACGTGCGCCAGAAACCACAACTAGATTGAAAGTCAGAATGAATATCATCACTCCATAATCGTATCTTTTCTTTATGCTTGGAATCAGTCGAAGATACGTCGCAAATGATCCTGAAATTAACACACATAATGCCACACCAAAAGTTATGCACTTGATACAAAATGTTAGTAATGTTTGTTTGAGAATAACTATGAAAAGCTTACCGAATATAAAAACAGAAACAGCGATTATGATCGAGTTGCCAACCCTGTGAATCCCAATGCTTTGAGCAAAAAGTGCTACTAAGCAACCTAGTCCTCCTCCTATAATAGTTCCTAGTCCACGGTTGAAGCCCTTTCCTAGTGTGGCTCCTGATATGTTTGTGAAATATATGTACATTAGATTCATTGCAAGGAGTAAGAGTTGAATGTTGGTGAAAGTACCTGCAGAGAACTCAAACATGACAACAACTGTCATGATAGCCCACATTGCATTTTCTCCAACTTGCTTAAAGAGAGGATTCAAGAGGTAGAGGAGTGAAACCAAAACCAAGGAGATTCCCACTTTGATGCAGTGGATAATCTTCCTGGTGTCTTGGTCTCTATGCATCTGCTTGTGTCTGGGATTGGAAGTAATGGTGGAGAGACAATGAACTTCATTTTTCCCAAGTTGGGAAATGATGGGTGGAAGTTGAAATTGGAACATTTTATTCTCCTTCCTTATATTATCCTCTTCTCTATTTGTAATGGCTATTACATGAGTTGATTCCATTTTGTCTTTACTCTCTGGATTCCCTTCCCTTTTCTCTCTAGGAATTTTATAACTTATTCTCTTTCAATTTGGACAGAGAGCCAATTTATACTAAGGAGACTGATGGTGATGGGAGTCAAATTCTAAAGATGTCAAGATATTTTCATTAATTTACCTAACATAATTAAATCATATAATTCCTTTTGTTCTTACTCATTACAAAATTTGAGTGCGCGTGTTTAGTTTAACCTTTAGGATTTCTATAGAGAATGAAGTTTGGAAATTATTTAATAATTAATTTCAAATTAGGTGTAAACTACAATTTACGTTCGATTTGATCTTTACTTCAAACCATTACAAGACATTTTCATATGCATTAAAATAAATTGATAAGATTCATTTTGAGATTTGTTTATGCAGGATGTTCAGCTTCCATCAATTCTCATATGTGGCTTATGTTTTTTTTTTGTTAATTAAGGTTAATGTTTTCTGATAGTAATGATGATTATTGTTAAAGTTATGATTAATTTTTTTTTCCAGCAAATAATTAATTAAATTAAAAAATAAAAGAGACACTTTAGGGGTGTCCCAACCCTTATACAACCTACACCCTACATAGTCAAGCCTCCTATTTGACTTGCTGGATTACACATAACTATTCAAGAAATTACATTCAAAAGATTGGCTTCCCTTTTAAGAAAGTTGAGCCATCTCACAAACCCATCTATAACCCTGCATAATTAGAATCATACCAGCAAACAACACATGGTGCCACCTAGAACTACAACACCATTTTCATAGACTTGAAAAATGCTCTTAAATACATTAGAGTTTACATTAAGAAATTGACTTCCCTTTTATTAATAATGATCCCCTCTTGTGTGTGGTGTCCTACCAACAAAGCAAGACGTGGACCTCTTGAATTTGCTATAAGCTTCCTTTTCGTAACCTCCTCATCTTTCCCTTCCATCGCCTGTTGTCTTCCTCTTACATTGCTGACTGCAGGACCTCCTAACAAATGGTGCCATTTGTTGCCCAAGAACCACTCTCCCGACTCCTCCCTTCGATATCTTTTTGGACTCCTTCATCACGACATCTTAACTGCAGTTTGTTCCTCGCTTTAACAGTTGTGGCAACATGTCTCTCCTCTTCTGCCTGTTATTCTCTGCTCCTCTCCTTGTGTACCTGCATCACGAAGCACTCCCTTCTACCCCTCTCAAGTGGTTCAAGAAAAAAAGCCATAACCATGGATATGAATAATTCAAGCTGAATTATTGGTACAGCCCAACCTTTCATGCATTACATTTATGTTCTACGATAGTAACGCAAATTATAACAAAACTAAACCTACTTAGTTACCATATTAATGCTGGTTAGCAGTGATAAAATCCAATCTGAAAAAGAAAAGTTAACTTTCCTATCTTTATGTTTCATCCACACCATTGTACTTGTGCCATAGTAAAGATCTCCTCTGCGTCTACTTTGGCTTGGTTAAAAATGACCCTGTTTCTATGCTTCCATATACACCATACAATTGAAACCCAAAGGCTTTTCCATAACCTATTGCCTTCTTGATTTAAGCATATGCAAGAGAATTGCTCAAAATGACAAATCAGCTCATTATGATTCACCGAACTAATCCCCATCCACCTCGAGCACATATTCCATACTTTATTTGATTCCTTACATGAGACGAGTATGTGGGAAGTTGTCTCCTCCTCCCTCCCGCATAGAACGCATAACGTATCCCCCCTTGCAACTCCCCTTCTCCACAAATTCTGTTTAGTCGCTATCCTATTCGAGAAAGCCCTCCACACATAAAACAGAGCTGAAGGCATGACCTTTAAGTCCCAAAGACGTTCAAACACCGCCAAACCCACCCCATAACCGTGATTTGCTAGCTTATCATAGGCTGATTTTACAGAGAAAGAGTATGATGGAGGGTCGTTCCATAACCTTTTGTCCTCTATACCCTGGTGTAGTAACACTTGTGATATAATTGACATGAATTCCTCTACCATAGTTTTTTCCCACACAAACCATTCTCTTCTCCAACTAAGATTCCACTTCCAACCTTCTGTGGACCACGTTCCAAAACTGCTTATAGACTTGTCCTTCAGCTCTGAGTTATTATATAATCTTTCATATCTTCCTTTGAGTTGACCGTTCTCTAGCCAATCATCTTCCCAGAATTTGACCTTCTCCCCTGCTCCAACTTTCCAGATCATGTTCGAATTAAACCAGTTGTCTCCTTGGTCTGACATTCTGACTTTTGTTAGATCCTTCCACCATGTAGATGGTTTTTTTTGCCTCCCCGAACCATACTTTGACTCTAGCACTTCCCTCCAAAGTCCTTTTTCCGGTGTTTCCATTCTCCATAACCATTTAGCCAAGAGTGCCTTGTTGAATAATTCGATTCTCCTTATTCCCAGACCACCCTCCTTTTTGGGTTTACAAATGTTCTCCCAGCTGGTCCAGGCAATTTTTCTCCCATCCGCTCCCCATCCCCACAAAAACTTCCTCTGTATCTTTAAACTAGTTATGATACATTAATTATTGTTTATCGAAATTCTCACATTCTATCTTTAAAAATGGTATTATTATTTAAAATAAAATAAAATAATAACTAATTGAAATATTCAGGGACGTCTCAATCTTCCCCTACCCAAAACACCTGTACTTTGTCAACTTTGATTAGGATGATTTTTCTTTATTTGCTGGTCTATTGATGATGTATCATATAATTTTTTTTTATATATGAATTGAAATATTTTTTATTCTTTGTTAATAATTTTTTTACTATAAATTTAGACTTTTTTTCGAGATTCAATAAATATTCATTAAGACCATCACATATTAATTAAACATTAAACTAGTTATTGGTATGAATTTTGGAGTAAAGAAAATTTATGAATATTATTAGTAGAAAATAATGAATTATTTATCTACCCCATCAAAGTTTGATTAAACCTTTGTATCTGAGTCTTCGTGGATTTTATGGCTAAAAGGTATGTTAGGAAATGTCATAAAATGTATGATTATCCCTCTTGAATTGTGTGAAGTAGAAAGTTAGTGGAAGTCGAACCCGAAGTCAAGACATGACTATAAGAGAATGAAATGAAACAAGTCTGTCATATCTTTAATGCACTTTGCCTTCCTTTGGAATTGGTAGGACGTCCTTATTTAGTGACCTTATAGTGGAACACGTTTGCAAACACACACCAGTTAGTTGTACTCTTTGTGGACAATGGTTCTTTAAGAACACATCAAATTGCTTTATTATACTATGTTCACATATAACACTTTCAAAATTAATAATTAAGAAAAAATACAATTATATATATGGAATGAAACTTTAAACCTTATTCAATCTTATAAAATCAGTTTATAAGGTGAAGTTTATGGGTGTATCGTTTGTGTACCACAAGGATCCTTTGTCAAACTTTGTCCAGTTCATGATGAGTTAGTCTTCTGAGCTGATTAATGATGTGTGGAGATCTATCTGGGTTTGGGTGGTGGGAGAAATTTGGAACCACAGGAATTATATAATTTTCAACAGGGAGTGGCTGACGCGTTTGTAGTGTGTGCTTTAATGTAAGCTAAAGTTTGGTCTTGAATTTCTGCAAATCTCGGTCTGCTTCGTTTCCCTTTTCCAGTTGGTGTTTGGAACCTTTGGAATGTATGAGGTTAGTCGTTTGATGTGATGTTAGGTTTTCTTGTATGTTAGTAATAAGGGGTGTTAGGTTGGGTTTTGAGTTAGTCTCTGACTTTGTTTTATTGCTATTGTTTTTTTATGTATAAGGGTTGAACTACCCCTAAAGTGGTTCGCATTTTATATTTAATCGTCATTGCCAATAAAAAAAACACTCATATATTATAAAGTATTATTATTTTTAGTCGATGTAGATCTCTAAACTTCCTTTACACCAAGATTAGAAAAGTAAACTTTAATTCTAACTTAATTTTTTATATTTTTTTTATATATTATAAAATATTTTTAGTTATATAGGGGATGTGAAATTTTTGATAATATGTTTTTGAATGAAGAAAGCATGAAAATGTTTGTTGAAGACCTTGTGACGCCCCCCTTATCTTTTTATTGTGCGGAGTTCCGTATAGTAGATATACTTATCCAATGACCTAAAATTAGCCCTAAGATGATCCCCACTAAGAAATGCAGTGCAATAGATGTTGGTCATGGAAAGAGCATGACCCGACACAACAAGTCTCAATATTTGTGATTGCATGTTTTGTGAACTTGGTGGTTTGTCAAATGTGCGTACCAATTATCATATTTTAGGCGACCATCATTCAGGTGAAGAATGTCTATGACGAGGAATTCGCAAAAATGCAATGAACTAACCTCTATAGTATGTATATAACCAAGTTGTTTTTTATCCATCCACAAGACTCGCATGTCTACTTCTGACACGTTATTCTATATATAGTTATTTTGATTAAGTTAATCAAAGTTATCTTGTTCTATTGATTCAGAATCTTTGGTTTAGTTGACCATAAAGTTACCAACTATAGTTACAGAGACGAGTCTTCAAGCCATCCCACTCCCACTTAATTCATTTTTGGATTGACCTGTAATACACTACCTACAAATTAAACATATGTGGGAGCTTATCACATTTTCTGCAACTTTTTTCCCTATTTGTGATTAAAATGGTTTATAATGAAAATATTTTATTATATAGCTTAATGATTCTATAAAGAGAATTATGCATTTTAGAATCTAATTTAATTATATAATTCTCAATGTAATTAAACCTTTTTGAAATTTGGTTGATACAAATTTCTATGATTAGATTTTTACTTATGAGTAATATATTGAAAATAGTAACTAATTAACCTAAATGAGAAAATTTTATTATTTTTATAAAAGAATAGGATTTTCAATATTTTTGTTAAGTATTATTTATAGTCAAAATATGATTTATTAGGACATTTTCACTTAAACTACAGTTATCACTATTTTTTAAAACAATAAAAAAACAATTCATTAATGTTATTAAAATTTTATGTTTTATAACACCTAAATAATACATGAAAAATATAAATTAAAATAACGATTTCATAATTGTAAAATATAGTGACAGATTTTGTATTTTCCCGGGTGATCTCTCTATATATAAAATTAAAATATCCTATAAAAATTATTACATCATATACTATAAATTTAATAGTAATTAGTTATAAAAATTATGTTTAGGATGATTTTAGTTACAATTACAATAAAATAGATATTTAGTATCAATTAGCAATCTGAGTTAAAAATTAAAAATTAACTTTAATTAGTTAATGATATTAAATTTGTGTCCAACATTCTAAATACACTATTCATTAACAGAATTTTGAAGAATTATTCTAATTAACGTTAGCTTAATTGATGTTAATTTATTAAAATTTTAAATTAAAATAGTTTAGTGTATGCTGTTAATAATAATATATTTTTATTTTAAAATTTATTTAATTAACTGTTTAAGTTTATATAAAATAAAATTTATTTTTAATATTAATTTATGATATGTCCATTGACCGATACTAATGATATTAATTTTAAATTTTATTTTTACATTATAAAAACTTATTGATTTATTCATAAAAAAAAATAGTGACGAATTTATATTTGTAAATAATTTTTTTATTCTCGAACGATTTTACCGATAAATTATATTTGTTGGTAGTGTCCGTTAATTATCGATGAACACAAATCTATCGATAAAATTCTTCGATCATGCGATTCAATACTCGTTAGTAATTTTTATTAAACGTCATATCGATAATAAATCCATCAATAAATTTGAGAATATTATTTTAAGTATAATAATATTAATAATTATAATTATAATAATAAGAGTAATTATAATAATAATAATGTTAATATTGCTGAAATTAATAAAAATTACAATAATAATATTAACAATAGTAATAATAATATTAATAATAATAATATACACTACAAAAAAATCATGAAATAGAAACCAATTTTTAGAGACCAAAATAATTAGTTACAATAAAAACTAAAATAGAGACATTTTAGAAACTAAAAGAAAATTGGTTTCTAAATTAGTTTATATTATTTTTTATTATTGTTAAATAGTTTATAAATTGGTATCTAATTAGCAACTAAGGTTTTAGATACCAATTATTTAGTTTATAGATTTAGTCTCTAAAATGCTAATTAGATACCAATTTTGAAACTATTTAACAATAATAAAAAATAATAGAAACTAATTTAGAAACCAAATTTCTTTTTAGTTTCTAAAATGGTCTCTAATTTAGTTACTATTGCAACTAATTATTTTGGTTTCTAGAAATTGGTTTCTATTTCATGATTTTCTTGTAGTAATATATCTATATATAAAAAAAATTCTCTATTATAATCGCTTTTAAAAATATTTAAAAATTGGGCTAGTAATGTTTCCGTTTTGGGCTAGTAATAAGTAATAATAATATTAAAAATAATATATTAATAATAATATTAATATATTAACAGTAGTATATTAATAATAAAAAACTTATTATAATCCCTAAATTTTCTTGATAGTGATCACAATTTCTTCAATGTTGTTAGTGGATCTAGGTTCGAAAATAATAATATTTCTTGTTACCGAAAAATGTAAAAATTCTAATATTAACATTATTTTATTAGATATTAAACTTTGGTTAGAAAAAAAAAGTTTGATTCAATTTTATGAATTTATTGCATTTTGATAAGGGAGCTTTTTTCTTTCCTCAGCCGTACATATGTTCATAATTAATTATGATTACAAGAAAATTATTTAGAAATCAAAATAATAAGATGTAATAGTAATTAAATTAGAATATATTTTAAAAATAAAAGAAAATTAATTTCTAAATTAATTTTTATTATTATTAAATAATTTTTAAATTGATATCTAATTAGTAACTAAGGTTTTTTTACCAAATTTAGAAATTAAATAATTAGTTAGTTAAAATCTTGGTTGTTAATTAGATATCAATTTAGAAACTATTTAATAATAATAGAAATTAATTTGAAAATAATTTTTTTTAGTTTCTAAAATATTCTCTAATTTAGTTACTATTACAACTAATTATTTTGGTATTTTGGTATCTAAATATTGCTTTCTATTTTATGATTTTGTTGTATGTTTTGAGTGAACAAATGTATATGAGTTTGAATAAATAAGTACTTTATATATAATATAATTTCTCTTGATAAAATAAAAACAAGAGGTATTTTGTATTCATTATCATCCAAACAAGTGAGGAGATGTGCTTGCAAGCTAAGAGTGAAAGAAAAAGATAAAGAAAAAGAGAGGAAAAAGTTAGAGAAAGAAGATAAAACCTCACCTGTAACTATCATGTCAACATAAAGGGTGTTCATTGACAGAAATGTTATCATGTTTTGATATAGCACTGCATATCGGCCAAAATATCTTCTGGATACACTGATTTATTTCTCAAAGTTCTTTAACAACATTTTACTCCCTCCATTGGGATTTCATACCCAGTGGCTTTAGCACTACCAAAAGGTGCTCTTTCTTTTCTTCTCAAAGACACCAAGAAAAACTATCTTCAGCATGTTGCTTTGCCAGTAGCATCACTACAATTAACACCTTGAATGCTTCACAGAGGGCAAAGATCATTATGAAAAGGGAAGTAAAAGCATGCAATGTGTAGTATTTTTATTTTGTGATAAGTCAGTCACTAAGATGTGTTTATTAAGATGGAGAAAAGCATGCAGTGTGTATTAAGATGTGTACGAAAAATGTACGAGCATGCTGGAGTGGACACAGAATGAGATACGTGCACGTATTAGCTTTGTTGGCCGCAAACTTTTTGAAGTAAGAAATAAAAGTGGTAAAAGAAAAAAGTGCAGTAGTGAAAGAAAGATTCATTCAGAAAGGTTCAGCTTCTGTGTGAGTGTTTGACCTAATTCTATTGCCATTAGATAATACGATAGTGGAATGGAATTTGGTATGTCTTAAAATTCAACCCACCCACAAACATAACTCCAAAATGTTTAAGACATATCATAATTTCCACCTTCCCTTTTTCCTTTTCCAAACTTAAATCTAGCAGCAACAATTCCTTCTTAAATTTCATACAAAATCATCATCCTCTCACTGATCAAAGTTTCAAAAACGACAACTTTTTCAAAATTTACAAAATTTAAGGAAAATTTTATTAGAATCTGATTAGACATACTATTTTACGATATTTCAGAAAAAAAATGCAATGAGATTTTTTTTATAATTAAAAGTAATTTATGTATGATTTTAAAATAAATTTTATGAAAATTTAGAATATTTTTACAAATTAATTTGAATTTATGAACTTGCTATTTTTTTTTTATCGGAATACTTAATGAAAAGCTCGTGAAATCATGTTGATAATTAATCTCCTGTCAGTTTTAAAAGTAAGATTACTTTTTAAAATTATATGTTTGGGAGATATTATTGGAATCAAACTAGAAAGCATTATTACTAGGTACAACAAATATAAGCTTTTTTTACAAAATTTTAGCGATAAATATAAAATTTATCATTATTTATTTATTATTTATGATTTTTTTTCTTGTCATTAGGGTTTATAATATAATAGTGAAAAACTAAAATAATATCACAATAATTATTACATTAATTTTTAATTAAGAACATATATTATAAATAATTATTAAAAAATTATATAATAAAATTGTTTTTTTATTAAAATAAGAATATAATAATTAGTATAAAATTTATTAACTATTTATAAATTAATATTTATTTATTATTAATGAAAATATATTAATTATTAGTTTGTTAAAATATATCATAAATTTATTTTATATATTTTAAAAAAACTTACAATTACATATACTTATATTAGTAGTAAAAAATATTAAATTTATGTTATTTTAGATTTAAATTTATGATTTTTTATAAGTTAATTTTATTTTCATATAGTGCAATTAAGAGTGATGCGTATTTGTATATTATTTGTGAGTATTTTTTTAATTTATCACAAAAAGTTAAAATTAAAACTTGACTCTTAATTTCATTCATCATTGAATTTATTGTTGGTTATCCCAAGATTATCATTCTTTCTATTTTTGTTTTCACTTATCTTTCATATAATTTGTTTTCAATCTTTTTCTAAGTTTAACACATAATGGAATTTGTTGCGAGAGATACTACAGAAAATTGGAAGGAGATTTACTCTAAGTCATCTAAGATTTGTGAAGGATTATCTTTGTATAAAATATGAAGTATATTTATGTAGAATATTTGATTGGATTTGGAATTTTTTTTTCTTATGAAAGTAAAAGAATCACATAACTAATGTATTTCCTCTTCAAGTAGTGTACTTAGTTGTAGACGCAGTCAATTACTCATGGATTTTATCAAAGCAAACCACCCTTTTTACTTTACAAAAATGATTGTGATTGTGAAGTTGAGGCAGACTCTTAAAAATATAATATTTCTTTTATATTTATCGACAAAATCCGTCAATTATCGATAATTAAGAAATTATGGACAAACACAAATTTATCAATAATTTTTTTCGATAAATCAAGAATTTAGTGTAGTAAAGTGTTCAAATATTTATTTTAACACTTATTTTGCTCAAACTAGAAAAATAAGGAAGGAATGACAATTTTAAAAGCTATATATAAAAGTTTTAGTTTAACATAAAGGATATAATATTTTTTTTAAAATAATTTGTACTTTTTTAAAATCTTTTCTTAGACACAATATTAATGTCTATGCTGACTTGGTAACTTTTCTTCAAGAAGATTAAAGTTAGCAATGGTTTCTAATGTTATTATGGTGATTTTTATTTGTATATATGTTAGGATGTGTCACTATTATATAATTAAATGTATTTTCTTTCTTATGTGTCACTATTATAGAATTAAATGTATATTCTTTCTTAATTATAAATGAGTGAGTTGTCATCTTCTATCTTATGTTAGTAATTTTATCTCATCATAATCCTTGAGTTTACATCCTGAAATCACAAATCTTCAGATCTAAAATTTTAAAGAGTGATCTAAGAAGTGATCTTTATATTTGGTTTTTGATTAAAATAATTTAAAAATAGGAAATTGTTAGAAATAAATTTTATTATATTGATTTGTTCTGTTGAAGTCTAAATTATGTGGAATAATGTATTAAAATGTCTTTAGAATCTTAAGAAAAAATTTAAAAAATCATTCTTAGGATTGATTATGGTCTATGCACTACAAGAAAAAAAAAAGGTTTTAAGGAAGGTTATTTAGTCAAGGTTGATATAATCCTAGAAATTGATTTAGTTAACGGAGGTTTTTTTAACCTTCATTAAGTTCCAAAGGTTATTAAAAAACCTCAGCAAAATAACAGAGCTTTTTTTAACCTTCATTAAATTTTAAAGGTTTATTTTTAAACTTCAGTAAAATAACGAAGATTTTTTTAACATCGTTAAATTCCAAAGATTTATTCTAAAATCTCAGCAAAATAATGAAGGTTTTTTTAACCTTCGTTAAATTCCAAAGATTTACTCTAAAATCTCAGTAAAATAACGAAGTTTTTTTAACCTTTGTTAAATTTCAAAGAATTTTTCTAAAACCTCAGCAAAATAACATATATTTTTTTAACCTTCGTTGAATTCCAAAGATTTATAGTAAAACATCAATAAAACACTCCAAAAATTTCAAATTTTAATTAATAAATATAATTAAATCTATTTATAAATAAATAATTAAAAACTATATAGTTTTAATATATTTTATAATTAAATTCTATAAAATTTTGAAAGTGTAACTTTACATTACAAATAAGTTTTCTAAAGTTTTAAAAATTTATTTTAAAAACTCGACAAAATAACATTGGATAATAAGTATATCAACAACTACTCTTGGATAATAATTATTTCAACGGTATTTGCATATTTTTTATGATTGATGGTAGTTGGTTTATATAATTCCTTTGTTACGAGCTCATACTTCAAAAAACTTCCCTTATTTTGTTTTAGCTTTTAATCTACTAATATCTTATGTACAATTTTAATTTTAGTTATAATTGTTAATATTTAATTCTCATGATTTTGGAATATTTCAAATTAAGGCCTTTATTTTAAAATGCATATAATAATTAATTCAATGTGAAAGTGAAAAGTGATAAAGTTAATTTCTCCTCGCAGTATGTTCTTGTAATATTTAGCCAAAAAAACACATGGCTTTGAAATCCACATATGATAGATAATACAATTATTTAGGATATATAAAATAACGATAAACACTAGTTGTTGTCGAGTTAGGTAACAATGACTTATGACCCAAGTTGGGGAAGTAAGGTGATGGAAGAAGCAATATTGGAGTAAGAAAAAGATATTGTCTTATTTAGTGTTTATTCTCCTTGAGTTTTTTTGGATGTGATCCTGCCTGTTGACCAAGACGCTGGAGCCTTGCCTCGTCAAACCTGGATCGGCTTCTGCGCCGTGTTAGCCTCCGTCCTTCGCCGTGATTCGCCTCAAGAACCTACAAAGACAGAACGGCGCCGCTGCGGCCGATCACGCTCCGACGCCCAAGTCAGCGATTGAACCACCAAATACTAAGAGAAAACTCAAGAACTCTAAGGAACCGTGCAAAAGTTCTCTCTCAGCGTACTCAAAACTCGCAAGCGTAAAGAAGTAATTTGAACGTGCGTACCTCAGAAGTTCGTTAGAATCTCTTATATACCTGGGCACTTTCTCTCTCCAGACAGTTACGCATCTGGGCACGTGGCTCGCATCTAGCTGTACACGTGTCACCATCTGGAGTATCCTTGACTTGGGCGCCTCTTCTTACTCTTCAGGTTTTTTGGCTAAGTTACTTATGCGTGACACAACTCAGTGCATAGCTGCCTTGGAGCGTGATCCCTTCTGCGTGGCGAGTTCGGGTGCCTTCACACACACCTTCCCTGTGGTCTCGCCGGCCGCCTTCATGATCTACTCTACCTGTTTCACCGTGTATGTTCAGGTAAGCTGTCTCCCGAGCTCATCCTCTGGCCAGCTAGGAAATAACTATCTGACTTCATCTTCAGCGATGTCCTTGTTTCGGCGATCTCTAATCACTTGGTCGCTTGGGCTCACATCTGGCAACTTCATCTCAAACCCGGTGACCGCCGGCTTAGGTATGCTAGAGATCGGAGCACGCCAACTTAATAACTGGCGACTACACGAGCCCCCCGACTTCCTCCCCTTCTGCCAGCCACGGGCCCTACTCAACACGCCTGCATAATAGCTCGCCGCCACGTCATCTCTTCCGACTACCAGGACGGTACACAAGCCCCCCAGTCTTAAGCGAAGACTTGTCCAGCGAAAAGACTAAAGGAGTCACGTCACTACCGATCTACGTGGCGCTGGCGCAGAATTCCAAGCGTTCGTACTTTCTGCTTTCCTGACGCTCCACCAAACACCTTTCCCATCGCCCGACACGTGGCTTTATCAACGGCTATCTTTAGTTGTCGTTTACGCTTCCAAAAATCATTTGAAAAACCCTTAAACCCATTTCATTTCTACTGTTCCATCATCTCTTTGCCTTCTCAAACGCTCTGAGTTTCTTCTGCAAAACCCACAACGCTCTTCAACTCTCTGAATCCCCAACTTCCTTCAGCGTTCGTCTGATCATCGAAAGGTACTCCCTTTACTTCTTCTGTTGATATCTGCTGCATTTTAACCGATTCGCATCATCCATTAACTGCCTGGTGCATACGCTGTGGGTTGTTTCTTCTTCTTCTCCCTTTTCGCACTTAGGGCTTCGTCTTCCATTTCTCCCATCATAACGAACTTTCGCTCGTTCGTCTTTTTCATCCTTCGTTCACAATCAAGTTGACCTTTGCAACCTTCGCTCACCTTTCTTTTCTTTTTTCCTTTGCAGTTCCTGCGATGGCTCGAACAAAGACCACCGCGAATCCTCCTCCCTCGTCACGAAACCCTCCATCTCAAGCTCACAACCCACCGCGAGCACCTGGTGCTCCCTCTTCCCAGGCTGAGAGGCCTGCATCCTCTCGCCCCAACCCCGCTCAGGCTACTCCACCAGTCGCTGGAGGAGCCTCCATCGCCTCTCCAGACTACAAAAAGCTATACCCCTGGGCCACCTCAACTTTGCTGAAGGAGACTTCTTCAGTAAACTCTGCTGTGGCAGTGCTTCGATTAAAGAAAGGGGACGAGCCCAACCTTTCGTTCCACAAGGAGCACGATGACAAGCTGACGGTGCTGCCTTGCCCCCCCGACGTGCCAGTCTGCGCAGATGACAAAGGGAACAACGACGAGTTGTTTTGCTTTGTATACACCACCTTATTCAAGAAGGTGAAGCTTAGGTTCCCCCTTACCCGTTTCGAACGGGAGCTACTAACCAAGCTCGACATCGCCGCTGCCCAGCTCCATCCCAACAGCTGGGCATTCGTGCGGGCGTTTCAAATTATATGCGCACATTTGGGACTACCGGCCTCGGTAGACGTGTTCCTCTTCCTGTTTGAGGCCAAGAACCCTGGAGATCGCCTTTGGGTGAGCCTGAATGGAATCGCTGGGAGGTCGATCCTTTCTATCTTCCAGCAGTCTTACAAGGATTTGGAAAGGAAAATTCGTCCAAGTGTGCCAGAATGATCGGGACACTTCGCTGCTCGACGGCTTTCCCTTGTACTGGGTAAACAAGGGTAAAGACTCCAAGGGAAGCTATAGAAAGCCAAGAAGCCCCGACAACATGGGCGATTTGGATAAGGATCTGTGCCTCTTCTGGAAGAGCGTGGCAGACGCTAACATCACCTTTCTCACTTCTGCGATCATCTCCTTTGAGTTCTTCGAGGGCCAACTCGAGGCTCGCATAGGTTAGTGCTTACCTTAACATCTAAGTTATTGCCCTGTGCTGCACCTCTGTTATTTGTTACTGGGCGTCTTGTCTGTTGCGCACTAGACTGGGTCTTTATTTTCTGCACCACTTGTTTGTCTCATTTGCATACTTACCCATGTGTTTATCTTTGTCTTTGAGCTGACCTGTATACCTTCGCATTATGCAGATCTCATGCTGGGTAAAGACAAACTAGCCGAATTGAGGGCGCTCGCCCGAGCTCATGGGTTGGCGTCGGGCTCCCAGACTGTGCCCAACTCGGTGGTGGAGATCGCCGCTGCTCAGGGCAGATCGCCCCCTCAAGGCCCAGCTCCTTCAGAAGCCTTGCCCGCCCAACAACGCAAAAAACTCATCCTAAGGAAGCCAAAGAGGAAAACTCCTCAGGTGGTCCATGAGGATGAAGAAGAGGACGATGAGGCAACTGAAGATGGCCTCATCACCAAAAGAAGAAGGGTGGCACCTTCTTCACCACCCGCTCCACCTCCTCTTCCAACACCATCACCGTCTTCACCACCAGCTCCCATTCCAACACCGCCTTCTCCCCCAGCTGCAACACCGCCGGTTCAAGCAGTACCTTTGGCGGCTGCATTTCCCGTGGTTGAGGCTACTGAGCCCAACTTCATGGAGAACCCTCCGAGCGCCTCCACGCCATTCATATCCGCTGGAGAAGGTCCTCCTTCAACTGCCTCGATCGCCGAAACCGCGCCAGGTGGGGATGAAGGTGCTCACAACTCGCCCATCATCATCACCGAGTCCCCCTCGTCACCACCACGCCAAGAAGCTCCAACCCAACAACCAATCCAAGAGGGCGGTGGTGAGAGCCAGCACCAGGCTCCTTCAGCGCCTCCACAAACAGCGGTTGCAACCCTTCCTCCTACGGTTAAAGGGATCTGGGAACCCTTCACAGCCAAACTCAGAATGATGGTAGAGGACCTTCCCTCCATCATATCAAAAGCTGTGGAGAGTTCCAGTAAGAAACTTCAGGACGATATCTCCGTGCTCCAAGAGGAGAATCGCCTAATAAGGATCGAGGCGGAGAAGTTGTCTTGCAACCTTATGCTAGCAGAGATCGACCATTCGAGAGTGGAGGACGCTATGAGCACTGAGCTGAGGGTGGCGCGCAAGGAGGCCACCGATCTACGCCATAGGGTGCACCTCTTAGCTCCAGAGAAAATTGAGCTGGAGAGCAAGCTGGTCCCATACCGTCTCAAGGTGGTTAGCCTGGAGGCGTCGATCGAAGCAGACGCAGCCAAGGTAGAAAACCTTGAGAAGAGGTCAGTAGATCGGGAGGTCCTCTTGGGCAAAGTTGAAAAAGAAAGAGATGACACCGCGGCTAAGCTCGCCGAGGCCAACAAGGAGAATGAAAGGATCGCCGCAGAGCTGGCCCAGGCGCAGGCGGAAAACAAGAAGGTTGCTGAAGACCTCCTTCAAGCTCGTGAGACAACTGAAGAACTAAAGAAACGAGCTGATGAGTTGGAACAGCAGACCGAGGGGCTCAAAAAGCAAACTGAAGAGCTCGAGCTGAGCTCCGCCCAAATCCTCGCTGCTGGGTTCGACGCCGCCCTGGAGCAATTTGCCTGCCAGTACCCTGATTTGGACCTCTCCATGGTGTCACTAAACAATGAAGTGGTGGATGGGAAGATCGTTCCTTCTGAAGACTAGCTGCTTCCCTCCATCACTTATTGATCTGCTTTCTCTCTTACACACACTTACCTGTAATAATTTTTCCCTTTTTGGTACATGTATTTTGAACTGATGCCGCGGTGTTATGACATTTCCTGCTTCTTTATATAATTTCTCTGTTAGCTTTATTTCTTCTTGTATAAATCGCTTAAACGAAATTGACTTAGCAATTCTGCGAGCGCGACTGTTCACTAACTGCTTCAAACTACCAACTTTCGAACAATAGTCTTCTAACAACTGGTGGACTTTTAAGATAATGAACCTCAGCGCGAAACCACTTTCCAAACAACGAGTTTCAACCCAACTAATAGTTTAAAACATAGCTCACCCAATCTGCCTTATCAAAACGGGCCTTAACTCTTGCCATCGCTTGAATTTCTTCTGATCGCCAAAGAGTCTTGGCGATACCAGCTTCCTCTTGCCTTCATAACTTGGCCGTTGCTCCGTCATCTGGGGGTAGAGGCGCCTTTCAGATCCTTCTCTACCTTCCCTGACTTTCAGAACAGCAAGCCGGATAGCTAAGTGTTCTCTTCGAACCTACCTTAGCTATCCTTTAAACTTCTTCCACCCTTCACACCGTACCTGAACTCGTTCAAGACGAGAAGGATTTTATCTTGCCTGAACTCGCTCATCGGCAAGAAGGTCTTTAACTCGCCTGAACTCGCTCATCGGCGAGAAGGTCTTTTCTCGTGCCTCTACATTGCCCCAGGGGCTACATCTTCTCTCCCCTGGAAACATTGAGGACTTTTACTGGTGCCTCTACATTGCCCTAGAGGCTACATCTTCTCTCCCCTGGAAGCACTGAGGACTTTTACTGGTGCCTCTACATTGCCCCAGAGGCTACATCTTCTCTCCCTTGGAAGCACTGAGGACTTTTTACTCTTTCTCGCCTGCACTCGCTCGACGGCGAGGAGGTCTTTATCTCTTTCTCACCTCAGGACGCGCGAGGGCGTTGAGGTCTTTTAAACATTGCTGGTGCCTCCGATCGCCGAAAGACGATGAGGACTTTAAACTTTAACTGATGCCGCCAATCGCCGGAAAGCGATGGGGACTTAGAAACTTTTCAGAAAGCATGCGACATAACTTCAAAACTCGCCTTAAATCACATTTGAGTGACACGGTCTTTCTTTTTCAAAACTCTTGCAATAACAACAAGCATGCAATCTAAAACACTTTAAACTTCGAAAACTCTTCTTTATTGGGTGGCCTCATTAAAAACCCTCCTTAAGGAAAAAAGAGTGCCCCCTTTTAAACTGTTTTAACAGAAAGCTTGCAAACTCTTCGTGTTTGTTTTTACTTACAAAGCTTTTAACTGTAATATAACTTCAGGTGCATGGCGTTCCAGGTGCGAGGAATCGCCCCTCCTTCCAGCGTTTCTAAGCGGTAGGCGCCGTTCCCGAGCGCCTCGGTTATCCTGAACGGTCCCGTCCACTTAGGCGACAACTTGTTTTCCATCTCATACTGGTGGGCCTTCCTCATCACCAGGTCGCCTTCTCTGAACTGCCTTGACATCACCTTCGAGTTATACCTTCGTTCAATCCTTCTTTTCACTGCCTCAGCCTTCACTCTTGCCTCCTCCCTGACCTTATCCAGCAAATCCAGATTCAGCCTTTTTTCCTCGTTCGAGTCTTCCCTACAAAGTTCTGGAATCTCGGCGAGCTCTCCTGGATTTCCACTGGAATCATTGCGTCGCATCCATAGACCAGGCTAAACGGGGTCTCATGGGTTCCTGACTGCTCGGTGGTGTGGTACGCCCAAACTATACGGGGTACCTCCTCAGCCCAACTTCCTTTGGCTTTCTCTAGCCTTCTCTTCAAACCTCTCAGCAATACCCGATTGGCTGACTCTACTTGGCCATTCGTCTGAGGGTGCTCGACGGATGCAAATACTTGCTGAATTCCCACCCCTTCGCACAACTTTTTCAACAGGTGACTTGCAAACTGAGTCCCGTTATCTGACACCAGGCGCTTGGGCACACCAAAATGGCACACGATGTTCTTCCACACAAAGCTCTCGATCTTGTGCGCGGTTATCTGGGCCACTGGTTCTGCTTCGATCCACTTGGTGAAATATTCAATTGCCACCACCAAGTACTTCATCTGCCTGATCGCCAATGGAAAAGGTCCCAGAATGTCGATCCCCCATGTATGAAACGGCCAAGGGCTGTAAATCGACTTCAACTCCTCGGGAGGCGCCTTGTGCCAATCGGCGTGCTGCTGACATTGCTTGCAACACTGTGCATACTTCTTGCAGTCTTCTCTCATTGTAGGCCAATAGTAACCTGCACGGAGGGTTCTTGCGGCCAGAGCTCGACCCCCGACGTGGCTTCCACATATCCCTTCATGGAGCTCGGCCATGATTCTTGTACATTTCTCTCCGTGCACACATTCCAGGAGTGGGTGTGTGAACCCAAACCTATACAACTCGCCATCAATCATCGTGAACTTGGTGGAGTTCTTCTTTATCTTCCTGGCCTCCGTCGGATCCAGCGGGAGAAGGCCATCCGCCAGGCATCGCTTGTACTGTGTTACCCAGGTGTCTGGCTCATGGGTAGCGCAGACCTGCGCCACGTTTACCTTCTCCTCCCGACACACCCTTATTCTCGGCGATCTCAAGGTCTCCTGGGTCAAAGACCTGTGACTCCTCGCCACTTTCTCCGTCGATTTGCTTATCTGAAGAACCAGGTGATCTGCCACAAATGCTCTGGGTGTCTTCAGAGTTTCTTGGATCACTGTCCTCTGCCTACCCCACTTGCCTGAACTGGCGAGCTTGGCTAGCAAGTCAGCTCGGGCATTCTGCTCTCTGGGCACATGCACCACTTCAAAGGAGACAAATGAACTCTTCAACTCCTGCACATACTCCAGGTAAGCTGCCATTTGTGGATCCTTGGCCTGGAACTCGCCTGTTACTTGTCCCGTGACCAACAGCGAATCACTCTTAGCCATTAACACCCTAGCTCCCATCTCCTTGGCCAGCAAGATACCGGCGATCAGCGCCTCATATTCTGCTTGATTGTTGCTGGCCTTGAAGGCAAACCTCAGGGACTGTTCAATCAGCACGCCGTTGGGCCCCTCCAAGATGACTCCAGCACCGCTGCCCTGCTGGTTCGACAATCCGTCCACCGAAAGCACCCAACGAAAATCATCCCCTTCAACTCGTGTCGCTTCAGACGAGAGCTCGACCATGAAGTCTGCGAAGATCTGCCCCTTGATCGGACCTCGGGGCTCATACTTGATGTCGAACTCCGACAGCTCCACCGCCCACTTCACCATCCTCCCAGCTACATGAGGCTTCTTCAGGACTTTATGGATGGGCAAGTCGGTCATCACCAGTATTGTAAAACTGTGAAAATAGTGGCGCAACCTTCTCGCCGAAAATACCACTGCCAGTGCAGCTTTCTCCAAGGCCTGATATCTTACTTCCGGGCCCTGCAGCACCTTGCTGACAAAATAAACAGGCTTTTGGGTCTGATCTTGGTCTAGGGCGAGCACCGCACTCACCGCCCTCTCAGTCACAGCAAAATACAACCTGAGAGGGGTCCCCATCAGCGGTTTGCACAAAACCGGCGGGCTCGCCAGGTACTCTTTAAGCTTGACGAAGGCTTCTTCACACTCCTTCGTCCAGGCAAATTTGTTGTTTCGCCTTAAACACTGAAAATACGGGTGACCCTTCTCCCCGCTGGCTGACACGAAACGAGACAGGGCGGCCATCCGACTTGTAAGTTGCTGCACTTCCTTCACGGTAGCCGGGTTCCTCATCGCCAAGATGGCAGCGCACTTATCAAGATTGGCTTCTATTCCTCTTTCAGTCAAGAGAAACCCCAAGAACTTTCCCGCCTCCACGCCAAAGATGCACTTCTCGGGATTCAGCTTTAACCTAAACTTGGCGATCGTAGTGAACAACTCCTCCAAGTCCGCAACGTGCTTGCTTTTCTCCGGCGAGGTCACGACCATGTCATCCACGTACGCTTGCACATTCCTTCCCAACATTGGTGCAAGTACCCGATCCATCAACCTCTGGTACGTGGCCCCCGCGTTCTTCAGCCCAAATGGCATCACCTTGTAGCAGTAGCACGATCTCTCGGTCATGAAGGCGGTCTTCTCTTCATCCATGGGATGCATCTTTATCTGGTTGTACCCCGAGAAGACATCCAGGAAACTCAGCAACTTACACCCTGTAGCACTGTCAACCAGGGCGTCTATGCTTGGCAAAGGATACGAATCCTTTGGGCAAGCCTTGTTCAGATCAGTGAAATCGACGCACATGCGCCATTTGCCATTGCTCTTATTCACCAGCACGACATTTGCTAGCCACTCGGGGTACTGGACCTCCCTGATATGGCCTGCAGCGAGGAGCTTCTGGGTTTCATCCCTGATCGCCTGCCTTCTCTCCTCGTTGAATTTCCTTCTTCTCTGTCGCACTGGTCTGACCTGGTTGTCCATTGCGAGATGATGGCACAAGAAGTCGGGGTCAATCCCCGGCATGTCTGAAGCAGACCATGCAACAGCATCCAGATGCCGTTCTATCACCTTGGCGATCTGGTCTTGGATCTCAGCCTCCAAGGATCTTCCCAACTTGAAGACCTTTCCCCCGATCTCCCTTTCGAGCCACTCCTCGACGGGTTTTGGTCTAGCTTCCCTGACGATCACCGCCCTGGCGATTCCCAGCTCCCTCGCTTCCTCAGGGCGATTCCTCGCCTCTTCTTCCCGCTCGGCGTTCTCTCCCTCAGCCTCAACATCCATCATGGCGACGTCTCCGCCGGTGGCCACCTCCATCGCCGCACCGACAACCCGCCACTCTGTTGGCTTGGGCCTCACACCGGGAGGCGGCGTCGTCGTGATGTAACTTACTGACCTCTTGTTTTTCAGGCTATTCTCATAGCACTTCTTTGCTTCTTTCTGGTCAGATTTGATGGTGATCACCACCCCTTCCATTGATGGCAACTTCACCTTCATGTGCCTGGTTGAAGGCACAGCTCCTATCCTGTTGAGCGTTGGTCTTCCCAACAGAATGTTATATGCTGAGGGAGCGTTCACGACGAGGTACTTGATTTTCTCCGTTCTCGAGCCCGCCTCATCCGTGAAAGTAGTTCTCAACTCTATATATGCGCACATTTGGGACTACCGCGCAAAAGTTCTCTCTCAGCGTACTCAAAACTCGCAAGCGTAAAGAAGTAATCTGAACGTGCGTACCTCAGAAGTTCGTTAGAATCTCTTATATACCTGGGCACTTTCTCTCTCCAGACAGTTACGCATCTGGGCACGTGGCTCGCATCTAGCTGTACACGTGTCACCATCTGGAGTATCCTTGACTTGGGCGCCTCTTCTTACTCTTCAGGTTTTTTGGCTAAGTTACTTATGCGTGACACAACTCAGTGCATAGCTGCCTTGGAGCGGGATCCTTTCTGCGTGGCGAGTTCGGGTGCCTTCACACACACCTTCCCTGTGGTCTCGCCGGCCGCCTTCATGATCTACTCTACCTGCTTCACCGTGTATGTTCAGGTAAGCTGTCTCCCGAGCTCATCCTCTGGCCAGCTAGGAAATAACTATCTGACTTCATCTTCGGCGATGTCCTTGTTTCGGCAATCTCTAATCACTTGGTCGCCTGGGCTCACATCTGGCTACTTCATCTCAAACCCGGTGACCGCCGGTTTAGGTATGCTAGAGATCGGAGCACGCCAACTTAATAACTGACGACTACACGAGCCCCCCGACTTCCTCCCCTTCTGCCAGCCACGGGCCCTACTCAACACGCCTGCATAATAGCTCGCCGCCACGTCATCTCTTCCGACTACCAGGACGGTACAGGATGTGACATCTGTTTCTTGTGGTCTGTATAAGGTTGGATCACTCCTGAAGTGATCCCTATTTATTTATTATTTTCTGTTGATAAAAAAAAGTGTGGCTGAATTGTGATTCCTTGTTAGGACTGCCGTTGGCGGCTATTGTGCCTGTGTCGGAGAGTAGTATGTCTATGGTGGAAGAGAGAAGTCAGGAGGATCGTTAGAGATTGTGGAAAATGAGGTTGAAGGTTATCTTAAACGGCAAATCATTTTACTTAAACCTATGATATTTTACGGAGGTTCTTAAACCCATGGTATTTTACGAAGATTTTGAAACCCATGGTATTTTACGGAGGTTCTTAAACTCATGGTATTTAACAGGGGTTCTGAAAGGCTTTTCCTAGAGGTGGCAATGCGGGGTGGGCCATGCAAGCTGGCCTGCGACCTGCTACCAAAAAGTGTGGGGCGGGTTCACTATTTTAGCCCGCTGATCCGCTTTGGCTCGCCTCGCATAACCTGCAGCCCGCGCAAGCCAACAATGGGGCGAGGCGGGTTGGCTCGCTGGCCCGCATAAATTAAAAAATTATTTTTTTTTGTAAAAAAAAATCATACTCCAAGTGTTAAGAGTGACAATGAATTTAGTTTTAAGTAAAATTTTATATTTAAAATTTGTTAATAAAAAAATAATATAAAGAAGAGATTTCAATAGGATAGTTAAAAAATTAGTCATCTTCATTAAAATGTTTTGTAGCAAAACTTTGATAAGATACTCTCATACTTTTACATACATATATAGGAAAAAATAGATGCAAAGCAAAACTTTAATTATTTTTAATAAAGCCTTCTAACAACCCTCATACTTGAATATATATTTTTATCTTAATTAAATAAATTGAAACATGGATAAAATTTTAATTTTTCAGTAGTAGGAATATTTTATTTTATAAAGAATGAAATTTTAATTAAAAAAAAATTCTTATGCAGGCTGGTCCGCAAGTCCGCAGGTTACTTCTTATGCAAGGCGAGCAAACCCGACCCGCACTCCTAATGTGGGGTGGGCCAACCCAGCCCTCATTTTACGGGCAAAGCGCGAGGCGGGCCTCTACGAGAACTAGCCTGCATTGCCACCCCAAGCTTTTCCTGAGATTTAAAAAAACTCGAGAAACACGTTCTCCAAGGATGATTTAGCGGAGGAAACTACAATCCTGGATAAATGACTTAATAGAGATTTTAATCCTGAATAATGTAAAAATAAATCTATGTTAAAAACATTTTTTTTTAATGGTGTTACTCGATAAGGATTAATAAAAACATCCATTTTTTTGAAAAAAATATTTTATTTTTTATATAGATGTTAGCATATTGAATACCTATACATGACTCTTAATGTTGAAATATTTGTTATGTATATGAGAAATGAATATTTAATAAATATTTTTAGACTTTATTAAGAACAAATTGCTATAAAGTATTATTAGAATCAATGTTGCATAAATATTTGATAGAAGATACCTTAATTTTGCTAATAAATTGTTCAAATTAATTTATTTTCAATTCTAAAAATGTATATTATTTAATTAGTTTTAGTTATTACATGATTATTTGTACACAATTTCAAATCATACATACTATTTAATTACTAATAATTCCTAGAGGATACAATACTCTTGTTTATCCAGTTTTGGATACTACAACATATTTTTGGTATGTTTATTAAGTAAAAAAGGATTATTTATACCAAATTATGGGGTGAGGATGAGGATGTGGGAAATTCCTGGATTAAAGACATTATTAGAGCTTAGAAGGAGCTTATAGCGGGTTGACATGATTCAAATAATAATGAGTTTTGATATTTTCATAATTCAACAACAATTTTTTTATATTATAATTGCTAAAAATACAAAAGAAAATAATATTTTACTGAATTTGAATAACAATAATAATTGTTTTATATTATAATTATTAAAAATATAAAAGAAAATAATATTTTACTAAAATATAAATAACGGTTGAATATGGTCAACTCACCATAGATTTCTAATTATGGAGGAAGGAAGAAAAATGGTCTGACAATTTTTGGAGTTTTGGAATTATATAAAATCTTTGATGTGATGAGTTTATAAATAAATATACAAAATAAAAAATAGTTTAGAATTAAATAATATGAAAAAATATTAAAATAATAATATAATTATATAAAAATTAAAGTTCTGAATATATCATTACAAAAAAGGAAAAAGTAATTAGAACAAACAATTACTAATTTTAGACAATCATTTTAGACTTGGTTGGATGGTGTAGCACTTTTGTATAATCCCTTACCTATAATAAAGTTTCTTTTTCGTTTTCAATATTTTATTTATTTATCGATCTCGCTTTTCAAATTATTAATCTTATTCGTACCTATAGTCTATGTAATATGCTGTCACTCTCATTTCTATTCTTTTAAGTTTCTTAATTATTTTGCATTCTAATCTACCCATGCAGTTTATCACTTTTGCTTTTGCTTTATAACTTTCATATGTTCATTCTTTTTGCTGTTTAGAATACATACTTTTTTTTATTCTAACAATTCAATTATCCAAATTTATAATTCTCTATTTAAATTATGTTAAGTACTATACTTTTTTTTACCTCAGTCTTTTCCGAAGTTAAGACTCAAATGACTACTTAATGAATTACATGCACATGATTGGAATTCAGGTTAGCCTTTAAATAAAAAAAAAGAAATTGTTTTTCACTGTCAACAAGTTTTATAAAATAACATAATATTTTATGTATCAGTAAAAATAAATTAAATCCACGTCATATTTAGCTCCAATAAAACAGAACCACATAATTGACGATAGTTTTTTTCTGCATGTGTATATATTTTACAAGAACCATAACAAAATTGAACTTAAAAGTCTTGTTTGAATTAATAATACAGAGAATGTATCAGAATATCTAACAAAGAATATTAATACAACGTGTTTACGTAACTACCCTAAAAAAAAACAATTAAAAATTAAAAAAACAAAATTAATATTAATTTTCTTGTAAAATTCTTGTATCCATATTTTTGTTAATACTCAGAGAAAATATATTTAGTAAATTGTCATGTTAAAAATATTTATAAATTATTATAAGTTCTAAAACTGGTTAATCCAATTGAAAGAAAAAAGACCCGACCAAAGTGCACATCAGAATTAGGCAGCAATGATTTTATTTAAGAAAATTTAAAATAAGTTACAGTATAAATATTAGCTTATATAGTGTTACATTACATAAGATAGTAAAAATATGGAACTTGATAAAGTGAGTTCTATCACTTACCACTTTCCGATTATTATTTAAATATCCAAATAATAGATTTTAAATTGTTTTCTTGTATTTTTGTCCCCTTTAATCCAAACCCAGGGTTATAATAAGTCAAATAAATGAATACATAACTCGGTAAAACAATTATAAATTACGCGTGGCTATGCAAAAACCAAAGGAGACAAACAATTATGCAAGGTTTAGGAGCTGACAGAGAAAGTGATTTCTCTGGTACCCATTGTCTGGTTATCTGACAAATAAAATCAAATAACCCTTTATTCATTCTTTATTGATTTTAAGAGGACCTAGCAGATTATATTTGCTGTTGTCACCTCTCCCCACCTAATTGAAAGGACACAATCAATATTTCATGAAATTATTTATAATTAATTATACCAAACTTCTATCAAAATTTAGATTACTTTGGTATTATAAATATAAAATTTATTACTTTATTTGAATATATTAATGTAAATTTTACAAGCCTTTTAGAATTGAAGAGTAGCTTGTGCATTTACATCAATATATCTAGTTATTAACTAATCTTTACACGTAATAGTCATAAAAATACAATAATATTTATCAATTCAAAATATTTCACCAATTAAAAAACATCATTTTTTAATCAACAATAAAGTTGTAATAAATATTATAGGTATTGTTATTTTTTATAAAAAGTAAGTATTTTTTTTATCAACAATAATTATATTGTATATGTATATACACTAGTACATAACAACTCATTAACACAGTTAAAAAAGTCATATAAAGATGGTTCTCAAACTGTTGTTATTGCGGGTGTCATTATAAATCATATGTTCATAACGGTGGTTTTATAACCATCGTTATAAAACCACATTAACAACATGTATAAAAAACTGTCGTTATTCCGTCAAATAATGCTTTGATAAACCTCTAATTTATACTAGGAAACATCGTGTAAAATTTCAGAATTAAGTGAAAGTATGGGAACTAAAACCATAAAATACCTTAAAAATACATAAATAATACTTAAAAATAAAAAAATAATAGTAAACGGTGGATTTTTGGACTTTTGGTCCATTCCAATTCCCTTTGGGTATTAGCTACCGTGTTCGTTGCCTCGTTTCGAACAACTTTCATTTTTTACGCGTCTCCATCCGACTTCCCTGTCAAAAGTTATGGTCGTTTGAAGTTTTTGTTGAGATTATGAGAGTGTAAGTACAAGAGCGGGGTGAATTGTACTTAGGAAAGTTTTTTCGCAAAAATGTTATTTAAGAAATCCTGACAGAAAAATAATAGATTGATTTAAAGAAAAACAAATTGATTTTCTTGTTTTAGGAAGCAATTTAAAAAATATAACAAATTCGTTTTAAAATCAACAAATTTTATTTCCGACTAATCAATTCAAAGTCTTTTATCCAAAGAAATTATTGAAGACAATGTTAGACTTTAAGCACTATGATTTAATAAAGTAACACTTTGAAGATTAAAATAAAAAGATACATGATTTATATTTTAATTTCCAAAACAATACCTTTAATCCACTCAGTTTTCACTTGAAACAATTATGTTAAGAAGATTTTAGGGAACACAAATTAAATCTAGCAAACACTCTTTACAAGTCCTTTTTCAAATCAGTTTTAATATTTTAAAATATTGAACAAGATTGCTTAACCAAATTTTAAATCATATAAACCTCAGTTAAGGATTAAGGATACCTTGAATCTTAAGAAGGATAAATTTCTAATTAGAATCTTGAAAGACACGATATGAATTAACCCTGTAGCAGTTAAAACAATTGATTAAATTTCAAAACAATATATTTATTTTATCACAGGTTTCTAGATTTCAGTTTTAAAGTAGTGATCAAGAAGGGAGAATGACACACATATACTGGTTCACTCAACAAGAGCAACATCTAGTCTCACCTTATACCAAAATGGATTCCACTAAAACAAAACAATCTTTACAAACCACATAGTTCTTGAACCCTCCAAGAACCAAGATCACAGGATGAAACACACTATTTCAGTAACACACTTACTTCTAGAAACTCTATCAAGAAGTACATACACACTTTTACAAGAGAAAATAATTAGGAAAGAAAACACCTTATTTGCAAACTAAGGAGTTCGAAGAAGGACCCTCACAGTTGCAGTACTTGGAAGAACCTTGAATCCCAAGCCAAGAGAACCAACACAAGAACACTTAAAAGTTTTTAAGAAAAAATTTCAAAAACTAAGCTCACTTCATAAAACACAATGAAAGCACTTGAAAATTGTATGCAAATTGTAATTGAAAGGGATGGTTTGACCTGAGATTAAGCTCCCTATTTATAGGTTTAAGATGAAAACAGTTTTTCCAAAACTACTTAAAAACTGTTATAAAACAATAGATTAAAGTACAAAAGAACAAATTGTTTTTTGAAAATACTCTTGGTGGTAACATAACCACTTTGTGATTAGTTAAAAACTAAAAGTGTGAACAAAACATAATTTGGAGTCAAAATAAAATTTTGAAAAAGCAAAACAGTTTTGATGTAGTGTCAATGAATCAATTGTTTTGTCAAACAACATATTAAATTTTTGTGCAGTAAAACAATTTTTGAAAAACTTGGAGTAGATAAAGTTCTTTTTAAGAAACCCTAGTGCTTAAGTTCATCATCGTGGGTATAAGACATGAGGTTGAGTGCAAAAGGCTAATTAAACAATTCTAACATAACTAAGACCATGAAATACATTCTTCAAACACCTTCAAACACGTTTTCTTCATCAAACACATCTTCATGAAAGTAGAGTAGAATCTTCACTTATCTTCAACAGTTTTTTAATGCTAATTTTTGCCAACTCCAAATCTATCACTCTTCTCCTCAATATAAGGACTCCTCCATCAAATATCCACTAAATGAAGTTTCCACAAACCCTAAACTATTAACTAATCAACATATACATTCAAATATTTATTAAAAATTTAAAACCCTAAACCTTAAAAATACTAACTTTCTATAGTGGATTTGCAGATGCAACCAAGTCCGTGGTGGCAGCGTGTGGTGGAGGTGCTAGCGGTGCGCAGAAGGTTTTTCCGACGTGCGAAGGTGAATTGTTGGCCCGTGGAGGCAAAGGCAGCTTGTGCGGCAGAATAGAAAAGAAGATGCTTGGCAACGCGAGGGTGTGGGGTGGATGCTCAGAGGCTTTATGCGGAGAGAGGAGAGCTTGAGGAACGGTGTCGGCGGCAATGGAAAGCTCAGTGGTGACGGCTACAAAGTTGCAAGAGGTGCTAAAGGGAGAAGAAGAAGACTATAGCAATGCTGAAGAGAGTGAGCGCGAGGGAGAAAAACAATGAGTATGAGCGCATGCTGTGGTTTTTTTTTTTTATATTTAGTTTTATAAAGATGGCCAATAGAGTAACCATCGTTATTTTTTCTACAAATTCATTTGTAACGACGATTCAATCTCATTGGAAATTCAAAAATATTACAAAATTGCCATCACGCTTTTTGCTACAATGTTTTTCTGTTAAATGTCATTATTCTTAGTCGTTATTTAGGGTTTATGTACTAGTGATAGGATACTTGGAATGTTAAATATATTGTATATGTATACGTATATAGGATATTTGGAATGTTTCAACAACATACAATAGTTTTAGAAAAAAAAAATAACAACCAATGTATTGTTACCCCCACTTTTACTTCATAACATTTGTTTTTTAGTATCTTGTCTAACTATTTCTTCTAGTCATTTGACAACACAATGGTTTCTCATGTTTTAGGCCTTTCAATAGTTTGAACTTCTCTCTGGGTCTACTATTGACAAAAATATAAATTGTTGACGTCTTTAGACATCCCTTCTGATGGAGATCAAATAGGGGAGGCTTTTATTAATGAAGGAAGAGGTTATTCACCCACACATTTGAAGTTCTTCCTTCTAGTCTTCTCAAAATTAAAAGAAGACATAAAATAAAGAGAGGATCAAGCCTAAAGCCAAAGAAGTCTACAAGCTTTCAAGAATGCGCTTCAATTAAATATCTCTCTTTATAGTTTCTTTTGTATTAAATTGTAAATAATATAGAATAGTGTTTAGGAAGGTGCTTAGAGGGAAACCTTAAGATACCTCTTTTGTAAAGCATCTTTAGGCATTAGTTTAGAATTTTCTAAAAGTTGACTCTTCATGTCTTCACTATAGGCGCTATAGTAGGTAATAGGGAAGAGACCTTTGGTTAGCTTCTTGTGTAAGCTTTGTGTACTCTTTGACCGGTCCTTCTCCTATATAAGGAGGGCTTGGGTCCTTCTAAATTCAGAATTGATATTTGAAGTAACAAAACTGTCCCAAATTGGTGATTGAGTGTAGTGAGAACTTGCCTTCTCCTCTTCCTAGTCTCATCTTGAGAGCCTTGGTTCCCTCAAGTGGCGACAATTCACACTTATCTTGGAGCTTTCACACTTCAAGTGGCGTGTTCATCAACCAAGAACTACAACCACATAAGTCTTCCTTCTTTTCCATCTATTTCTTCCATTTCCATGTCCATTTGAATTCATAAAACATGTCTTAGGCCTTTTCTTGCATTTCTATTCGGTGCTTTAGTTTCTTTTGCTATTTTGTTCGGTTCATCTTCTCCTTTGCAGAATATAATCAGTTCATCTTCCTTTTCTATATTTTTGTTCGGTTCATTTCACTTTTAAGGCTTTTTAATCGGTTCATTTGAACTTTTACATCTTTTAATCGGTTCAATTGGCAAGAAATGGAACTTCCATATGAGTTTTGGTGTTTGGTGCAAGTTTTGGTGAGTTCTTGAAACATAGAACATTGATCCATTTCTATAAAAGTGCCTATTCAATCTCCAACTCAAGTTGATTCCATAAAATGTCAAAGAATCATCTATATCTTGCTATTGGAATCATATCACCTTCTTCTAGCTAATCCAATTTGTACAAAATTTTAATCTTTTCCATCATGCTATCAATGAAATCTCACCAAACTGAATAATAGGATTTCATTACAATGTAACTGTACTATTCGATCATGGTCGGGTGACCCGACCACTTAAAACATACTGCTTCGGCCCACTAAACTCATGCCCAACAGGCAGAGCTCCACCTAAATGAAAATAAGCCCAATAGCCCGAAATGAGGTCGACTTAAATAAATATTAAAATACATTAAGCGCTTTAAAAACAACAAGAAACAAAAAAAAAATGGAATGTCTAACAAACTGGATAAGATATTTAAATTTATCATAAGTTTCATCAAATAAAAATAGACAGAGACGATACTTTGTGATCTACACCCCTGAAATAAGGAAAAATATATTAAAGTTTTTAGCTACTCCTAAGGGAGGATCGACAAGTGTTATAAAAGGACCTTTAAACCCCGAACAAAGGTGATACAATCCAATTTAAGCTAAGTACACCCCAATTTATGTTAAGTGAACCCTACTCTAGCTAATTCATCCATTTGGACCCCCAAAGTGAGCTCAATTTATTTACATAAACTTGTCTTTTAAAAAGACCAGAAGAAAGAACATTTGATGCTCTGGCCTATGTCCAGTTCTTCTTCTACTGAGGTCCTTCTAAAGTTTGGTGGGGTCTTGTCTTGGATGCTGAGATGACTGGCTTAATTGTGAAGTGTCTATTGTATCTTGGTTATCTTCTTGTCTAATTGGATTGTATCAAAAGGTAAGTATTGTTGAAGATGGATGAAGCTCATCTCTACCTAACCTTAGTGTGTTTGATGTAGATGTTAGCTAGTTTGCTTTGTAGGTTGCAATCTGTCTTAAATGATCTTGTACTTTAGGGTTGTGTGTATTCAAGGTTGCCTTTTGCTACATGACCTATCCTAGATGCCTAACCAAGCATAGATCAAGCACTTGAAGTGGTTAAAAGTTTTTCCAAAAGCTTTTTAGAGTTCTCTCCAAAAATCAGGATACTGCACAAAAATAAATCTGTTTCTCTGTAAAAGAATAGGTTTATTTTTGGTGTGCTGAAAGGATTTTCGAAAGTTGGTTAGGGCACCAAAGGTACAACTCAGTCAGTTATTTGAGTTAGCTGAGTTGACAGTTTTCCTAAAATAAATCTGTTTAGTTTAAAACTGAATCTGTTGTTTTCATAACAACTTTTCAACTGTTTTTTGAAAAGAAGTTAGAAACTGTTTTCTATATAAAGAAAAGCTTCTCTCACATGAAAGGATGCTGAGCAATCACGTTTTTGACAGAGATTAAACATTTTCTATGTGAGAAGAAGGATTGAAAAGAGTTTTTAAAAGGTTTTCCAAAGGGATTTTCAAGTGTGCTTGTTCTAGGAAAACTTTGATCTTGGTGAAGGTGCTGGTGCAGTTCTGCAGCAAATTGAACTACTGGTTTCGAGTTCTTGCATCTTCTTTTCAGGTGTTACCTTTCCTTTATTCTGGTTTGTAAAGGTGTAAGTGTTAGTCACTCCTTGATAGGGTTTCTTGGAGTGCAAGGTGTGCTGAAATAGGGTTTTTCAGCATTGGTTGTATTGTTCTTGTAGTGTTCAAGAACTGTTGTGTTTGTAAGTGATTGATACTGTTTTTAGTGGATTCCACCTTGGAGTAAGGTGAAACTGGATGTAGCTCTTTATGAGTGAACCAGTATAAAAGCTTTCCTGTACTTTTCTTCTCATCCCTCCACTCGTTTATGGTTTTTGCTTAATTCTGTCAAGAACGAAATCTGTTCATTTGAAACCAAATCTGTTAATTCTGGGTTTAATAAAAACTGTTCTTCCTGATTTTTTAAAGTTCTCTAATCACTAACACAGTATTTGTATATGAGGTTTTCATTGATTTAAGGAAAAAT
The DNA here is from genome assembly GCF_000499845.2 of Phaseolus vulgaris. NCBI lineage: Eukaryota > Viridiplantae > Streptophyta > Magnoliopsida > Fabales > Fabaceae > Phaseolus > Phaseolus vulgaris. The sequence continues at coordinate 39,745,975 of NC_023759.2, forward strand.
AGTCTTATTCATTAAATCCTGACAAAGATTCATTTCCTTTGTAACCTTGTGTTGAATGAACTTGACTGTTTTCTTGGCATAATCTGTATTCTTCAAACTGGTAAAATTTAACCAATCTGACTCTGTTATACCTCTCTGTTGATTGCAATTTTAATCTGAACAAGTTCAAAATTGTGTTAGACTGTTATGAAGAATCAATCTGTTTCAAATAAAATCAATCTGTTCTTTTTACCTCTGTTACATTGTAAACTAGCCTCTTCTGCGAAAATTTGATAAGCTCAATTCACCCCTCCCCTCTTGAACTTAGACACTGTTTAACTCTAACAAGTATTCTTTCAGGAAATACACGTTACACTCATATTTTTTATGCCCTCACTAACTTGATCGTTGGAATCTTATCAACCGGTGGAACTCCTCTCCTTGTGATCTCCGAGCTCCTCAAAGCAGAAATCTTGAAGATTGACTCGGAATCCACCTAGCAAGATTCAACCTAGGTTTGCTGATGAGAACATACTTTTCATTTTAGATCTCATCCTTTCTACAACGCTGTTGGCTACCAACACACCATCAAGTTATCCTATTCCAATGAAGAAAGTTGACCATGTTTCTCTTTTAGCTTAGGTATAAAATTTTTCAATATATTTGATTACACTTTTGATAATGTCTTGTACATACTGCCAACCAGAGGTGTATGTTTATATTCATCCAATCCTTAAGGTTAGTTCCCTTAGGTATTAATGTTATAAAGGAATCATCATTTTTCTTTAACCCGTTTCTATTACTTTGAAATTCATTGGCAACCTGTAACATTTCCACTTTAAAAGTTTCTAAAAGAGATTTATAAACCTAAAATTAAATCCATTTAGGCCATAACTTTTACTATTCTCAATTTCATAGTGATTCCTTGATCTCTATTACTGTGAACTTTCCTATTAACTTCATGTTTGGAGGAAATTATATTCCCAACTTAAGGTTAAGGCTTATTTTCTCATTTAACATGTCTTTATAGAATGTTTTGACCTCCTCCTTTACTATTTTTTAGTTCTCACACCGCGTACGTTTGCACCTTTAATCCTATTTTTAATTCTCCCTTAGTTATAGTGTTATAATATTATCCATTATGCACTAGATTTTTTTATGTCTAAATATTCTTGCCCAAAGCTTATGTTTTCAAGCTTAGGAAAGAGTTGTTTTCTCTCCTTCTTACTTTATTAATCTAATACATTCACCACAAGAAAAAATGGTTTTAACAGGAGTTTGTTTTTACATTATTCAGGGTTAAAATCTCTGTTAAGTCATTTATCCAGGGTTGCAATTTCCCTCGCTAAACCATCCCTGGGGAAGGTGTTCCCTGTGGTTTTTTAAAACCGCAGGAAAATTCTTTCAAAATCCTTGTTAAATACCATGGGTTTAAAAATATCCGTAACCATATGTTTAAAAATCTCTGTAAAATACCATTGATTTAAAAACCTTCATTAAATACCATGGGTTTAAGAACCTCTATAAAATGTTATGGATTTCAAAACTTTTGTAAAATGACTTGCCATCTGAAATAACCTTCAACTCCATTTTCCACAATTTCTAACAATCTTCCTGACTTCTCTCCTCCACCATAGACACACTGCTCTACGACACACGCTCAATGGACGCCGATGGCAGTCCTAGCAAGGAATCACAATTTAGCACCACTTATGTCTATTATATCTAAGGAGAAGAAACACTAAATAAGGCACTATCATTGCTTCTTCCATCCCCTTACTGCCCCAACTCAAGTCACAAGCCACTGTTACCTAGTTCGACAACAACTGATGTTTATCATTGTTTTATATATCCTAAATAATTGCATTATCTATCAGATGTGTGCTTCAAAGTCATGTGTGTTCTTGGCTTCAAAGGCTTCAAAGATTGCAAAAATATATTGCGAAGAGAAATTATTTTATCACTTCTTGATCCTGCCTGTTGACCAGAACGCGAGAGCCTTGCCTCGTCAAAGGTATCTTCCTCTGGATTGGCTTTGCACTGTGCTAGCTTCCGTCCTTCACCTTGATTCACCTTAAGAACCTGCAAAAGACAGAACGACGCTGCTGCGGCCGATCGCGCTCCGACGCTCAAGTCAGCGACTGAACCACCAAAATACTAAGAGGAAAACTAAGAACTTCAGGGACCGTGCAATATTCTCTCTCAGCGTACTCAAGTTCTCGCAAGCGTAAAAGAAGTATTCTAAAACGCGCGTACCTCAGAAGTTCGTTAGAATCCCTTATATACCTATGCATCTTCTCTCTCCTGACAGTTACACATCTGAACACGTGGCTCGCATCCAGCTGTACACGTGTCACCATCTGGAGCATCCTCTGCTTGAGCGTCACTTCTTACTCTTTAGGCTGTTCGACTAAGTTACCCACGCAGGGAGTAACTCGGTGTATAACTGCCTTGGAGCGCGATCTCTTATGTGTGGCGAGTACGGGTGTCATCATACACACCTTCCCTGTGGTCTCGCCGACCGCCATCATGATCTGCTTCACTTGCTTCACCATGCATGTTTGGGTAAGCTGTTCCCTGGCCTCAACCTCTGGCAAGCTAGGGAATGACCATCTGACAACTTCATCCTTCGCCTCGGAAGCCTTGAACAAGCTTTCTTGATCTTTCGGCGATGTCCTCCTCTCGGCGATCTCCGATCGCCTTGTCGCCTGGGTTCGCACCCGGCGACTACGACACAAACTTGGTGACCGCCGGTTTAGGTATGCTAGAGATCGGGGCACGCCAACTTAACGACCGGCGACTACACGAGCCCCCCGACTTCCTTCCCTTCTGTCAGCCAGGAATCCCGTTCAACACGCCTATATTATAGCTTGCTGCCACGTCATCACTTCCGACTACCTGGGCGGTACACAAGCCCCCCAGTCTTAAGCGAAGACTTGTCCAGCGAAAAGACTAAGAGGTCACATCACTGCCGATCTACGTGGCACTGGCACGGAATTCCAAACGTTCGTACCCTCTGCTTTTCTGACGCTCCACCAAACCCCTTTTTCCAATCGCTCGACACGTGGCTTCATCAACGATTATCTTCAACTGTCGTTTGCGCTTCCAAAAACGTTTGAAAAACCCTTAAACCCTTTCATTTCTACTGTTTCATCATCTCTCTGCATTCTCAAACGTTCTGAGTTTTCTCTGCGAACCCACGACGCTCCTCAACTCTCTCAATCTCCAACTCCCTTCAACGCTCATCTGATCATCAAAAGGTACCTCTTTTACTTCTTCTGTTGATATTTGCTGCATTTTAGCCGATTAGCATCATCCATTATCTGCCTGGTGCATACGTTGTGGGTTGTTTTCTCATTTTCTTCCCTCTCGTAACTTAGGGCTTCATCTTCCATTGCGTTCATCCCAACGAACTCCCGTTCGTTCGTTTTCCTTTCTTCGTCCTCAATCGAGTCGTTCTCTGTAACCTTTGTTCATCCTTTTCCCTTTTCCTTTGCAGTTCCTGCGATGGCTCATACAAAGTCCACCGCGAACCCCCCTTCTTCGTCGCGAAACCCTCCACCCCAAGCGCGCAGGGTTGCTGTTGGGGAAAATCCTCTACCAGTGCGTGACCCAACACGAGCATCTGGCGCTCCTTCTTCTCAGGATGAGAGGCCCGCAACTTCTCACGCCAACCCTGCTCAGGCAACTCCGCCAGTCGCCGGAGGTGCCTCCCTACCCCCAAAGGACTACAAGAAACTCTACCCTTAGGCCACCTCAGCTTTGTTGAAAGAAACCTCTTCCATAAACATAGAGTTGGGCGTGCACCGACTAAGGAAAGGGGACCAATCCAAGCTCTCATTCCATAAAAAGCATGACAGCAAAATGGCCGTGTTGCCTTGCCACCCGGATGAGCCGATCTGTGCCGACGATAAAGCGAACAATAGCGAGCTGTTATGCTTCCTCTACGCGACGTTCTTCAAGAAGGTGAAGCTCCGACTTCCCTTTACTCGCTTTGAGAGGGAGCTGTTAACCGAGCTCGATATCGCCCCCGCCCAGCTTCATCCCAAGAGCTGGGCTTTCGTACGGGCGTTCCAGATCATGTGTGCACACCTGGGACTGCCAGCTTCGGTTGACGTTTTCCTCTTCCTCTTCGAAGCTAAGAATCCAGGAGACCGCCTCTGGATTAGCCTGAACGGGATTGCTGGGAGGTCAATCCTCTCAATCTTCCAGCAATCTTACAAAGATTGGAAGGGAAAATTCGTGAAGGTGTGCGCCAACGACCAAGATCCTTCTCTGCTCGACGGCTTCCCCTTGTACTGGGTACACAAGGGGAACAAAGACGCCAAAGAAAGCTTTAGGAGGCCCAGAAGTCCCGACACCATGGGTGAGCTAGACAAAGATCTATGCCTTTTCTGGAAGAAAGTAGCAGCCGCCAACATCACCTTCCCCACCTCCTCAATAATCTCCTTCGAGTTCCTCGAGGGCCAACTCGAAGCTCATATAGGTTAGCCTTCACCTCGACACTTAGGTTTTCGTTTTGTGTTGGGACTGATTTCGCATCTCTGTTATCTGCCATTGGGCGTCCTGCTTGTTGCGTACTGGTCTTGGCTTTTAATTCATGTGCCACTTGTTTGCATTATTCGCACGCATACTCGTATATTTCGCCTTTGCTTTTGTGCTTACTTGTCTATTTTTACCCTGTGCAGACCTCATGTTGGGCAAAAGCAAACTAGCTGAACTGAGGGCGCTCGCCCGAACTCATAAGTTGGCGACGGGTTCCCAAACCGTGCCTAACTCGGTGGTGTAGATCGTCGTTGCCCAGGGCAGATCGCCTCCTCAAGGTCCAACTCCTCCAGAAACACTACCCGCCCCCCAACGAAAAACTCGTCTTGAGGAAACCAAAGAGGAAAACTCCTCAAGTGGTTCAAGAGGATGAGGATGACGAGGCAACTGAGGACGACCTTGTTACTAAAAGAACAAGGGTGGCGCCTTCTTCACCACCCGCTCTCCCAACACCAACACCGCCCTCTCCCCCAGCTCCAACACCGCCAGTCCAAGCAACACCCTTGGCGGTCGCGCTCCCTGTGGTTGAAGGCAGCGAGCCTAACTTTATAGAGAACCCTCCAAGCGCTTCCACACGCTGGAGAGGGTCCTCCTTCAACCACTTCTATTGCTGGGGTCGCACCAGGTGGAGATGAAGGTGCCCACAACTCGCCGATACTCATAATCGAGTCCCCCACTTCAACACCACGCCAGGAAGCCCCCCTCGCTCTACCAACTCAAGAGGGTGGTGGTGAAAGCCAGCACCAGGCTCCTTCAGCACCTCCACCAACAACAGCTGCAAGCCTTCCCCCCTCGATCGAAGAGTTCTGGGGGCCCTTCACAGCTAAACTAAAAATGATGGCAGAGGACCTCCCCTCAATCATAACAAAGGCTGTGAAGAGCTCGAACAAGAAGCTTCAGGACGAGATCTCAACGCTCCAGGAGGAGAATCGCCTGATAAGGATTGAGGCAGAAAAACTGTCTTGCAATCTGATGGTGGCAGAAATCGATCACTCAAGGGTGGAGGACGCCATGAGTGCTGAGCTGAGGGTTGCACGCAAGGAGGCCTTCGATCTGCGCCAGAAACTGCACCTCCTAGCTTAAGGGAAAGTCGAGCTGGAGAGTAAGCTGGTTCCCTACAGGCTCAAGGTGGCCAACTTGGAGGCATTAATAAAAGCAGATGCAGCCAAGGTGGAGAACCTTGAAAAAAGGTCGGCTGATCGGGAGGTCCTCCTCGGAAAGGTCGAGAAGGAGAGGGACGACGCCGTGGCTGAGCTCGCCAAGGCTCAAGAGGAAAACAGAAAAACTGCTGCAGAGCTGGCCCAGGCGCAGGACGAAGGCAAAAAGGTTGCTGAAGACCTTGCTCAAGCTCGTGGGGAAACTGAAGAACTGAAGAAACGAGCTGACGAGCTGAAGCAATAAACCGAGGAGCTCAAGCAACAAACCGAAGAGCTCGAGCAAAGCTCCGCCCAAGTCCTTGCCGCCGGGTTCGACGCCGCCCTGGAGCAAATCGCTTGCCAGTATCCTGAGCTCGACCTCTCCATGGTGTCGATCTGCAACGAAGTGGTGGATGGGAAGATCGTGCCCTCCGAAGATTAATCGCTTCCCTCCATCACTTATTTCCTGAGATTTAGCGCTTATTTTTGTTTGCCCGATCTTTACTTGTAATTTTCCTTCTTTTGTATTCGAACTGGTACAACTTCTATTATACCTTCTTCACTTTTGCACCTCGTTTCTCTGTTTACTTCGTCTTTCCTTTTTAACCTTCATCTGCTTTCTCCCTCGCTGTATGGTTGATCAACTCATCCTGTAGAACTTGCTTTAAACAAATTGACTTAGCGATTCCTCGGGCTCAACCGTTTACTCACTGCTTCAAACTCGAGCAAACTATCAATCTTATATCAACTCATCAACTGTTAACTCAAAGTGAAAACTCGAGCAACTTATTATTCTTCAAGCGATGATATTTAATATAACTTGCAAACCTAAGGCAATTAGCTACTTACTAGGCAGCAGGTTTCAACTCAAACTGGTATTTCAATACAGTTTACCTGATCTGCCAGGCAAGGTTAGCCCTTACTTCTGTCATCGCCTGGAATTCTTCTGATCGCCATAGGGTTCTGGCGATGTAAGCTTCTTTTGCCTTCATAACTTGGCTATTGTTCCCTCATCTGGGGGTAGAGGTGCCTTTCGGATCCTTCTCTACCTCCCTGAGTTTCAGAACAATAAGCCGGATAGCAAGGTGTTCTCTTTGAACCTACCCTAGCCATCCTTTAAACTTCTTCCACCCTTCACACCATACATGAACTCGTTCAAGATGAGAAGGATTTTATCTTGCTTGAACTCGCTCGACGGCGAGAAGGACTTTATCTTGCCTGAACTCGCTCGACGGCGAGAAGGACTTTATCTGGTGCCTCTACTTTGCCCAGGGTTTACATCTCCTCTTCCCCGGATGCACTGAGGACTTTCAATCTTGCCTCTATCTGCTGGTGCAGAGAGGTCTTTTGATCTGATCTCGCCTGCGCTCGCACGAAGTCGAGGAGGACTTTATCTGGTGCCTCTACTTTGCCCATGGTTTACATCTCCTCTTCCGTGGATGCACTGAGGACTTTTAATCTCTTTCTCGCCTCAAGACGCGCGAGGGCGTTGAGGTCTTTAACTCTTTCTCGCCTCAAACGCGCGAGGGCGTTGAGGTCTTTAATCATTGCTGGTGCCTCCGATCGCCGAAAGACGATGAGGACTTTAAAACTTTAACTGTGCCGCCAATCGCCGAAAAACGATGGGGACTTAAAAACTTTAACTGTGTCGCCAGTCGCCGAAAAACGATGGGGACTTAAAAACTTTAACTGATGCCGCCGATCGCCGAAAAACGATGGGGACTTAAAAACTTTAACTGATGCCGCCGATCACCGAAAAAGGATGGGGACTTAAAAACTTTAACTGATGCCGCCGATCGTCGAAAAAAGATGGGGACTTAAAAACTTTAACTGATGCTGCCGATCGCCGAAAAACAATGGGGACTTAAAAACTTTAACTGATGCCGCTTATCACCGAAAAACGATGGGGACTTAAAAACTTTAACTGAGAGCATGCACCTTTTCTACAAGCTTTCAACATAAACATGGATGCAAACTCAAAACTTAAGCTTGAAAACTCTTCTTTTATTGGGTGGCCTCATTAAAAACCCTCCTTAGGGAAAAAAGAGTGCCCCCTTTTAACTGTTTTAACAGAAAACTTGCAAATCTTTTCATGTTCGTTTCTACTTACAAAGCTTTAACTGTAATATAACTTGAGGTGTGTGGCATTCCAAGTGCGAGGAATCGCCCCTCCTTCCAATGTCTCTAGGCGATAGGTGCCGTTCCCGAGCGCCTCGGTTATTCTGAACGGTCTTGTCCACTTAGGCGATAACTTGTTTTCCATCTCGTACTGGTGGGCCTTCCTCATTACCAGGTCGCCCTCTTTAAATTGCCTTGGCATCACCTTCGAGTTGTATCTTCGTTCAATCCTCCTTTTCACCGCCTCGGCTTTTAATCTCGCCTCTTCCTTGACCTCATCCAGCAAATCCAGATTCAACCTTCTTTCTTCATTCGAGTGTTCCGCTACAAAGTGCTGGAATCTCGACGAGCTCTCCTGGATTTCCATTGGAATCATTGCGTCGCATCCATATACCAAGCTAAACGGGGTCTCGTGGGTTCCTGACTGCTCGGTGGTGTGGTACGCCCAGACTATGCGGGGTACCTCCTCAGCCCACGATCCCTTGACTTTCTCTAGCCTTCTCTTCAAACCTCTTAGCAACACCCGATTGGCGGACTCTACTTGGCCGTTTGTCTGAGGGTGCTCGACAGATGCAAACACCTGCTGAATTCCCACCTCTTCGCACAGCTTCTTTAGCAGGTGACTTGCAAACTGAGTCCCATTGTCTGACACCAGGCGCTTAGGCACACCAAACCGGCACACGATGTTCTTCCATACAAAGCTCTCGATCTTGTGTGCGGTGATCTGGGCTACTGGTTCTGCTTCGATCCATTTGGTGAAATATTCAATCGCCACCACCAAGTACTTCATCTGCCTGATCGCCAATGGGAAAGGTCTCAGGATGTCAATTCCCCACGTATGAAACGGCCAAGGGCTGTAAATCGACTTTAACTCCTCTGGGGGCGCTTCGTGCCAATCGGCGTGCTGCTGACAATGCTTGCAACACTGTGCATACTTCTTGCAGTCCTCCCTCATTGTTGGCCAGTAGTAACCTGCACGGAGAGTTCTTGCAGCCAGAGCTCGACCCCCGACGTGACTTCCGCATACCCCTTCATGGAGCTCGGCCATAATTCTTGTACATTTTTCTTCGTGCACACATTCCAGGAGTGGGTGTGTGAACCCAAACCTATACAACTCGCCATCAATCATTGTGAACTTGTTGGAGTTCTTCTTTATCTTCCTAGCCTCCGTCGGATCCAGCGGGAGAAGGTCATCTGCCAGGCAGCGCTGGTACTGGGTTATCCATGTGTCTGGCTCATGCGTAGCGCAGACCTGCGTCATGTTCACCATCTCCCCCCGACATGCTCTTATTCTCGGCGATCTCAAGGTCTCCTGAGTCAAAGACCTATGACTCCTCGCCGCTTTCTCCGTCAACTTGCTTATTTGGAGAAGCAGGTGATCTGCCACAAATGCCCTAGGCGTCTTTAGACTTTCTTGGATCACCGTCCTCTGCCTACCCCCTTGCCCGAACTGGCGAGCTTAGCTAGCAAGTCTGCTCGGGCATTCTGCTCTCTGGGCACATGCGCCACTTCAAACGAAACAAAGGAACCCTTCAACTCCTGCACATACTCCAAGTAAGCCGCCATTTGTAGATCCTTAGCCTGGAACTCGCCTGTTACTTGTCCCGTGACTAATAACGAGTCACTCTTAGCCATCAGCACCCTAGCTCCCATCTCCTTGGCCAACAAGATTCCGGCGATCAACGCCTCATACTCTGCTTGATTGTTGCTGGCTTTGAAGGCAAACCTCAGGGACTGTTCTATCAGCACGCTGTTGGGCCCTTCTAGAATGACTCCAGCACTGCTACCCTGCTGGTTCGACGATCCGTCCACCGAGAGCACCCAACGAAAATCATCCCTTCAACTCGTGCTGCTTCTGACGAGAGTTCGACCACAAAATCGGCGAAAATCTGCCCCTTGATCGGACCTCGGGGCTCATACTTGATGTCGAACTCCGACAGCTCCACCGCCCACTTCACCATCCTCCCAGCTACATCAGGCTTCTTCAGGACTTTATGGATGGACAAGTCGGTCATCACCAGTATTGTAAAACTGTGAAAATAGTGGCGCAACCTTCTCGCCGAAAATACCACTGCCAGTGCAGCTTTCTCCAAGGCCTGATACCTCACCTCCGGGCCTTGCAACACCTTGCTGACGAAATAAATAGGCTTCTGAGCCTGATCATGGTCTTGGGCGAGCACCACACTCACCGCCCTCTCAGTCACAGCAAAATACAACCTGAGAGGGGTCCCTACAAGGGGTTTGCACGAAACCGGCGGGCTCGCCAGGTACTCTTTAAGCCTGACGAAGGCCTCTTCGCACTCCTTCGTCCAAGCAAACTTATTGTTTCGTCTTAAACACTGGAAGTACGGATGACCTTTCTCCCCGCTAGCTGATACGAAACGAGATAGGGCGGCCATCCGACCAGTAAGTTGCTGCACCTCCTTCACAGTAGCCGGACTCCTTATTGCCAAAATGGCAGCACACTTATCAGGATTTGCCTCTATTCCTCTTTCAGTTAAGAGGAATCCCAAGAACTTCCCTGCCTCCACGCCAAAAATGCACTTCTCGGGGTTCAGCTTTAACCTGAACTTGGCGATTGTGGTGAACAACTCCTCCAGGTCCGCAACGTGCTTGCTCTTTTCCGGCGAGGTCACGACCATATCATCCACGTACGCTTGCACATTTCTTCCCAGCATTGGTGCAAGTACCCTATCCATCAATCTTTGGTACATGGCGCCCGCGTTCTTCAGCCCAAAGGGCATCACCTTGTAGCAATAGCACGATCTCTCGGTCATGAAGGCGGTTTTCTCTTCATCCATGGGATGCATCTTTATCTGGTTGTACCCCGAGAAGGCGTCCAGGAAACTCAACAACTTACACCCTGCAGCACTGTCGACCAGGGCGTCTATGCTTGGCAAAGGATACGAGTCCTTTGGGCAAGCCTTGTTCAGGTCAGTGAAGTCGACGCACATGCGCCACTTCCCATTGCTTTTCTTCACCAACACGACATTGGCCAACTACTCAGGGTACTGGACTTCCCTGATATGGCCTGCGGCGAGGAGCTTCTGTGTTTCATCCCTGATCGCCTGCCTCCTCTCCTCGTTAAACTTCCTTCTTCTCTGCCGCACTGGCTTGACCTGGTTGTCCATTGCTAGATGATGGCACAAGAAGTCGGGGTCGATTCCCGGCATGTCCGAAGCAGACCATGCAAAAGCATCCAGATGCCGCTCTATCACCTTGGCGATCTGGTCCTGGAGCTCAGTCTCCAGAGATCTTCCCAACTTGAAGACCTTTCCCCCGATCTCCCTTTCGAGCCACTCCTCGACGGGTTTGGGTCTGGTTTCCCTGGCGATTACCGCCCTGGCGATTCCTAGTTCCCTCGCTTCCTTTGGGCGGTTCCTCGCCTCTTCTTCCCGATCGGCGTTCTCTCCCCTTGCTTCAGCGTCTATCATGACGACATCGCTGCCGGCGGTCGCCTCCATCGCCGTCGACCTGGGCTTCACACTGGGAGCCGGGGTGGTCGTGATGTAACTTACTGACCTCTTATTCTTCAGGCTATTCTCATAGCACTTCCTTGCTTCCTTCTGGTTAGATTTGATGGTGATCACCACCCCCTCCATAGACGGCAACTTCACCTTCATGTGCCTGGTCGAGGGCACAGCTCCTATTCTCTTGAGTGTTGGTCTTCCCAACAGAATGTTATATGCCGAGGGAGCATTCACGACGAGGTACCTGATTTTCTCCGTCCTCGAGCCCGCCTCATCCGTGAATGTAGTTCTTAACTTGATGTACCCCCTGACCTCCACCTGATCGCCAGCAAACCCATACAAGCACCCTCCATAAGACCTCAGCTGGTCAAGGGGTAATTGCAGCTGTGTGAAAGTCGGCCAGAACATCACATCTGCCGAGCTTCCTTGGTCCACCAGTACCCGGTGAACCTTTCTTCCCGCTGTGACAAGCGAGATGACTATGGGATCATTGTCGTGAGGCACAACGTCCCGGAGATCTTCTTTCGTGAACGTGATGTCCACATCTGGTGAGTGGTCCTAGAACATGTCCACCGTCATCACAGACCTTGCATATTTCTTCCTCTGTGATGCGGTGCATCCACCACCCGAGAAACCTCCAGCGATGGTGTGGATCTCTCCATGAGTGGGCATCTCATGCTGCTGAGCCTCACCACCCGCCGGCTGGGAGCTCGACGCGCCCCCCGTCCTCCTGTCCAGCAGGTAATCATTCAAGAAACCGCTCTTGACCAGGTCGTCGAGCTGGTACCCCAGTGCTAAACACGAATCGACGGTGTGACCGAAACTCTGGTGGAACTCGCACCAGGCGTCTGGTTTTGGTCCTAACACCTTGTCGCCCACTTTCTCTGGCGCCTTAAGCCTGGCTGCTATGTTGGGAATGGCGATCAGATCCGCCAACCCCATGACAAACTTATGCTTCGACGGGCGATTGTACTCCCTTAAGCGCCCTGGGCCCCTTCCCTTGTTTTTTCTTGGATCATAAGGATGGCGAGTCCTTTGATCCCTCTTGGTCGCCGCCGTCTCCAGCACCCTCTGTGGCTGGATCCTGGTCTGGGCACGTGGCCTAGCAGGGGCTACGCTCCCTCTCTTCTCGGCGACTTCACTTTCGTCGGCGATGTGGACCACCGCAAGTCGCCTAACCTCAGCAAACGTGGCGGGGTGAGCCCTAATCAGCGCTTCGCAGAAAGGTCCCGGCAGCACGCCCTTTTTGAAGGCGTATACCAGCATCTCCTCGTCTTTCGCAGGCGAGCGGACCATTTGTGCTCCAAAACGATTCAGATAGTCCCTGAGGGACTCTCCCTGGTATTGCCTTATGTCGAACAGGTCGTAAGACACCCTAGGTGGCGCCTTGTTCACAATGTACTGCTCGACGAAAAGCTTCGAAAACTGCTGAAAGTTGGTTATGTGACCTGTAGGCAAGCTCACAAACCATTCCAGCGTTGTTCCCTGGAGCGTGCTCACAAACATCTTGCAATATACAACATCCGAGCCTCCTGACAGCATCATCTGCGTGTGGAACGTGGTGAGATGTGCTTCAGGGTCCTCCACGCCGGTGAAAGTAGCCTTCACAGGTACTGCGCTCGCAGGGATAGGCGTGTCTGTGATCGCCTGAGCAAACGGCATAGGGAAAACGCGAGGTGGCGACGACGGCGCGACCTCTTCAACGACTTTTTTGAGCTCTTCATTCCTGGCCCGAGAGGCGACCAGGTCTTCGTGCATCTTTGCTTGCTCTATGCGCGAGGCCTCCACATTCGCCTGCAGCGCGCGAATGATCTCCACCATCTGCGCCATGGTCATGGCGCCTTCTGTAGCGACTGGCACAACGGGACTTGAACGGTTGCTTCTCATCTTTCTCATGAAAAATCAGCCAATCACACTCCAACGAGCAAAACCTTCACCAACAAACGATCGACTCAGCAATCAATCGGTCAAAAACCTTCAAACTCCCAAGAACCTCAAAAACGCGACTGCAACAGCACGCCGATAGATTCGGACGTCGAAACCTTCACCGAAACTCGCAATCGCACCACGAACCTACCATTTCTCCAGCAAAACTCCCAATTCGACAAACAGAAAACGCGAACGACCGGTAAAACCTCGAATCAACCGATTGAAAACCGCGCGAACAGCAAGAAACTCCAAGAAAACCAATCGAAAGCTTGAACGATCGGCGGAAAACCTCACACTACCGATTAAAACCCAAACGAACGGTTGAAACCTCGAATTCATCGAACAAAACTCGAACGAACGGTGGAAACTCGAACTCACCGAACAAAACTTCGAAGAACGGTGGAAACTCGAACTCACCGAACAAAACCTCGAACGAACGGTGGAAAACGGTTGCACCAGCACACAACCACGCGAAAACTACAGAAACCCCAAGAACTTACACTGTGGATGGGGACAGGTTTTACACGGCCCCACGGTGGGCACCTCATGATCCTGCCTGTTGACCTGAACGCGAGAGCCTTGCCTCGTCAAAGGTATCTTCCTCTGGATTGGCTTTGCACTGTGCTAGCTTCCGTCCTTCACCTTGATTCACCTTAAGAACCTGCAAAAGACAGAACGGCGCCACTGCGGCCGATCGCGCTCTGACGCTCAAGTCAGCGACTGAACCACCAAAATACTAAGAGGAAAACTAAGAACTTCAGGGACCGTGCAATATTCTCTCTCAGCGTACTCAAGTTCCCGCAAGCGTAAAAGAAATATTCTAAAACGCGCGTACCTCAGAAGTTCGTTAGAATCCCTTATATACCTGTGCATCTTCTCTCTCCTGACAGTTACACATCTGAACACGTGGCTCGCATCCAGCTGTACACGTGTCACCATCTGAAGCATCCTCTGCTTGAGCGTCACTTCTTACTCTTCAGGCTGTTCGACTAAGTTACCCACGCAGGGAGTAACTCGGTGTATAGCTGCCTTGGAGCGCGATCTCTTCTGTGTGGCGAGTACGGGTGTCATCATACACACCTTCCCTGTGGTCTCGCCGGCCGCCATCATGATCTGCTTCACTTGCTTCACCATGCATGTTTGGGTAAGCTGTTCCCTGGCCTCAACCTCTGGCAAGCTAGGGAATGACCATCTGACAACTTCATCCTTCGCCTTGGAAGCCTTGAACAAGCTTTCCTGATCTTTCGGCGATGTCCTCCTCTCGGCGATCTCCGATCGCCTTGTCGCCTGGGTTCGCACCCGGCGACTACGACACAAACTTGGTGACCGCCGGTTTAGGTATGCTAGAGATCGGGGCACGCCAACTTAACGACCGGCGACTACACGAGCCCCCCGACTTCCTTCCCTTCTGTCAGCCAGGTGTCCCGTTCAACACGCCTATATTATAGCTTGCTGCCACGTCATCACTTCCGACTACCTGGGCGGTACACTTCTCACTTTCACAGTGAATTAGTTATTGGATGCATTTTAAAATAAAGGCCTTAATTTAAAATATGTATAATTACATTTTTCGTCCCTACATTTAAAGTCAATATTCAATTTACTACCGTGGTTTTTAAAAAAATTAATTTGGTCCCAAGATTTTAAAAAAAATATGTAATTTGGTCATTTCTATTAAATTTTTGCAAACGACATTAACTGATGATAATTTAGCACACATAATATTATTAATATGCAAACGTGATCTGTACACGTAGTCACCAACTTTTAGAGATTTTTCTGTTCAACTTGTGTTCATCAAAATTGATATATATTGATGTTGTCTTTACACAATCTCTTATCAAATTCGTCCATTTATTATAGAATTCACGTTTTTTTTTCTATATATGGTATAATTCACATTTCTTCCTAACATATAATATAAGAAGTTCCATTCGATTGAATCGTGAGCTTTATCAAAATTTACCTTTAAAATAATACATTCTTATTTCTTTTAATATAAAACCGAATTTTGTATTGTATAAATTATTAGAAAAATAAGGTAGAATTTAATAATTATGACATGGTATCATGATTATATATTTCGAAAGCAAAATTTTGATATTCTCCACTTTATAATCATATGTTGTACTTTGAAATTAACACAAAATGCATGTACTGCATGTTAGGTATGAAGTCAGGACCAATTGGGTTGGACTGAGTAGACACCATGTTTTAGTGAGTGGACTTAATCATTGTGTCCTTTTATTATCTCTATTTAAAGAGATCATTGTACTTGTAATTGGTACGCAACAAAATAGAATGAAAACCTAATAGTTGTCCGTGTGGATGTAGGTTGTAGTTGGCGACCGAACCACGTTAAATCTTGTGTCGTTTATTTTTCTGCAGTTGATTCGTGATTGTGTGTGTTGTTTCCGTGTGCGTTTTTCCCATCAAGTGGTATCAAGAACTTTGGTTCGTTTACACACTAGAGATCCGATCAGCAGAAATTAATCGACGAGACGTGAAAATTGTGGCTGCAGTAGCGTCCCAAAGTTAGGGTTTCGCAGAGGCGGAAGCAGCATCCCAAAGCTAGGGTTTCGCAGGGGCTGCAGCAGTGTCCCAAGGCTTAGGGTTTCACAGCGGTGCAAGGAGGAGGCTCTCAGATTTGCTTCACAACAACGGTGACCAGCGACGGTGGTGGTGCGGAGCGCCAGTGCAGTGGGGAGTGCGACCAGGTCTGTTGGTGAGTGATTTTGGGTGGTGCAATTGTTGTGGTCTTGATTTAAAAAAAAAAGATTGTCAAGATCTGAAATTAGTTGTACCGAGTATCTCAACTAGTTGTTTGAGATGGCAGAAGACGGGAAGTTACGAATTAAAAATTCGATGGTACAAATTTCAGTTGGTGGAAAATGAAAATTGAGGATTTGCGAGTTCAGTTACTGAGCACATCAATATGATCTTAGCCAGACTTACGTCAGTGGGCATTAAGTTCGATGATGAAGTTCAAGCTTTACTACTGCTATTGTCTTTGCGTGACAGTTGGTCCGGAATGGTTACAACAGTTACTAGTTCAGCGAGATCCGATGGATTCACTTTTGAGAAGATTCGTGATCTCATTCTTGGCAAGGATGTCCGAAGAAGGAGTTCTGGGAAATTATCTAGTGAATCGCTATATGTCATTAGAGGTAAGAAAAATATCAGAGATAGTGGGAGCAAGAACAAAAGAAGGAGTCAGTCAAAGAATAGGGATTGCTAAAGTGTAACATGTTGGAACTGGAAGGAGGTGAGGCATTTCAGGAATCAATGCCCAAATGATAAATAAGTCAACATTGCAGAAGACTTCGCGTACGAGGATTTTTTAGTCTGTTGCGTGGATAGCAGTGTAGATTCCTGTGTCATGGATTCTGAAGCATTGTAGAATCTAGTTACTGGAGACTTTAGAAAGGTAAGACTAGCGAACAACAAAACTCTTGATGTTACGGGCATGGGTGACATAGTGTTGAAGACACTAGTTGGTTTCTAGACTTTGAAGGATGTCAGAGTTGTTCCAAGCTTGAGGAACAATTTGATTTTTGTTAGGCAGTTGGATGGACAGGGGACATGGAGTGAAGTTCGGAAATTAGCAGTGGAAGGTCGTCAAGGGAAATCTTGTCATCGCCCGCGGAAGAAAGAGAGGTTCGTTGTATATGGTTGGATTACCGTCTGAGGGAGTGACCATCCCAGTTCAGAAGATAAACAAAGTCCGGTTCACAGAATCTCGTGAGCAAAAGAGGGTTGTCTTTATAAGAGAGAAACCCAGAGTCACAGGTCAGATTCAAGATGAACGAGCATGGAAAGGTTCAGGTAGACCATTCAGAGGTACTTATGGCAGTGGGAGCACGGGTTGTGCTTCAGCTGAGGTTCCTAGACGACAGTGGGTTTGGAGAACCAGTATTCCAGCGGTTGAAACTTCTCCAGAAAATTTCTTGTTGAATATGGAGAGTGTTTGTTCTCAGGTTGTTCCAGAATCCGACAGTTCCTGTAAGTGGGATTCGGTAGGAACTGAGAACGGGTCAGTGACTGACGTGTTGAAACTTAGGGGAGTTTTAACGAAGTCTTCAAAATGATTAAGAAGACTGGTGGCAACTATAGTCGACAGATTACAGAAGTACATGTACACAGTTGAAGCGCAGATGAACATTGTTTCGTGACTTCAAGTGGGAGATTGTTGGGTATGAAGTCAAGACTAATTGGGTTGGGCTGACAAGACACCATGTACACAGTTGAAGCGCAGGTGAACATTGTTTCGTGACTTCAAGTGGGAGATTATTGGGTATGAAGCCATGACCAATTGGGTTGGGCTGAGTAGACACCATGTTTTAGTGAGTGGACTTAATCATTATGTCCCTTTATTATCTTTATTTATCTCTATTTAAAGAGATCATTGTACTTGTAATTAGTGCGCAACATAATAGAATGAAAACCTAATAGTTGTCTGTGTGGATGTAGGTTGCAATTGGCGACCAAACCACGTTAAATCTTGTGTCGTTTATTTTTCTGCAGTTGATTCGTGATTGTGTGTTGCTTCCGCGTGCGTTTTTCCCACTACACTCATAGTGAAAAGCAAAATAGAGCCTTTCCAATATAATGTTGAAAAGATAAGATATTGATAGAAAACTACGCAATGGAATGGGGGAAAGCACTTGAAAAAGAGATTCAACCAGACACTAGAACATCTTTTGCTTTTAATAATGTCATAAAGATGAAGCATAGAACTGAAGAGCCACAATGTTGTTGTCTTCCAGAGGCAAAAAGACTAACAAATGGATTTTAATTAAAAATTAACTAAAGCTTTGCCTATAATATTTTTAATAGTAAAAAGAAATTTAATATTTTAAATATTACATGAACACGCTTATATTGGTAGTGTATCAACATAAATTCAACGTGACGAGTATAAGGGTTATAAAGCTTCTAGTTAAAATTTAATTTAATAATAATAAAAAAAACAATAATATAGTTCATAAATCCTAAAAGTCTATAAACTAAGTTAGCTTTAAAATAAATAAATAAACACTAAGTAATAAATATGACAGTGTTTGTATGGAAAAAAATAAAATAAAACAAAGGTAGTTTTGAAATAAATAAACTTAACAATGAATATGTTTATAGTAAGAAAAAAGAGCAATAATGTGAATATGATTCATACCTTTTATAGAAGATGCATGGTGGTCCACAAAAACAATAATAGACTTACATATTCATTCTGTCGGTACAAAGAAGAATAAAACTTACAGTTAAAATTATATTTGCTTTTTCTTTCATCTCATTTTAATTGTAATATTTTTATTTTCTTTTTTCATAATATTACTCATCATTATATTATTATATATGAAAATTATTAAATAGAAATTAATTTTAAAAATAAAAATAACTAATTATTATATTAACTAAATTAAATATTATTTTATTAATAAATAATTATTAATATTTAAAATAATTTTTATTATAATAAAAATTTAATTAATTTCTTACTAGGTTTTAATTAACTACAATATTTTAACTACTAATTTTAAAATTTTTAATTTCTAAATTTTATTAATAATAATATTGGTTTAAATATTAATAATTTTTTAATTTTAAAATAATATAAAACTTAATTAATATAGTAATTAATTTTTTATCTCTAAAATTAATTTTATTTAATAACTTTCGGTCAAAAAAATATTTTTGTCCAAAAGATATACATATTTTGATTTTTCCATATTACCCTACATGATTATCTCCATTATGAAAAGAAAGAGAAACTCAAAAAAATAAATCCCAAAAGAAAACCATCAAATCAAACAGAAAGAGAAAGTGGGAGAGTAGTAAAACAAAATATTCCAAACAACTTAATTATAATTTTTGTTTAATATATTTTAAAATATTAACATTTCATATATTATCAATTTTTTTTAAAAAGTTACTTAAATCTAAAACTAGAAGTATCTCCTTATTAAATCCAATTTCAAATTTCAATCAAACTAAAATAATTAAGAATGTTTAGGATTATAAAATAAATATGTGATTAGTTTCTATAAATTTTAAAAATATGCTTAAATAAGTTAAATATATGTAACAGCCAATTAAAAATTAATGATTTAATATTTGATGTGAAATCTAAAAAGTTTTATATAACTCACAAAATGTTCAATGAAGTAACATTCAATGTATTTCTTTTCCAGGAACCCAACACCTAGTCAAGCTGCTGCCACCTAATTCTCTTGTTTATCTTGAACGCAGTATATTTAGTGAGATTTAAATTTAAATATTATTTAATTACTAATGCTTTATATTTTTAAATTAATTTAAAAATAAATAATAGAAATTAATTTAAAATATAAAATAATTTTTTTAAAAAAAATTTGGTAGTTAATTTATATATATCAATTTAAAAATTATTTTATAAATTTTTATTAATAATAGAAACTAATTTAAATATCAATAATTTTTTTAATTATAAAATAGTTTTAAATTTAGTCAAATAATAGTTAATTATTTTGATATCTAAATATAATTTCTATTTAATAATTTTATTATAATAGATATGATATATAATTCATATTTAAATTAATAAATATATAATTTAATCCTTTAAAATAGTTTTTTTTATCATTATAAGAAAACTTTATAGAAACTTATCTTTGATATTATAACTGTAATACAAGAAAATCATTAAATAAAATTATTTCTCTCAATGTTGCACACTAGAGTTAGGTCGTTTAACCCCCTATTTAACCTAATTTTTTAGGGTTAGGTCGTTTCTTATGTCGCGTTGATGAATTAAGAGATAAAACATAAAAAAAAAATGATCATCTATCTGATGCATTCTCGCTCAAGCAAGGAATTCTCGCTTGAGCGAGAAAGACATCGATTTTCGAAAACTATTATGGAGCATTCTCGCTTGAGCAAGAATCTCCTATTGCAAAATTGGCTTTTTAGGCTCTTTCTCTATTATGGGACCTTCATGCTTTCTCCTTTTAGCTCAAATCATTCATCTTTAATCCAAATCTCCATTTTTTCCTAGAAACCTGCAATCAACACCAAATTTGGGAATAAAATACTCTTATTCAAATAAAGATCATAAAAAATGTAAAAATGCATACATTCATAAATTATGGATTATTTTATATGTATATTAGCAATAAATCCTCATAAGTGCCTATATTTTAATATAAAATATTACTAAAATTAGGCAATCATTTTAGCTAGTCGAGAAAGATTTTTTGTTAGTAATGCAGGTACAGTACATGGCTAGAAAGGCGTGATTTGGTGGTTCAGACTGGAGTGCAAGATGTTGGTGTTGTTGTCATCTTTGCAAAATTGTGCAATTCAATCTCGTACACAGAATTGGGCTTGAAAATTGTTCTTAGGGATGGGCTAAGTGAAATTTTGTATAATGTTGTGGAACAACTAAGTATATTTGAATAAGACTTCTTAGCAGCTAGTTCTTCAAGAAGTTATTAGTGGAGCAGGGTTTTAGAGGAACTTGTTTCATGATGTCGATTTTGGGACATAAGAGTGTTTTTTATCAGCAAGTAAAAAATAATAAATATGAACCACTTTAGGGGTGGTCTAACCTTTATACAGGACATACTACAACAAGACCCACAATACTCTTCCAGTTTACCAAAACCCTATTATACTACGAAAAAGCAAACAACCCAACCATAAGGAGAAACCTTACAAAAATAGTCAAACACGTCAAACCCTTCCTACAAGAATGAAAGGCCATGAGGATCTAAGTCACTTAATAAAAAACATACATGTCAGAGGATCAATGCACCATTTAGAATAAGAAAAACGAGCAAGAACAAATTTAGATGTTACCCAAGACCAAACCTTTAGTTGGCCAAGGTGAACATTTCTGAATGATCAATCACTCCACCTTTGAAAATATGCTTCTTCTTGTGCTTCCAGATTTCACCAAAAAATGCAATCCAAACACTTCCCCAAACTATATTTACTTGAACAGGAACATTTAACAAATTAAAATGCAAGAAGTGTGAAACAGGATCATGGTGATTTACCGAAGTTAACCCCAGCCAAGCATAACATTGATTCCAAACTATCCAAGCAATCCTGCATTAAAAAACAAATGTCTTGTTGACTCCAGTTCCACCATGCAAAAGCAACAAAGGTTGCTAACAACTGCTTATGTGCTAGATTTCAATCAAATCTAAAAGAATCTCTCTTCAAGGCTGTCAAACGAATTCTGAAATATCTTAAGACCACAACCAGTGTTGGTTTATGGTAACCCTCTCACTCTCTTATACATTTCGTTGGTTATTCTAATTCTAATTTTGCAGGGTGCAAGCTGAACAAAAAAATCACAAGTCGCACTTGTAATCTTCTTGGTTCAAGCCTCATATCTTGGCATAGTAAGAAGCAAGCTTGTGTGGCCTTCTCAACTGCAGAAGTTGCGTATATAGTTGTTGGTAGTTGTTGTGCTCAAATCCTTTGGATCAAACAGTAGTTTGAAGAATTTGGCTTGAAGGTCAACAAGGTGCCTTTGCTTTGTGATAACACAAGTGCTATCAACCTCACTAAAAATCAGATTCAGCATTCAAGGACAAAGCACATTGAGATTTGCTACCACTTTATAAGGGATCATGAGAGCAATTGGGATTGTGAAATGTAGTTTATTGAAACTGAAATGCAACTTGCAGATATCTTCACTAAGCCACTGCCTAAGGAAAGGTTTTTCTTCTTAAGAAATGAGTTGGTTATTCTTGATTCTTAATTTCTTTCTGAATTTTGTTCTTACCCCTTCCCCTATTCTATTTGTGGAGACAAATAGGGGGAGAATTGGTGTTTTCTGTGTTGTATTCTGTTGTTACACTCTATTGGTGCTTTATTCTGTTTTATTATGCTGCTATAACTGCTGATATAACTTTGATATACACATTGATCTGCACTAGTTTACACACTATTTAACTGGTTTTTTTACTTAAAGGTTTATGCAGAAAACTGGTTCTTGTGTGCCTTTTTAAACCTGGGTTATCTTGTTGCTATCTATGCTTGGTATATGCACAAATTTTGTTTTGCAGAATCTATTAAATTCAAACACTACAAAACAAGAAAACCAGGGATTTGTCTTCATCAAATAGGGGGAGATTGTTGAACAAGGTGCTTTGATGTCTCCAAATCCAAAAGGAATGCTTGAAGACTTTGTTGTAGGTTGTGTTTATGTGTCTAGAAGTATTTGAATTTGTTAATCCACTCTTTATGATGATCCAAGGTTAATTGAATCTTAATCCTTTTGATAAAGATGTGTTTTCTAAAGAGTGTGAAAATTCAACCTATTGAAATGTCGATTCAACCGGTTGTTTTACACTTAGTGGATTTTGAAAAGGATTTGAAAAGCTTGACTTTGTTTGACTTTGTTGTCAAGCCAATTCAATCGGTTGTTTCGAAAATTCAACTGGTTGTTTTTCTGAAAACCTTAACTAAATTTTGTTAAGCTATACCAATCTATTTTAAGTGATTCAAATTGCTTTTGGTTCTTGAATTAAATGCTTTGACCACCTGATTGGAGTATAAAAAGGTTGTTTTACGCTCCTGGTCATTAACTAAGAAAGAGAGATCAATAAAAAAAGTTTTCAAGATTGAAAAGAGCTTTTGGATCATATCAAAGTGTGGAATAAGATTGTCTTGTATTTCTGGATTGTAATCTTTGATTTTACTGAGGTGTATTTTATTCCCTTCTTCCTTAATCACTGTATTTCTATGTGATTTGGTGTTGTGCAGTTTCAGAGGTTGTGCTAGAAACTATGTTTTGCCAAAGAATGGTGTGTGTTCTTGAGGAGTTCAAGATCATCACTCTTGGTGTATTGTTTGTAATCAAGGTTTGATTACTTAGTGAATTCTCAGTGATTAGCTGAGGGCTGGATGTAGCTCTTGGATAAGAGTGAACCAGTATAAGCATCCTATGTGAATCTCTCTATCCTTACATTCTTTAAACTGCTTTAGCTTTAATTTTATAAACTGTTGGTATAAACAACCGGTTGTTTCGTAAAAGCAACTGGTTGATTTTCTAGAATCAAACTAAAAACAATTTTATAATTGGCTGAACAGATTTATAATTGATGGATTCTTCATTGTCTTTCACTCTACCTTCAATACTTGCGAAAATATTTCAAAAACAATTCACCCATTCCCCCCTTCTTGTTTAAGACTTATAATTCTAACAAAAATATCATAGGCAGACTTTACCTTAAACCCACTATCCTTATCAACCTTCCAAACCCAACTATCTTCATAATCCAAGACTAAGACATTTCCATGCACCTCTTGTAACAGCTGAACTTCCTGATTTTTCTCCCAATCAAACAGACATCTTCTCCAAACAAACTTCCACACCCAACTACCATTAAACCACTCCCCACAAGACTATAAATTACCTTCTTTATTACAACACAAGAAAAATAGTCTTGAAAATTTACTCTTCAAATCTTCATTACCCACCCATACTTCTTTCCAAAACAATACTTCCTTCCCATTTCCCACTCCCTACTCGAAACAGTCCTCAAAGTTCCTACCCCATTCCTCCATCCCCTAACCCCCTTCTAATCTCTCCACCAGATGCAATTCTTATAATTGATCTTTTGCTTTTGCAAGCTTCTCCAACCTCTGTATATATACTCGAGAATCTCCTTCCACAAATCACCCTTATCAGAACCTAGACGCCAAATCCATTTTCCTAGCAAAGCCACATTGAAAAGTCTTAAGTTCAAAATACCAAGACCACCAGCTTGTCGTGGCTCCCAAGCCTTTTTCCAAGAAACCCACGCAATCTTCCTCCCTTTTTGACCCCAAACTCCAAACTCTTAACCAGGTTCTTCTTAAATGATTTCCTTACAACACCTGAAAAACTTTCTACCACTATAAGAAACAGAAAAGGCATTAGAGAATTGCCTTGACGCAGACCCCTCTACGGGTAAAACTCCATAGTGGGACTCCTATTTACTAGCATGGACACTGAGGAGGACTCTAAACAGGATTTTATCCATCTGATCCACTTTTCACAAAAACCTAACCTTCTTAGCATAGAGTATAAAAACTCCCAACTAACAGAATCATAGGCCTTCTCGTAATCAACTTTAAAGTAAACACAACTTTCTTCTTCCTCTTCACATCCTCTAAAACCTCATTGGCCACGAGAACACTATCCAAGGAACCCTTTACGTCAACTACCTCTAACTGCAAACTCGCTCACAACCTTCAAAATATCCTCTTTTAAAATCTCCCAACAGAATTTTAAAAAGCAAAAATTAAAGTCTCCAGGTCCAGGACTCTTCGAACTATCGCAACTTCACACTGCAAACTTTACTTCTTCTTCAGATATATCTTCTACCAACATTTTTTTATCTTCCCCAGAAACAGAGCTAAAATTAGAATTATCCAATCTGTCATGAACCCCGTCGACCCCATCAAACCGAGAATTAAAAAAATTCCTAACCTTATCTTTTACCACCTCCTTATCATCACATCAAAGACCGTCCACAAAAACACCGTTTAAACCGTTCCTCGCCCTCCTACACTTAACGACTGAATGGAAAAAACTTGTACTAAGATCTCCCTGTGTCCAACCACAGTTAACGGGCTTTCTGTTCAAAATGGTTTCTTACTTAAAGAAAAGTCGACTTTGTTCTGCTAACAAAATCCTCTTCTCCTCCCTTCCTTGTTCGAAGCTCACTTTCATCATCTCTTGCATTCAACTTGGAGGCCCTCTTTGTTAGATCTTCTCTTTGTAATAGGGTTAGACACTTCTCAAGTATTCCATATTATTTTATTTATTTCTTGTCCTTAAAAAAAGTAGAGTCAATCAAATTGCCCATTTTAGAATGTATTCATTTATATCATGGTATTCTTGTTTTTTATATGTATTTTAGAAGATTTTACTTGATGTGATCATATAATATAATGCTCATAGAAACATTAGTAGTAAACACTATTATGCATATTTGGTATGTTTTCATGACTTATTAAAGCTTTTGTTGGATTTGGATGAAGGTGACTATCCAAAGTAGGGATGGCAAAATAGGGCGGACCGTGCAGGCTGGCCAGCGGCCCGTTGGTAAAAAATGCAAGGTGGGCTCACCTTTTCAACCCGCTAACCCACATTAGCCCGCCCCACATAACCCGCAACTCGCGCGGGACACCAGCGGGGCGGAGCGGGCTGTCCCGCTAACTCGTAGACAAAAAATAATAATTGACTTGGCAGCAGTGGAAACTCTTTGAGTGAAAGCAAAATTAGGTTTTCAACATTCACTACAGAAGGTGTTACACAACGTTGTTGTTCCAAAAAGAAAACATACTCCACAACACACGACGCACTCTCCTTGGCAGCGCCGCTGCTTGCTCTTCTTGTGCTACTGCTGCCTCCACTCCTCCTCCACCACGCAAGGCATGTTTTTTATCTACAAATTAATTGGAGATTTGTTTTTATTTGGTTTGAAATTTTGATATAAATTGGGAATTTGTGTTTATCTCCATATAAATTAGGGATTGTGCATAGTTAAACCTGTTATATTAATCATAGGAGAAGAAAAAAGTGGTGCATGTGAGGGAAGTGGTGAGTGAGACAACTATTCATAAACTATAAATTAGATTATAGATTATTTTTAAATTATAGAATTATTTTTAGATTATATGTTTATTCTATATTTTCCAACAGAATCTCAATTTGCAAATTGGATTGTAATGGATGAGGAATGTAGCATGCCTCTTTGTGAGTTTTAAATGGAGGAAGATGATAATATTGAGAAACAATCTGAAACTGTTGAACCTGGAAAAAAGAAAAGGGATAAGACTAGCACATCTAATTGTTTGAGGTATTTTACTAAGATTGAGGAGGGAAAAGATGGAAAAGAAAGGGCAAAGTGCAATAGTTGCAACAAAATATATGTAACTAGTGGAACAAAATATGAGACTTCTCAATTAAATCGTCATGTTATGAAATGTGTTAAAAGAAAAACTAAAGATGTGGGTCAAATGATTTTGAATATGCAGGGAAAGTTGAAGGCAAAAAAAAAAAGATAAAGTTGTACATCGGGAATTGTTTTCTGGTCTAATTATTAGGCACAGTTTGCCTTACAAATTTGTTGAGTATTTCGAACTTAGGACTTGGATAAACTACTTGTGTCCTGATGCAATTATGATTTCTAGAAACATTGTTAAGGCTGATATTGGGAGAATGTATATGAAAGAAAAAATAATGCTTAAGGAATTGCTTGCTTCCATTCTTAGTAAGATATGTTTAACTTCTGATTTGTGGACATCTATCAATACTGAGGGTTTCATATCATTAATGAATTAATAATTTTTTACAAGATTGGGGACTAGAAAAAATGTGTTTTCTATGACTTTGGATAATGCTTCTACTAATGATGTTCTCCAAAATACTTTAAAAATTCAACTTCTTTTACAAAATGGTTTGATAGTGGTGATGAATTCTTTCATGTTTTGGACCAAATTAGAAATAGCATCAAATATGTGAGGGGTTCGGAAAGTAGAATAGTGAAATTTAAATAATGCCTTGAAAGGTTTAACGATATTGATGCATCATTTGGGTTGTGTCTTGATGTCCCTACAAGATGGAACTTTACTTATTTGATGATTAAAAGTGCTCTCAAATTTCAACGTGTTTTTAGAAGCTTGATTTGGTTGATGAATCTTATAAATATTGCCCTACAGATGAAGAGTGGGAAAGAGTTGGAAAAAATTTCAAGTTCTTGTTACCCTTTTATGATATCACTAACTTGATTTATGCTACAAGTTATCCTACTTCCAACTTGTATTTTTTACAAGTTTTGAAAAATTCAGTGTTTGTTGATGGAAATGTGAAGGATGAAGATGTACTAATTAAGAACATGGTTAAATTGATGATAGTAAAGTTTCAGAAATATTGGGATGATATAGCGTTGTATTTGCATTTGGTGCAATTTTAGACCCAAGGATGAAGTTAGAAACATTGAGATTTTGCTTTGAAAAAATTAATTCACTTACTTGGGAACTAAAATTGGAAAAGATCAAGGAAAAATTATACAAACTTTTTGTTGAATATTCTGTCTAAAGTTTGACAACATCATCAAATGTTGAGAAGCATAAGCAAGGACAATCTTCATTCTCATCATCTATATCTAAACCAAGTCTTTTTTTATGTAAGTTACTTACTTTAATAATACTTATTAATGCACTTTAATTAATTTTTAATTCTTTTTGCAGCAGTCCAATATACTAACTTATTACATCATAATAGGAATTAAAAATGCGCAAGCTTCAAGTAACTAATATATAAAGTTGGAAGGTCACAACTTGACACTTATTTGGATGAACCAACTTTGGATTTTAACTTTTTATAGCAAATGGATGTGTTAGATTGGTGGAAAAGTGATAGTCAACGCTTTTCTAATCTTGCTTTAATAACCACAGTTGCATCAGAATTTGCATTTAGCATTGGTTCTCGAATTCTTAATAAGTATATGAATCGACTTTTGCCTGAAAACGTGGAAGCAATCATTTGTACTTCTAGTTGGAAGCATGAATTTTCTGAGGGTAATTCAATTATTTTAATTGATCTTATTTTTATTATAATATTTTTATGAAAAATTAATTAATTCATTGTGATTGTTTTAATGTATGCAGATGACGGGGAAGATTATAATTATGAAAAATTGGATGAAAGTTCTTCTAAGGTTGCATCCAATGTTATTGAAATGGAAGAATATCAATAATGTTTATGTTTAATGTTTTTGAATTAGTTATTTTTAATGTTTTGGAAGAGGAAGAATATTGATATTTGATTTTTATCTTAATTAAATTATTGATGTTTGAATATGTTTGAAATGGAAGAAAAAAAATTTCATGTTTGATAGTAACAAATATATAGGTTCGATTTAACAATTTTTCAAGAGTAAAAAGTAAAAAAAAAATCATTCAGTTTCTAAAAATAAAATAAAATGAATGCGGGTTGGCCCGCAAACCTGCAAACCAGCCTTTATGCAGGACGGAACGTAAAATCTAGTCCACATTCACTTTGCAAGACGAGTCAGATGCGAGACGGATCAATACGGAACAGGCTAGTCTGGTCTGCTTTGTCATCCGAATCCAAATGATAAAGTCTCAAAGGGATTAAATCTACATTTGCATAATATTATGTAGTAAAAGGCTCGCAAATACTCTCATTCAATATATTCTTTTCGCTAATAAAAAGATTACTTTTATTTTCATTTATTAATTAATAATTGAATATAATATATGTACATCTTACATAAATATAAGCTTCTTTTACACTTCTAATTAATAATATTATAAAATTGATATATTATATTATTACTATATCATCATTAAACAAACCTGTCAAATACTTTCTTCAGGAAATAGTTTATGCCTAAATAACTTAAACATTATTATCTTTGATTATATATTCTGATCATAATTTTTACTGCTTGTGAAGAGTAAAATACTTTTCGCACCTAACAAATCAAATTTATAGAAATAAGTAAACTTTTTAAAATGATAAGCACAAGGAGCCCTAGGTTTATCTAGAAGAATTGCTTACATCATCCCTCAAACATACATCAAAACTGTCTGGTAGAGCAACCAGTCAACATTGACCAGAAAGCTATGAAGCCTTCCACTTTATAATATATATATTCCATCCCTCATTTACCCATTTACCTCGTTAGAACTAACTTATTCGCCACTTATTCATTCTCAAATTTCTCTTCAAATTTACTTCTTAATTTAAGAAATTTCCAAATAAATATTTTATTGCATGAGAATTATTAATGCAGAAAAGTATTTTCGTTACGTCTATACATACATAAAAAAAAGAAGAGAAATAGAGACATTTTAATGAAAAAAAAAATATTTAATTAAAAAAATGAGAAAATAATGAAATTGAAATACTTTTCTCCAACTTTGTTTTCTCTTTAATGTTTATATATTTTATGTTCCATTTTTCATTAATTAAAGCACCTCATCTTTCTTTTCTCCTTTACATTAAAGAATTCGTTAAGTTCTCAGTAATTGGGAGAACTTGGTGATTAGCTGTTCTAGAAATATTTAATCTCATTATTATGTGTTTGAGATGAACGATAACTAACTCCAGACATTCATATATATTTGGTTGATAGTAATTAACTTTTACAATAAAATTTTTTTACTAACGCATAGATTTCAATGATTGAAAAAAATATTTGACCGCTCTCCGTAAATAAAAGCTAATTCATTATAAAGAAAAATAGTAATTACATTTTTTTATCCGCAAATAGTAATTACATTGTTTACATTTTTAATGATTAGATTTTTAATATATTAATCTATAATTGAAAAGTTATATATATATATATATATGAAAAATATCCCAGTCTCTTTGTACGTGAGACCTATTATAGGGACATGACTAACGTTAAAATTCTTTGAAAAATTGTTGGAAGGGAAAAAGAAAAGTTGTTTTTGGCACTGTTGAAAAATGTGCATGTATGACTTTACATTTGTAATTTACTTTATAACGTAAAAAAAAAACACCGTCAATTTACTCTTTATATTATATATTCTCACCTCAAAGTCATACTTTTCTAAAACCCTTTCTTCTTCTTATGCACACAAAAGAATACGAAAGTGTAATTACCATTGTTTTAACCTTGTCGTATGTTGTTGTTGCTGATGTAAATATGTTCGATTTTGAAGTCATGAATAACGACAAAGTCCAATGATCCATAATCGCCTGTTCCCTTATTTTGGAAACCCCGTAGCAAAATTTTCTCACATTTGGTAGGAAGATAAAGAATCAATCGAGGGAGTGGTAGCTGCTGGGAAGGAACAATGGCTGCACCGCCAAATAGCAGGCTTCAAAGCATGTTAAGGGCTGCAGTGCAATCAGTTCAGTGGACTTACAGCCTCTTCTGGCAACTTTGTCCTCAACAAGGGTACCTTACCTACCAACCTTCTCCATTTTAGGCTTCTTCAAATCATACTTACACTGACCCTTTTCTGATTTAAGTTTTGATCTGCATTTGAATAAGTGTTTACATCCCTTTTCTTGCCACAAGATTGATTTTCACACAAAGCAGATCCAATCATCTGAAGAAAACAATGTTTTTCATGATCAATAGCCAAACTGATTATTGAAATATAACACGATTTTGATAGGATTTTGACGTGGGGTGATGGGTACTACAACGGAGCAATTAAGACTAGGAAGACAGTTCAAGCAATGGAAGTGAGCACTGAAGAAGCTTCTCTGCAAAGAAGCGAGCAACTTCGAGAGTTATATGAATCGTTGTCTGCTGGAGAAGCAAACGCTCAAACTCGAAGACCATGTGCTGCTTTGTCTCCTGAAGATCTAACGGAATCAGAATGGTTCTATTTGTTGTGTGTATCTTTCTCCTTTCTTCCTGGTGACGGGTAACTCCACTTCTCTTTCTCTTTCTCTTCTTTATCAACCCTTCAACTTTTTCTCATCTTTAACTTCATACATCATTCATTCTATCAAATGCGTTCTTCATCTTTCATTTTTGTGTTCTTTTTAAGAGAGTGATTCATGGTTGCTAGATCTAAGTGCAGTACAAACAAACAGAGATGATATATATTTACTCCTTTAAAAAAATA
The DNA here is from genome assembly GCF_000499845.2 of Phaseolus vulgaris. Classification (NCBI taxonomy): domain Eukaryota; kingdom Viridiplantae; phylum Streptophyta; class Magnoliopsida; order Fabales; family Fabaceae; genus Phaseolus; species Phaseolus vulgaris. The sequence continues at coordinate 39,776,774 of NC_023759.2, forward strand.
CAACCAATTGACAATTTCATATATTAATGTTTTAAACATATATGTTTATATTTTCATATATATTATTATGTAGTTAATTAGAATAGGCTGTAAAACAAATGTCAAAGTATAATTTTTGTATAAACAAATCAAACAAACTAGCTATTAGTTAGGTTTCACTTTTGGGATCAAACATTCTCTCTCTCTCTTCCCACTTGATCATACGATGCTAGAAATAAAGTCCAAAAAGGTTGTGATTGTTAGAGATTTGAGATTCTACTTTTGGGAATGAGATGATTTTTCAATCTACTTTCTTTTCACCATATCAAATTTTACCGTTGAAAACTGTTTTATAATTTTTCTAGTGAAATAAATGCTCAATTTTATAGTGAAATGATTTTTGTTGGATTTATTTTAAGGAGTCAATATATATCCTCAGACATTTTAGTCTTAAATATTTTTAAAACCTTTCATTTCTCGAACATTTTATAAAATATATTCTAATCTAATGCGTTTTGTGCAAAAAATGGTAATGAAAAGTAAGATTAAAAAATTGAGGAACTAAAGGATCAGCAATGTTCATATTCTTTGAAACTAATTAACCTAGGGATTTACTCACAAAAATATATCTCGGTATCCATTCTTATAAGTCGGTGGAGGCTCAACTTTAGTTAAAGCTAAAACAAAAGAAAATTGCAATGATGATTTGAAGCATTCAAAATACAAAATTTTTCTTTCTTGTCGCTTTATTTTCTTTTCCACAGAAAATAAAGTTACCCTTGGTGAATTATAAAGGCAGACCAGAGTGTTGTTTAGCCCTAGCTTTCGTTAAAGCCAGTTGAAAAAGGGAATTGCTACAATTTATACGTTCAATCTTTGGAAGAAAATAAAGCAATGGTCAATAACACAGCTCGAGGCTCTAGCACTTCCCTTAGAAAAGATATGGTTCCTTTCAGTGAAACAGATATAGGAGAAGAATTGTTGGTATAGCAGCTGCAAAACTTTAATATTCAACCAATTCTGATAACATCATTTCAAAACAATCATCATTTTTTTTACTTACTATGTTTAAATTTTGTATAAACTTGGAACTACTTTGCGGCATGATAACTTGCAAAACGATATCTATATATATATATATATAACACTTGGAACTATATTTTAAGCACATGCAATTGCTCCTCGCATGCATGATTGTCATACACAGTGTTCGATAACCACGCGTCCTTTTCATGGCTTCCCCCAACTTTTACCTTTTGAACGAATTACCATGCTTTGTAGCAAGAGACAAGAGTTATAACCGAAAAAGGAAAAAAGTTATCGGTCCCTCTCATGCCACTTCATAACCAAGGCTCAAATGATGTTGCTTTTCTCCCTCTCCCCAATGTCTGTCCTTCTGGTCTTTGTTTTTTTTCTAGGATAAGTTTTTTTTATTAGCAAAAGAGTAAAATCAATAAATAAACGTGGAACAGAGATGTTACAAATGTAGAAGTTATGTTTGCTAGTTAATCTTCAGAAACCAATAATGACCTATGAAAACGTAATTACACTCGTCCCTGTAAAGATAATTCCAACAGAAAAACAAAAAAGGAAGTCCAAAAAAACTAAAGAATCCATAGGTTTTGGTTTCCAGCTATACCACCCTGCAACATTTGATATATCTTCTGTATCTTCTAGGATAAGTTTACGGATCCTTAAGAAAATATATATAAAAGAAAATTGAACAAAATTTAATTTATATATAATTTCTATTATATTAGTTTTTCTTAGAAATAATTATCAACTGTCACTATGTGCACTGTGGTCAACCACTGAACCCTTCTTGCATTCTCCAATGTTTGGTGCGAATGCTATGTAACTTACTGAGCTCGACATTGTTAAGAGAAAAGGGATATTAGAAGGGAGATTGGAAAAGAATAATATATCATTAATGATAATTTGCACATGTAAGATATAAAGAGTGAAAAATGACTAAACTTATTTAGAATAGAAAACACATGACTAACTAAGTAATTATTAGTTTTCAAAGATTTGTTGCTTGAAAATGAGCACCAGTGAATGACTTAGTTAACAACTCAACAATCTGATGAACTGATGAGTTTAACATAAACCAGTTTTAGTTTAGAGGATTGGACTGATTAATTTTCTCATAAATTGAAAGTCAATATCAACATTTTGGACTTCCCGTGATGAGCAGGATTCGAACAAGATGAATAGCTTATGAGAATAAGATAGAAACTAAGTTGGGGTATGGAATATAACATTTGTATGAAAGATGAGGATTACTTGGACAACTCCAAAGGAACATGTTATTATTTGGTAAAGTAGATTTGTGTATAACTATTGAATAAGACTGAAAAAGTATCAAGTTGCATCAAGTATGTACACTTAATCCAGAGTCTAAAATCTAAGAATCATTGCATTTTCACTTTTTAAACTTTATCTGGGGCGTCAATTCATTAGTTCTTTCGATTTCAATTGCAATTTCCCCTTCCTCTCATCTTTACCTTAATAGTTTTCACACTGCATACCCTTTTCATTTGGGAAAGAATATATTAGATCTCCAAGATTTGGTTGATAATTAAAACAGTTTTAGGTGATAAATGTATGCATAACTTTTTTCAGTTTCACCCAAATACTGTTTATCTTTAGATTAAACTTGGTGATTGATTAAAATGGAAATGAGTTTTAACTTCAAAACTAAATTAATCAATACACATAAAATTGTTGTCTGAAAAATGATGCAACATTCACTACAAGAAAATCATGAAATAGAAACCAATTTTTGGAAACCAAAATAATTAGTTGCAATAGTAATTAAATTAGAGACCATTTTAAAAATTAAATAAAAAATTAGTTTCTATTATTATTAAATAGTTTCTAAATTGGTATCTAATTAGCAACCAAGGTTTAACTACCAATTATTTAGTTTTTAAATTTGGTTTTTAAAACCTTGATTGCTAATTAGATATCAATTTAGAAACTATTTAACAATAATAGAAACTAATTTAGAAACTAATTTTTTTTTTAATTTCTAAAATAGTTTCTAATTTAGTTACTATTGCAATTAATTATTTTGGTCTCTAAAAATTAGTTTCTATTTCATGTTTTATTACTGTGATATTTTATCGACTATTACATTAAATACCTACCTTATTTTATTTTTAAAAATTTGTTGGAAGGATTATGGTCCTGGTTTTGTTTAAAAAAGCATTAGTTTGAGAAAGAACTGATTGATGATGATGTACTATATATAAGGTTGCCCGGAACAGCATATGCCAGGAGGCAGCATTTATGGCTCACTGGTGCAAACGAAGTAGAAAGCAGAACATTTTCCAGAGCTATTCTTGCCAAGGTACTTACCAATTATCATTTTATCCATCACTTTTCGGCACAATTCCCAGCCACTGCAAACATGTACTCAGAAGAGAAGAAGGAAAAAGCAATATGTCCTTTTTTTCTAAATAAATTATTCATTTTTCATTACTTCAAACTCTGCATTAAAGCTTTTTTTTTTTCTAGTTCACGCCAATGTTTTCTGTACCATATATCGTTATGTAATATTTTCCATGCATATAAGAACCTTCACTTACTAACTTTCTTCTTCTCTCTCCTTTTTCACCCATGGCAAAATCTTCCACGCCCAGAGTGCTCATATTCAGGTGAAAATTTTCCCAATGGCTTTTCCATTTCTGGTAGACATCGTTAAATATATTTTTTGTTTCTTAAAAAGGCTTTTTTATTAAACTGGAATTCGGTAAAGTAAAAGAAAAGAGGTTATCAATTACATGAAAAATACTATGATTCAACGTACAGAGTCTGCCATATAAAGTTCCCAGAACCCTAATAATACAATAGGGCCAGAATAATAACAAGACTTTTGTTTCTTGAAAACTATTTATTGTGGTATTTATGATAAATATATTCTACATATAATTTAATTAAACTACACAAAATAAACTCTATTAAGCAATTAATTTGACAAATATAAATTTTGACATGAAATAACCTAATATCCTCACATATTAATAGAGCAAATCAAACAACATTTTAAAATAATTTTTTTTAAATTAATTAAACAAATTATTGAAGTTTTTTATTTAAATTTTCCCCCTAAAATTTTAGAGATAGAAAGATACTGGTTATATTATACTAATCAGTTTTGTTTAATATTAAGCAATCGGTCTACAAAGCTTAAGGATACAGGTTTTTTGACTGAAAAACTAAATTGGTCTCAGGTTTTTTGGATTACAACATATAGTTTTTCTTGTAATAGAGTTAGTCCTTAAATGCTCCAAATTACTTAATGATAAAAAAAATAAACAATGAAATACAAACTTTCAACCTAATTGGAAAAATGACAAAATAAAGAAATATAATTGTACGGTGGAATGCATAAAGAATGAAAAAGAAAATGAAATGCATAAAACACTACTTGAAAAACGTAATAGATTGAACCCGAGATGCTTTTTCTAATAAAAATATATAGTTATTCTTAATAAACTAATATTATTTATCAAGTATAATTAAAAACAATATCTGTACGTACGTCTTCAGCGATGACGTCAACCCGACTAAAAAGCGCGCATGCATGCATGCATGCATTATCAAATGAAAATCTTGAATTATAATTAGGAAGAAAATTCAAAATTGAATAATTTTGTAACAGTACTTCAAACATAGTAAGACATTTTGGTTATATGTTAAAGTTTGTGGCATGCAAAGTGCAGACAGTGGTGTGCATTCCTGTGTTGGAGGGCGTGGTTGAGTTGGGCACAACTGAGAAGGTAATTAATCAAGAAACAAAGATTGTGTTTATTCAACAAAAGATGACCTAAATTTAATGCATGCATGTTTCTTAACTAACCAATTAGATGGAAGAAGACATAAATTTCATCCAACACATAAAGAGTTTCTTCATAGATGAGCAGCCTCCAACGGCAAAGCCTGCAGTGTCAGAGCATTCCACATCCAATCCCACTTCTTCTTCATACCCTGTTCTTGTCACTGCCACTACTGTCTCACCCAACCAAAAACACATCAACGTGGTTCATAAAGGAGAAGAAGAACCCAAGTTCAACTCTGAAGCAGGATTAGTAGTTCATAACACTTTCATACCCACCGAACTAATGGAGCTCGACACGTTGCAGGAGTTTAGGGTCGTGTCACCCGGAGATGGCTCCCACCACTTGGATTCCTTCCCCACAGAGGAATCCATGGCACTGTGTTCTGCAGGCTTGGAACTTCTTCATCTTCAACTACCACCACAACCTCCAGGTAATTATATTATATTTTATGTATAATATTCTAACATTTCATTTTTCATCATTATCACTTTCTTTTATTTCTCTCTTCATTTCACTTGTATATGTATTTTGGTATATTCTTATTAACGTATTAGGATAATTTGCAATTTTTAAGATCATTAGTTAGATAAATTATATTTTGTTAGAAAAGACTATTATTTAAATAATTAAAAATTGGTTATTAATTTATATAGGCGTTTAGATGAAATTTCAATAAATCTATATATTATTGAAAAAAGTATAACATTTCCTCTCTTTTTTAGTTATAAATATTTTGAGACATTCAAAGGATCCCACTAATGAATGATGTGAGACAGTAATTAATTCATTCAATATATATAGTATACTGACACTTTATATTATATTATATTTTATATATATATATATATATATATATATATATATATATATATATATATATATCTCTTCATGTCTACAACCAAGAGCCTAAGTCGTGCTGCAATTTTCTTAGTGAATGATCTCTTCCCCACTCTAGTATTCGTTGTAAGTATCATTTTCCACTCCTCTCGTCATCTCAACTACCTGCGATCCTTTCATGTCAATTGTCCTTTTTTTTCTTCTGAGTTTAAACTTTCCAAAGGCCATTCTTTCCCCACCTACTACTACTTTGGTCTAACAGTCAACACAACTTGCAGACCAATTGTAATAATTGATAAAAAAAAATAACGTGTTATAACATCTTTTTATATCAATTCTAATTCATATATATATCACAAAAAAAAACATTAAAAAAACCAATTTTATATAAAAAAAATAATTAGTTATTATAATGACTAAATTAGAGTTTTTGTTACGAAATTTAGAATCTAAATAATTGGTAGTGTTTAACAATAATAGAAACTAATTTAGAAACTCAAAATTTGTTTGTCTCTAAAATGGTTTCTAATTTAGTCATTATAGCAACTAATTATTTTTTTTCTCTAAAATTAATTTTTATTTTAAGATTTTCTTTTATATATATAAATATATATATATATATAATATTATATTTTGAATCAATACAAAACAAATTATATTTTGAATCGAGAATTTTTTTACCTAACAATCCTCATAATGCATCTTACATTTTCAAAATATATTTTTTTTACTCTAATTAATTGCATCCATGCAACAACCTTTGACTCTCACAATACTCCCTAAGATTTGACTGGAATGAGAGAGAAAGCAAATGAATATTGTGGAAATAAAACTTATATTACGTGATAAAATGGGTAGAGAACATATACATGAAAGAGAGAGTGAAAACATAATAACAATACTAACATCACTACTAAACTAATAGCCCCCCAAGTGCATGGAGGGGACTATGGGACAGACTGCCGACAAGATCTAATCTTGCTAGAAGAGGGGTGCAAGTGAGTTCTCTGACTTGTGTGTTTTGTCAGGCTTCTGATGAGTCAACTCAACACATGTTTGTAGAATGTCCCCTTATCCAACGAGTATGGTCCCAGTGCCTTAAGTGGATAGGAATTCTCTTTGTCCAACATAAGGACTTGAAGCACCACTTTGAGAGTTTTCACTTATCCTTTATGACTACCAAGCAAAATCAGGTTTGGAGAGGTATATGGGCGGTAGTTATAAGGTGTATATGGGAGCAAAGAAACTCAATCATTTTTAAACAAAAGATTGCGGATGCAGAAGAAATTTTCTTAGTGGTTCAATTGAGATCATGGTTGTGGCTGAAGCATAGGGCTGGTCCCTTCAATTATGCTTTCTCTGATTGGCATCTAAATCCTATCATCTATATTAAAAGTTGTTGCTAACTATTGGGAGGTAGACTACTTGGGGTATGCAGTGTAAGCATATGTTGAAAAGTGTGGGCTATGCAGGCCACATAAAAAGGGGAGATATGTCTAGTGGAGGGAGTAGAGCTGGGGGAAGTAGCATCTGTCAGAAGTTCTTTTTTTGAGGTTGTTGTTGAAACTGCTACATAAGGCATATTGGAAGCAGAATTTTAGGAATTGGCTGGCTAGGAAGGCTAGTAAGGGTATAGGGAGTTTGGTGTTAGGTATGTAAATGAAGTAAGGAGTGGAACGTGGTCAAATGAATTCTGTAGGTGGACATGTAAGGTGTAGACGTCTAAGGTCGTTGCTGGTCCAGGGAAGATGAACAATGTCTAGACATTGCTTATTAGCAAACTAGAATGTGGAAGGGAGACCCTGTGCTAGAATTGAGCTGTTAATATGGCTAAATAAGAGGTGGTGTTGGATGGGTGTGCATAGCAGGGTAACTAAAAGGAAGTTAGCACAGGTGGAGGAGCTGCTAGAAAGTTTAAGGGGCATATTAATTGGGGTTAGAACTGGTGAATGAAGGAGCAGGGGGAGTACATGCTAATATATACTAAGGCAGCTGCGTTACTTCTTGGATAGCAACATAATATGCAGCTTTAGAGAGTCAGCCCGCAAGGTAAGCAGAGCAGTGAAGAGTGGAACTTGGATAAGCTTGTTCGGTTAGTGTGAGTAAAGAATTCGGTGGAGGGGGAAATGAAGGCATGAAGCGGTTTGCAGATCGACATGTGGCATTCTCTATGCCTATATAAGCTGATGTTGTGTTGGAACATCTAGGAAAATGCACGTGGTCTCTGAATCATTATGTCTGAATGCTTATTGGTGTATATAATGCTATGTGCCCACAATCACTTAGTGTGCACTTAGTTTTGAATAGGCACCGAAGAATGAGAATGTGTAGACGCTATCTTTGTTCCATTGGTATAGTTGGGTCTGAGATTGCTGTGTAGGTGTAGGTGTTGGAGTTGGCCTCATGGTTATGTTATATGAGTCGGCTGTAGTATTAGTTCTGTGGGTTTTTGTATACGGGTTGAGGTACCCCTGAAGTACCTCCTTTATTATATTTATTTTTTGCTGATAAAAAAAAACGAATAGCCCCCCATAAACTAATGATGGGGTTAGGCATAATCATTAGTCTATCCATGAGCTTATGAAAAGAAGTTCCAGTGAGAGGCTTGGTGAGAAGATCTGCGATTTAGTGATGACCAGGAATATGTAAGAGTTGCAGATCTTGTTGTTGAATAGATTCACGAACAAAGTGAAGATTGAGATCAAAATGTTTTTATTTTTAGTGCATGATAGGGTTAGCAACAAGCAAAACGACACCAAGGTTATCACTGTAAATTTTCGGTGTAGGATAAGATAGGCATAATTCATGAAGAAGATTACGAACCCATTTATTCTCAGTTAAAGAAGCAGCAATATTGCGATACTCGACTTATGTAGTGCTACGAGAGACAATCTTTTGTTTGTTTGAAGCCTAAGCTATTGAATTGAGTCCCAAATAAACAGTGTATCCAGAAGTGGATTTTTAATCATCTAGGTCAGATCCCCGGTCAGCATCGGCAAAGGAAGTGATGTTGAAGCATAGAGAAGGTTGAAGTAATAGACCATGTGATGTAGGGCTAGCAAGATATCGTAATATGTGGTTGACAACTTTCCAGTGGTGAAGTTGAGGATGATGAAGAAACTGACAGACTTTGTTGGCACTATATGATTATTCAATACAAGTGATGAGAATGTATTAAAGTGAGCCAACAATGGATCTGTATAGAGAAGGATCATCAACGGTTGTGGTTCCATCCCGTGTGAGACGAATGGAAGATATCATTGGCGTTGCTTGTGGTTTGGATGACAACATTCCTGACTTTTGTAGCAAATCCTTGATGTACTTTTTTTGAGAAAGATGACGAGAACCATTGGGAGTCCACGAAGCTTCAATGCCAAGGAAGTAATGGAGCCTACCGAGATCTTTGAGTCCAAAGTGTTGTTGTAGTGAAATAATTAGTGATTGTATAACACTACGAGAACTTCCAGTTATGAGAATATCATCAACATAAATTAGAACAAATAATGTAATATGTGTGTCAATTTTGATAAATAAAGATGAATAAGTTTCTGTTGATGTCAATTTGGTGAATAGGCCATTTGTTGGACAAAGCAATGGTTAAAACAATACGTATGGTTGTTGGCTTGATCACAGAGCTAAAAGTTTCTGAGTAATCAATGTTGGCATGTTGATGAAATCCTTTGGCGACAAGCCTAGCTTTGTGATGTTGGAAAGAACCATCAACGTTGCACTTATTTTTGAACACCCACTTACAACCAATGGACTTGATATCAGATGGTGGTGAGGTGGGAGTCCAAGTATGATTGGCACATAAGGAATCATAGTCTTCCTGCATTGCGACAACCCAATTATTATTTTGAAGAGCCTCTTTGAACGTTGAAGGAACAATGTTAAACTCAGTATTAAACACTTGAGGTTTAAAATACCAGATTTACCTCTGATGATCATTGGGTGAGCATTCTAAAGAATAGAAGATGTATGGTGAGGTGATGAGTTGATAGTAGGAGGAGATAGAATCGAGGGTGATGGTGATGCAAAAGGAAGAGGAAGGATGATGCGAGGAAGGGGTGGAGGGTGATGCAGAAATAGTAGAGTTGATGACAGTTAAATGATGAGTAGAGAATGTATCTTGCATAGCAGGAGATTGAGTTGTATCAGATGAAATAAAACAAGATGAGTAAGGAAATACATATTCATTAAAAAGAACATGGCGTGTAATGTATCTCTTACCAGATGGAGATTCACAAATATAACCTTTATATTGTGGATTATAACCAAGAAATAAACACTGAGAAGAACAAAAATTCAATTTATTTATGAGAGGGTAATATGCACAACCAAAAGTTTTATAAAAATTGTAATCAGGTTGTGTGTTAAAAAGCAAATGATAAGGAGTATCAAAATTAATAACAGATGATGGTAAAACGTTGATAATGTTCACAGCGGTGGTGAAGGCCTTACCCCAGATTTTATAGGGAGATTGGCGTGAGCAAGAAGAGTTAATCCAACATTTGTTATGTGACGATGTTTGCGTTCAATAGATCCGTTCTGCTCATGGGTATAGGGACAAATCAAACGATAGTGGATACCATGTTCAGCAAGATATGACTTTAAACACAAAAGTTCTTTGACATTGTCAGTTTGGATATTTTTTAGAGTAAAACCATTTTGGTTTTTAGCCAAGATTTTAAAGAATTTAAAAACTGTACTAGCCTGAAATTTATGATGTAAGAGATAAAATCATGTGTATTTAGTGTAGACATCAAGAAAATAAATGTAATAGTAAGAGCCATTAGAAGAAGTAATGGAAGATGGATCCCACATGTTACCCTAAATATTTTTTCCTACATCTCATTCATTTAATCTAGTGTGCAATCTTCATTGTTTTTAAGTCAATATAATCCTTTTTCATCAATAATAAAGGGTTTTATGATAAGGGGGCTGTTTTTGTCAAAGGTTTGCTAGCTTTTTAGGCATTTAATATGCTTGATTTTTAGATAAGAATAACGAGTTTGAACGTGTTGCTCATTTGGTATTTGATCTTTAATATTTGCCTTTGACTTTGAATGAGTTTTATTAAAAATCCTCTTATTACACTAGTTATATTTTAATAGATGTAGGAAGTTTTTTTATATTACATCGATGGATTTATATAAGTTATAAAACCAAAATGAAATTTTGTATTTAATTTAAATAAAAAAATTTGTTTTAGTAATTTGGAATCTGATCATTGTCTTTTGCTTCCAAAGTAGTCTTATCCTTAATACTAATAAAAATACTGGCTTCTCATAGAAAAAATATTTTCTAACGTTATTTATATGTTCCTTTTATTTACATTAAATTTAATAGTGAGCATTAGTCAATTTCCATTTTTTTTAGTCTAATAGTCTCGTAATAAAACTAAATTGAATAGGCATAAATGTAGAATTTTTTTTTTCATATTGTCTAGTAGTCAAGTCAAGTGACAGGTTGATTAGTTAGTAGGCGTATTGAGTAAGTATATGTATACATATAAGAGAAAGAGGTATTTGACAATGATGTCAAAATTTATATTTTTTTTTAAATCAGCAAATAATAAATAAATACAAATATAAAAGAAACCCTAACCAACAAAAGTTCAATTATTTCTCCAAAAAATATCTCAAAGAAAAAAATTTAAAGTATCTTTTTTAGATAAGCCTCTGCAGACTTATTCTTATAAAAAAATATTTTAAAGATTAATCAGAATATCTTGCAACAAGAATATGAAATAAATCTATAGTTTAAATGTCCCTCGTGTATATAAAGTATTACAAATAGAGAATACATGGTAAATTGATTGCTTGTGTGTGTAAAATTTGAATCATAGAACTAACTCTTCTTTGAAACCTTATTTCCTCTCTTCTAATAAAAATTTTCATTCTCATCTAATAAATAATTGCAACTAATCTTAAGAAAGTTTTAAAAAATCTTGAATATCTTCCTTGGAAAAAGATATGTTATTCTTAACAAAAGCAATTGAGAGGAATTATTTCACATTCTTAACCATTAGATATGGAGACATCTTAAGCATTAAGGTCGATAGAGATACTAAAGCATCAATTACTAACATTTTTTCAGTTGCATAGTTCAATTAAACTCACTTCTCAATTATACTTTGAAGGGCTATATAAATTCACCCCCTACCTTTGCGAGCGTTGTCTGAACTTTTTACTGTACGCATCATTTTATTTAAAAAAAACTAAATCTATTTCTTTGATAATATATTCTTAGCTTATAAAATAAAATTTAAATGTGTTGTACAATATAATTGTTTTTACACTATCATTTAATCATAAATTATCATATAATTAATAACTATTTTAAATTTTATATTTTCTAAGTGATATTTATAACGTTTTGTTTTTTGTTTTGCAGAACATCCTCCGACAGAAAACATAGCACAAGGCGACACAGACACTCACTACTCTCAGACAGTGTCCAGCATCCTCCAAAAGAACTCTGGGTGGTGGCCGGACTCACCCTCCGTCAACCACCTCACTGATTCCTTCCAATCAGCTTTCAACAAATGGAACTCCGGCACCGACGAGTACCACGGTCACTTTCACATGACGGTGGCAGACGTCACCTCTCAGTGGCTCCTCAAGTACATCCTCTTCAGTGTTCCTTACCTGCACGCCAACCGGCTAAAGGCCAAGGGGGCGCCGTCATACGAGACCAGCCATGTGATGGCGGAGCGCCGTCGGAGAGAGAAGTTGAATGAGAGGTTTCTGACTTTGCGTTCAATGGTACCGTTTGTAACAAGAATGGACAAGGCATCCATTCTGGGAGACACCATCGAATACATAAAACAGCTAAGGGAGAAGATTGAGAGGCTGGAGGCACGTGAGCGGCACCCGGGGAAGAGGAGGATGGGGGAGGTTGAGGTTTCGATCATAGAGAACGATGCACTGTTGGAGTTGGAGTGTGTGCATAGGGAAGGGTTGTTGCTGGATGTGATGACAATGTTGAGGGAGTTTGGGGTGGAAGTTATGATGGTGCAATCATGGGTTAGGGATGATGGAGTGTTTGTGGCAGAGATGAGGGCCAGAGTCAAGGAAAATGGTAAGGGGAAAAAGACTATTGTGGATGTAAAGAATGCCCTAAACCAAATTATACCCCGTCATATACCCCACCATGACCCATACACACTGCCTTCCAATGATCATTTTTAACCATGCATTTGGACTTTAATGGGGTGAGTATGTGTCAACTCAATAAGTTTGTGTACAAATTTAATTCATTATATATTTGGTTAACTGAGTACGTGAATTGATCATGTAAAATATCATGGACTTGCATGGGGGTGGGGGATTCTGCTATAGCCATCATTGTCCTCCTTAATTACCCTCTGCATGTAGTATACTTTGAAGACTGGGATAATGATTTTGTAAGGAAAATTACCATGGACATTCATTATATGTGCCATGTTTGTTGTATTGAATATTGATATCATCGTGAGTTCTTATATAATTTTGGAAAAATAAACATAATTCAATATATATAATCTTCAATTTTACTTAATCTCTTTCTTAATAATTTTAACATGCTTATAAAAACACGCATTCATAAACAGAACGGATGTAATGCAACATCCATAAAGTTTGTAAGCAAAAAAAAAAAAAACACTCTACAGTAAGTCCAAATTCCTAACATAATATCTAAAAACTAAAATGGCGTCAAACTTAGAATTGAAAGAGAAAAAAAAAACTGATGTGCTAGCATTTTAGCTACCAAAACTAAATTGTGAAAATCTCACTCCTAATCCTCCATTCTAGTTGAAGTTGTAGGAAGGAACTCCTTTCGATGAGAATTTCAAAACCCATTAGGAAACCAAAACGAAAAAGAACAGGAGAAAATAAATAATAGATTTGATCTCACGTCTATAAACTCCGCATCCTTGGCCCTTATGTGTCGCTGGTTTAAACTTATGCCACATGTTATAACACCAACAGAACTGAAAAGTCACACCACTAACCAGTGACTATGACATAATGTGAATCTCAAATTACCAATATTAAAGTGTCACACTAAACTCAACACATCTTCTCTCAAGTGCAGATGTCCTAATCTTACCAAATCAAATAATTAAATTTTACCTTCAAACCCTTGAGGGTGGTGCAGACAGTCCAACCCATTATCAGTTACCGTTGGCTTAAAAATCACTCGTTACCAGTTACCGATGGATGCACCCCTGCGCTGCCTGTTCTAAATGATAACGCTCGAGCTAAATCTTAACAAAACAATGTAGCATTGATCACAACTTCCATATTATTGGGGAAATGTCAGTGGAGTTACAAAGCAATTTCTGTTTTTCCTGACGTTGTTTTCTTTTCTTATGCACCAAGAAGCCTCAAATGAGTAACACTTCTTACCAGACCAACATCTGTATCTTTGACCAATATGTTGTATAATAATGACATCCAGATTAACAAGCTAGCAGCGTGTTCATTAAGATTAAGGGTACAACATGGTAATATTAGCTTCAAGCAGGAATCATATATTTACATGTTTTTCCTATCTTACTGTAAAGTGGAGGATTTCATTCTTCTGGTAATGTGTTCATTGCAAGGCCTTTTATCACATGTCGACATTGAAACCTGTAACAAACAGAAGGATGAAAAATACAGGGGAATGCAGAGGACGGAAAAAGACTAGCGACCGCATCATGAGAGAGGAAACTATATAAATAGTATATGTAAATGAACTGCTATTTAGGGAGGCCACAAATATCAAACAGCAAGGAAAATTAACAGTCCCCTGACAAACAGTAATGATCTGCTTAGACATAAAAAGCCTGACTATACTCTAAATGTTAAAAGAAAAGAAAAAAAAAAAAGACAATGAAAGAAATTGACTGCTAAAACTATAATGTGTCAAATGAGGAATGGACGAGAGGTGGTTGCTGGATTTTTCCACTTCCAACCAAAAACCCTAAGTTAAGACTAGTAAAAATACAGGCAATTTGGTAAGCAGCATCAAGGAAACTCATCTAAACAAAAAACTTATTGTTACATACAACATGCGTATTCATAAATTGTGAAAGATACCAGATTAAATCTTCTGAAGCAGTAGCGACCACTTCCTGATTCTGCTTTCGGCATTTAAACAGTAGTCCGAGAGGCACAACCTATGGTGGAAATGCAGTTCTGTTAGCAGAAACTCATGCAATAATCCCTCTCAAAAAAAATCATTTTATAAACATATATAGTGCATGTGATCCTACTAGGGTGCTACTAGTGTAAACAATATTTATAACAAATATAAATACAAGTCCTACAGTGAGTTGGTAGCTTCAAAAGAAAATAAAATATATCCATGTAAGTACAATGGGGCTGCTTACTGAATATAAGAGTTTTCAAAAGGACTAACTCAAAAACATTTTCCTGGTGTCAACCTTTCTCGACTCCCTGACATAATTTTATTTTGTTATGGGAACTTAAAAGAAAATTATTATCTCAATTCTGTGAAATCAAAATTATTTTATGTTTTCTAGTTTTAAGAGAAACAACATTGTATTAAAACCATAAACTAGTTTTGAACCAAATTCAATTTAATTTGAGTTTCAGTAGGTTCTTTGTCACAAAAGTTCATATAATTGGTCCTATTTAGCACCCTCTTGACTAGATTTGGAAGTTGACAAACACCCCCTAACAAATACTGGAAGATTTAGATTACTGTCTAAAACATCTATAGCCTATCATAGTGCAAAGAAAAATAGTTTCGGTTTCATAGGAAATCAGACCAGGCGGACCTGCTTGTGTGAGGAGGTGGGCATTTGCACCACCTCTTTTGTCCAAAATTGCAAAAAAAAAAATATTAGTTATTTAATATTTTGTATCCTCTAAATTTATATATTCACCCCTTATCAAGTGAAATGATTGTATATTAATGTAAGAACGTTTAGATTTATATATTACATGATAATAATACTTGTTATTTTTATTTTTAAATTAATTGCTCCCACTGCTCCCCGGCTCTTGGGTCTACCACTGAATTCAGTAGGTACAACAGCAACAATCATATGAATTGATTAAATACTATTAGGAATGAGATAATCTGGTTTTCAGTTTAAATTGAATCACTTCCATTTGATAATGATTCTTTTTATGATGCAATGTCAATGATGATCTTTATGGTGAAATATCAGTAGTCTTGAAAAGAGTTCGAGCAGCAAAATAACACAAGTTTCACAAGGTTCTGATGAAACAGAATGTGTCCCATATTTGAATTCAAGAAGCAACAAATATAAATAGCACTTGCTATCTTCTTTACCAAATAAAGAAATTGTGAGCATCAGAAAGGCTCCACTAACAAATACAGCACACAGTACCCTATGCAGTCAGAAACGATCACGCATTTACAACATTTAAAAACACAACCATAAATTAATATGTCGTCGTACTATATTTTACCTTTCTGTTATGCCTAAAATCGCGTTTAGGCAGAAAATGCATAGGCTGGTTGAAAGAAGAAGGGGCCTTAATTAACACAAACAATCTGATAGGTCCTACACAAAAGAGTGGCATTAAAAGAAAAACTAAAAATGCGATTACATAAAGAAAATTCATTCAAACTAAAAATGCGATTACATAAATCTCCCCATGCTTAAACGAACATCAATTTAGTCCGTCAAATTGTCTCTGAACACTAATTTGGTTCCAGCTTGATGCTTCTTTCACACCATGAAAGACCATAACTTTGAATGGCCATCTTTAAGACCATGGATCTTAACAGGAACAATTAGAGTATTTAATCTTCCTAGGCCTTGTTTAGATAATATTTTCATAAACACTTACAGCAGAAGAAAATAAGAAAAAATGAAATAAAACTTTTCCACAAGTTAAAATCGACTAAAAGAAGTTCTCTCGAACCTTTTCAGAAGCACTTAAAATGCATAAGTTAAAAGAAGTTCAATTCACTTTATCTTCTTATTTTGTTTACCTAAAAGTGCTAACAGAGCGAAATTGACCTTAATGTTTATCTATTAGAGAAGTGAATAACTACCGGGATAGGTCACAGAGCCAGCATCCTTCGATATCAATGTCCGAATCACCTGTTAAAGAAAAAACGAAACATAACCTCCAACACTCCTTCCTCTCACAAAGCACATAGCATCTTAACCAGGAACATAAAAATATATCAATAAGGAACCTTTCTCGAAAGACTCTCAGCCGCTTTACTCCTAGCAAAATCATCGGCATCCTTGGAAACCCCAATCGCATGGGAAAAATTCAACTCGTAAATGTGCTGAGGTCGAAGTGGGCTAGCTCCAAGCGCCAAAACGACACCGTCGATGGTAGGAACCTCGTTGATCATGATTCTAAACGCGGTTTGCATATTCAGAAGTGAATTCATCAACTTATCCAATCTCTTAATTCCCACCTTGATTTCCCTCATTTTGCTAACATGCTTTCTCCGAAACGATGGCTTCACCTCAGTGCCCAACTCCGTTTCCTGATGTTAACAAATTCAGACTGCGTGCAAATCGATGACACAATAACGACTCAAAATTCAAAACTTCAGAATTATGACATACCAGCTGCTTGTACTCCGAATGCATTTCTTCAAATTCGACTGCCATATCCTGCACCGTGCTGCATAAATTGAATGCGATGAACGCTAGAAATCGAAATTGAAGCAAAAAACTCCACGTGTTCGCGATTTTTTAATAAAGAAAAAAAAGTTGTTCGGCGTTTTGAAGTGAAGGGAAAAGACATACGAGGGGATTTGCTGGTGCATGTAAAGAACAAACCCTACGACGTCGTAGATGGTGTGAAAGATTGAGGAGGCGTCCAAGGTATCAGATGCTGTATAGATTTCTGCGTAATCCATCTTCGGTTCTGAGTTCGCCATAGTTTCCGTTCTTAAATCTGCGCCTTTGTATGTATGGCTGTTCTCTTGCTAGATTCAAATGTCAAAAATCAAAATCAGAAGACCCGCCAAACGGTGGGCTCAGCTACCTACTCATTCAGGTCCAATGTAAAAGCAATCCACTTTGTGGACCCAAATTAAATAGGCTTCTTCTTCCTACACCCCTACGTTTTTCTTCCTTTACCCCACAATTTTAAAAATCCCAAAACTAGCCTTAACCTTTTATTTGGAAAAGGACACCGTGGTGGAGTGTGCTACAGATTCATCAATCCGAAAGTGAATCATGTTGTTTTCCAGATGAGGAGATGTTTTGGAAGTAAATTGTTAATAAATTGTTGATTTCTGGATTGTTAATCCAGAAACCTAATTTTTGTCATAGATTGATGGATTCAAAAGATTTACGGATTCCTCAATCCAGAAGATTTACAGATTTCCCAATCCGAAAGATTTATGAATTTCTAATCCGGAATGTGAAATAACCAATGCGGATTCCTGATTTTGTAAAATTACTGAACTGCATTGTCTAAAATACTAAATATAAATATAAACGGTAGAAATGATAATCTGATACACTACCGACCACCACCAAAAGAAACACCTTCACGTGCTAAGAGAGGGAGCAGTGCCGCCGCTGTTCAGACAAAAATGGAATCTGTGTGTGCAGTCTGTGGGCAACGGAAGAAGAAAGAGTAGTGTGGGTCTTATGTGCATTTTGCGGTGTTTAAAAAATAATAGGTTTATTTTTGTCATTGCATAATATTGTGGAGGTGCAGGAAGAAAAACTTAGGGGTGCAGGAAAAAACTGTCAATTAAATAACAAGCTTAAGTCCAAAAAATGAAAGTTAATATAAATGTGGGTGTTTCTCCCTGCACCCCAACAAATGACTTCTTGCACCTCATCATTCTTTGAAAAGACCATTTTACTCCTTTTAAAAATGACTTCTAGACTACTCTTTTTGGAATATTTCTCTAACATACTTTCCGAAACACATTTTATGAATTCTGGATTAACCATTCTAAAAATTTAATAAATGTGTTCCGGAAAGGATACTTTCGATTGGTTTTTGCCTTTGGAATTATTATTATGGAAACATACTTTGCTAATGGAACCTCTATTTTAGAAATATCTTTTGCTTACTGAACCCTTATTGTGGAATCAATCAAAATTATCAAAGATAATTTTGGTATCGCAAAGAATGTAGGGGTGAATGAAGAAAAATATAGGGGTGCAAGGTTGACCTGACAAAATTGTTATTTATAACAAAAAGTCCACTTTAAATAGAATCATATTTAGTGTGTTTTTGCACCCTAACAAATGTCTTCCTGCACCCCATCATTTTCGAAGAAGACTATTTTACCCCTTTTAAAAATGATTTCTAGATTGCTTTTATAAGATATTTTCGGAACATATCTTATTAATTCCGGATTTACTAATCTGGAAATAAAAATATATTCTGGGAAAAGATATTCCATAATGATTTTTTGTCTTATGGATTTCCTATTCTGGAAACATTTTTTGCTTACGGAACCTCTATTCTGGAATCACCAAAAAATGTGAAAGGATAATTTTGGTATTTCAAAAAATGTAGGGGGCAGGAAGTAAAATGTAGTGGTGCAAGAAGAAATTCCCTTATATTTATGGTCTGCTTGGTTGTTTCATGGAAAATAAAGATGTAGAAAAAGTTAGAAAATTGAATTGAAAGGTAAGTGAAAGGAGAGAAAAAAAATTCTTTCACTTTCTCTTCAGTCACTTTTAAAAAAATAGATATTGTTACTCATGTTCTCTTTCATCTCTAAACTTCTCCAACGAAAAGGAGAAGAAAGAAGGAAAGGAAAAACAAAGGATCTCAATTGAATGGTACTTACTACACAGAAGCCTTTCATGGATCATTAAACTTGCTTTATGGCACCCTAAGGCTTTTTGAACGGCAAAACAATATTGCACTCCCATTTTTTGTTAAACACCTCAATTATTTTTTTACAGAATACTCCACAAAAATAAGTCATGCATTTTGTTTCTGAAATTATAGATTCCAAATAGGAAGTACTCTTCCATTCGGGTTTTGGCAGCCTTGTGCTATATACATACATATGGAAGATACTTATTCTGTCTCATTGCTGAAAAAAAAATGTACCGGTCGGCACCGGACGACCAAGAGGTTCTCATTGAAATAACTTAATTAAGTACAGAACGTTGTCACACGTGGAGTAAAAGAGCAGTTAAAACAACCGTTGATTAAGTCAAAGCACATTCTCTAGATTACTTCCCTGATTTTCAGGAAGCCACCAGACACGACCTAGGGACCACTAAGCATGTCCTTAGCGAACAATAAACGGTTACTCGGCCCACATGGTCAAAGCCCAAGTCAACCTACTAAAGAGACTTGAGAAAGGGAAAAAAGGTACGTTTTTCATATCTCAGAGAATTCTCACTAAGCACCATGGCTGACTTGAGCGTCGGAGTGCAATCGCAGGTACCCCTACCGGCCGACCGAGATACACGAAGAGAGAAGGAGACTTGAAGAATAGAACATCCAAGAGTGAAACCAACATCGAGTATCTACGTGGATCAACATTACTCAATCCCCCAATATCCATACAAGTACAATTGGCACTCACCGTGGGGCCGAGTAATCACTATTCTCAGACCTAGAGGTACCAACGCTTGAAGATGGCTTCAACGGCAAACAACAACAACGATACTGCAGCGGAAGAACATAGGATGATACTCCAAACTCTCCAGGCTCAGATGCAGGAGTTGCTCCAGAAGGGAGTCACTGACCAACTACGTCAGGACGAAGAGAAGAAGAGACAGGAAGAGGAACGCCAACGACATGCGGAAGAAATAGCTCAGTTTAAAGAGCAAAACAAAAGATTGATGGAGAGACTCGAGCAATCTGAGCATGAGGGACATTCATGTGCACCTACTCCACCACCACACCAATCAGGAACGAAGACAATAGCCCAAACTATACCTCCCACATCACTCGTCCAGCACACCCACCAGAGTGTGAAGCAGGTAACCCCAAACAGAGTAGCGAACCCAAGGGGCCATCCGTTCACAGATGATATCATAGCCACCCCTCTCCCCAACAAATGGAGAGGTCTAACGATGAACCTTTATGACGGATCCACAGACCCGGACGAGCATTTGAATATATTCAGAACACAAATGACCCTTTACACGATTGATCGGACGGTATGGTGCAAGGTCTTCCCCACCTCTCTCAGAGAAGGCCCCCTCGGATGGTTCTCTGACCTTCCCCCCAATTCCATTACAAGCTTCGATGCTTTAGAATTGAAATTCACTACACAATATGCTACAAGTAGACCTCATCGGACATCCTCCATGTCCCTTTTTAACGTCAAACAAGAAAGAGGAGAATCTCTGAGAACATTCATGGACAGATTTAGCAAAGTTTGTATGGGCATACATAACCTTAATCCAGATATAGCCATGCATCATTTAGTGTCGGCCATACTGCCCGGAAGGTTCACTGAAAGCCTTATCAAATGGCCCCCACACAGTATGGATGAATTAAGAACAAGAGCGACAAAATTCATGCAGATAGAGGAGCATATTTATTATCACCGAAAGGCGCATGTTGAGAACACGAACAGAGGTAAAGGGGTTCGTCCCCCCATAATTCCGACCGACCGGGACCGGTATCGCCCCAATAGGGGTCCCCGCTTCCACAGCTACACCCCATTGATTGTACCAAGGGGTAAGGTTTTGGATGAGGCACTACAGATTGAATTGATTCCGGCACTGAAGCAGTCGCAAACTCCCCCCAATGCCGATACAAGTAAACGTTGCCAATACCATCGTAACTACGGCCATACGACCGAAGGATGCTAAGCATTGAAAGATAAAATTGAAGAACTTGTCCAAGCCAGTCATCTCCGCAAGTTTGTGAAGACTACCGTTACTACACCCAGGTCACCCCAGCGTGATCATGATTCCCGAGAACGTTCAGGACAAAGAGACGACCAGACTCGCAACGATCATTATCGTTCAAACAGAAGGAAACGAAGCGAAAGTCCGGTTAGACAGACAAGACCTAAAAGCAAAAGCCCTGAACGTAGAAGTCGAACTAAGCAGAAAGTTCGTGCGGTCATCAATACAATCGCTGGACCAGTGTCACTCAGCACACCCCCTCAAGAGATCAACTATATTGCAGGTGATTTTGCAGGTGGAGGATGTTCTAATTCAGCAAGGAAGAAACATTTGAGAGCAGTTCAATTTGTCCATTCGACCTCCACACACCGCCGACCGCACATACCACCAATTACTTTTACCGATGATGATTTCACAACAATTGATCCAGCTCAATATGACCCCATGGTCATAATGGTGGAGATAGACAAGTTCGCAATCGCAAAAGTCCTAGTAGATCAAGGTAGCTCGGTCGACATTCTTTACTGGGAAACATTTAAGAAGATGCAGATCTCGGAGGCAGAGATACAACCCTACAACGAACAAATAGTTGGATTTTCAGGAGAAAGAGTAGATACAAGAGGATTTATTGATTTATACACTACATTCGGCGACGGCTACCTCAGTAAGACCATCAACATACGATACCTTCTCGTCAACGCCAACACATCGTATAACATTTTGCTCGGTCGTCCATCTATCAATAGGTTGAAAGCCATTGTTTCAACCCCTCACTTAGCCATGAAATTCCCCTCGGTCAATGGAGACATAGCCACCGTACATGTAGATCAAAAGATAGCGCGAGAGTGCTATGTAGCTAGCTTGAAGGTAGAACCAACCCGAAGGTTATACACCGCGTCGGCCGACCGAACTCCAGAGCGGAGAGGCCGATCGCCAGAAAGACGTTCTAGAGGAAGAGAATCTAGAAGACACTTAGTTGCTCTAGTCGACCTAGATCCCCTCCTGGATGATCCTCGGATGGAGGCAGGGGAAGATCTTGAACCCATATTCCTCCGTGATAAAGACCGTAAAACGTATATAGAAATATCTCTCAAGCCGGACGACCGACAAGCGATCGGTAAGACGTTAACGAAAAATGCTGACCTTTTTGCTTGGACCGCTGCAGACATGCCAGGGGTAAAGGCAGATGTTATCACCCATCGGTTATCTGTCTATAAAGAGGCTAGACCGATCACTCAAAAGAAAAGGAAACTAGGTGAAGAACAATGCAAAACCGCACGGGAGGAAACAGACAAACTAGTTCAAGCTGATTTTATTCAGAAAGCCCACTACACAAAGTGGTTGGCCAATGTGGTGATGGTCAAAAAGGCGAATGGTAAATGGAGAATGTGTGTAGATTACACAGATCTTAACAAAGCATGCCCGAAAGACTCGTATCCATTACCTACAATCGACCGACTGGATGACGGTGCGACCGGCCATCAAATCCTAAGTTTCCTTGACGCTTATTCAGGATACAACCAAATACATATGTACTACCGTGACAGAGAAAATACTGCATTTAGAACAGATTCTGATAATTTCTTCTACGAAGTCATGTCGTTCGTCCTCAAGAATGTCGGGGCCACATATCAGTGACTGATGGACCATGTTTTTCACGACATGATCGGTCGAAACGTAGAAGTATATGTCGACGACATTGTCATGAAGTCGGATTCATGCGAACAACACATTTCCAATTTGAAAGAAGTTTTTCAAGCCTTGCGTCAGTATTGCATGCGTTTAAATCCAGAAAAGTGTGCGTTCGGTGTAGAAGGCGGCAAGTTCCTAGGCTTCATGCTTACCCATCGGGGCATAGAGGCCAATCCAGAAAAATGTAAAGCCATCACAGAAATGAGAAGTCCAAGCGGACTTAAAGAGATCCAACGGCTAATGGGTTGTCTTACGTCCCTGTCCCGGTTCATACCTAAGCTTGCCGAACGAACGAGACCTATTATAAAACTTTTGAAGAAACGATTAAATTTGAGTGGACAAACGAATACGAACAGAATTTCCAACAGCTAAAGACATTCCTGGCATCCCCACCGGTCATCCAGAAATCGAACACACGCGAGCCCATTATAGTCTACCTTGCTTTCTCCAACGAAGCAGTAAGTTCTGTTTTGGTGCAGGAAATTGAAGCAGAAGAACGACCGGTATACTTCGTCAGCCGAGTCCTACACGGTGCGGAGATCCGGTACCAGATGGTAGAAAAAGTCGCACTGGCTTTGGTCATTACTGCACGGCGGATGCAAATGTATTTCCAAAATCACAGGGTCATAGTTAAGACTAACTATCCCATTATGAAGATCCTCACCAAGCCTGACCTGGCCGGACGGATGATAGGTTGGGCAGTCGAACTGTCAGAATTCCATATCGAATACCAACCTAGGGGGGCCATTAAGTTCCAAGCCCTTGCTGACTTTGCAGCAGAACTCACTCCTTATCCGACCGAAGAGAAAACACCCCGATGGACGCTATACGTAGACGGATCTTCAAACAGTCGTTTGTGTGGAGTGGGAGTTGTACTCGAAGGACCGAGAGAAATTGTCATCGAGCAAGCCATGAAGTTTGAATTTAAAACTTCAAATAATCAGGTCGAGTATGAAGCAATAATCGCAAGTTTACACATGGTAATCGAGTTAGAGATAACAAACATAATTTGTAAAAGCGATTCCCGTCTAGTCATGGGACAGCTCACAGAGGAGTATGAGGTAAGAGAAACATTGCTTCAACAATATTTTCATTTTGTGAAAAATCTTGTTAGCAGAGAAATCTCATTTCAACACATACGGAGAGAAAATAACACTCGGGCGGACGCTCTGTCAAGATTGGCCACCCTGAAAAAGAAAGGAGTCCATCGGTCGACCATACATGTAACCCTTGTTAAACCTAGTGTTAGTACCGATGAATGCATGACGACCGACACTCAACCTAACTGGATGACTCCCATTAAGCAATATTTGACCGAAGGAATATGTGATCCGCACTTGGAGAAAATGATGAAACTACAGGCCGCCCGATACATACTCATTGGCCAAGACCTGTATAGGAGAGGATACTCTCGTCCTCTCCTAAAGAGTCTTAGTCCAGAGCAAGTCACTTATGTGATGACCGAACTACATGTAGGGATATGCGGAACCCATTCAGGAGCACGGACTATGTCCACCAAAATTTTGAGAGCTGGATACTACTGGCCAACCGTACAAGGAGATTGCACCGAATACGTTCAAAAATGTGTAAAGTGTCAGGAGTTCGGCACCCTATCACACCAAAAACCAGAACATCTACACTACGTCCTATCTCCCTGGCCATTTGTGAAATGGGGGATGGATATTATCGGACCCTTCGCACCCGACAAAGGGCAATGCAAGTTCCTGATGGTTGGCATCGATTACTTTACCAAGTGGATCGAAGCCGAACCATTGACGGCCATCACCGCCCGCAACGTACATAATTTTGTATGGAAAAACATTGTCTGCAGGTTCGGCCTACCTCAAGTCATTATCACGGATAACGGTCGGCAATTTACCGACCGAGGGCTAGCAAGAAGATATAACTCGAAGGTGAAGCCACGAAGCTATCAAAAAGAAGATTTAGTTTGGCGTATGCGTAGTGACGCTCGGAAGGACGGTGGAAAGTTTTCAAGCAACTAGAAAGGGCCATTCCGTATTGCCGATACAGCAGCAGGAGGAGCATATTACTTGAAATATTTATCAGGAAAATCTATACCGAGAACGTGGAATGCCACGCATCTCAAGTTCTATTACAGTTGGTAAATAAACTCAGTGTACTCTTTTCTCGCTCGGTTGTTTTATCCCTAAGAAGGGGTTTTCGACCGAGAAGGTTTTAACGAGGCACTTTAAATCATTTTACATGAAAGAATTACCAACTTTGGTCAGAAATTAATACTCCCATTATTAATTAAATTAACCGAGCGGTCGGCCAGAATTATAACATTAAACGTTATTAGAATTACCAACTTTGGTCAGAAATTAATACTCCCATTATTAATTAAATTAACCGAGCGGTCGGCCAGAATTATAACTTAAATGTTATCAGAATTACCAACTTTGGTCAGAAATTAATACTCCCATTATTAATTAAATTAACCGAGCGGTCGGCACGAATTATAACTTTAACGTTATTTACCAACTTTTGGTCAAAAATTAATAATTTATTATTAATTACCCGTTCGTTCGGTCAGAATTATAACTAAGGTTATCTGAATTATAACTTAAACCTTATTTACCAACTTTTGGTCAAAAATTAATAATTTATTCATCACCCGTTCGTTCGATCAGAATTATAACTAAGGTTATCTGAATTATAACTTAAACGTTATTTATCAACTTTTGGTCAGATATACCTGTTCGTTTGTCAGAAATTAAATCATCAATCAATTAATCCGAATGGTCGGTCAAAATTACAGCTTAAACGCTATCAGAATTGTCAATTCTAGTCGCAAATTAAACAATTCATTAACCATGTTAGTTACCAAATTCTTGATCAAATACCAACCAACCGATCGTTCGGTCCGAATCGCATATTAGAAGAAGTACGAAATCGCATTTGATAATAGAAAATAAAATTGTTTAAAGTAGTTAACAACATAAAGTGATAAAATTGTTCTTAGCCCACACCCCGAGTCCAGGTAACGATTGTTTCAAACAATATCGATGGTATCGTCAGGCTGTACAGATTCATCCGGTTGTACAATATCATCTCCCTGTGGCATCTCCGCAGTTTGATCATCTACAAGCTCATCATTATCCTTGGCCTCCTCACCTCCAAGCGGCATCAGTCGACCATCCATTACATCCATATTAGAGTCGTACCGCTCATCGTCGGTCGGCACTCCATGAAAGAAGGCAACCTGCCGAACGCCTTGCCTGAAGGACTCCTCGTTGATCTTCAGCATGAATCCTTGAAGTTGTTCAACTTGAGCGCTAAGGGACTCTTTATCACCAGCCAACTTTTCTTGTTCCCTATAGCATCGGCTCGTTCGGCCATCACTTGGTTTAAGGTTACCTTCAGGGCCTCTTGCTCCTCCTTGGCCAACCGAGCATCTTTTCGGGCCTCATCGATGGCCTTCAAAGCATCCTTCAGTGAAACAGACGATTCACTGAGTTGAGATTTTAACTTTGGGATCGACACGGTCTTTACTCTCTTTAATTCGTCTCTGATGGCCCTGCTTACCACGGTCGCGCGACACTGCAGCTCGACCATTTCTTCAATCAAGTCCAATGTAGGAACGACCGCTAAGACAACCTCGTCTTCTGGTCGCAGGTCAAACTGCATAGTAGGGGCCACCCTTACGGACGACCCCAACATGCTAGTGGGACTACCCGATGAAGACCGAGTTTCAGTGCGGGGCACCTTAGCAGGTCGTCCCCTCTTTTTACCTTGAGCCGGAGCGATAGCAACTTCGACCGGAGCAATCTCCCGCTCGGTCGGCAAGGGAACGGTCCCAGCAAGAGCAGAAATCTTACTCTTGTTAGCTTGCCTCTTCAGGGTATTCATATACTTCTTCAAGCTCGGATCCATAGTCAAGACAATATCTGCAAAGTACGTGCACAAGTAAGAAACATTAAGTTATTAATTGAACGACCGAGAGGAATAAGGTGCTCACCATTTAGGTCCGCCCATTGTTTGGACGATCCATAAAGGGCTATCAGTTCCCGGGTAGGAAGTCTACCCGGTAGTTGATTCACAATCATCAAAATTTCTTTATCAAAGGGAGATAGGGACTCCCAAAATCGATGGTCAAGAGAAGTAGGTTTCTCAGTCCAATGGAAAGGGAATTTTGTGGTCCCAATGGCGTTATAAAACAAATCTCGGTCGTCCGGCTCGACAAACACTTTGAAGAAGTAATCTTTAAAGTTCTTATAAGAAGTTGTGAATGCGGCAAAACGCACATTTCCCGGACGACTGGACAACGATAACCAACCGACAGGAGTACTCAGGTAGGTAGTATAATAATATAAAAAAGACTCAGGAGTAGGCGTAAGGCCAAATATTTGACAAATAACTCGAAAGGCTTGTAAAATTGCCCACAATTGGGGTGCAACTGGGTCGGTGCAACATTGAGAATCCGAAGGACACTCATAGTGAAATCGTCAAAGGGGAAACTTATGTGCTAGTGGGAAAAGAAAGTACTATATACAAAGAAAAAATCATGAGGAGCATTCTCCCGACCGTGACATACGCGGTCGGTCACACCACATATATCAACAGCCAGTGCCTCGATCGGGCAGTCCGGTGTTAGAAAATTTTTATGGGCAGAAAGAAATTCGTCTAAATCATCGGAGGACTTTATTTTACTAGGGATTTGGAGGACGGACGGATCGACCCAATCATAACTGGGGTCGTCCGACGAATGGCTCGCACTGCCAGATGCAGTACGAGTCAAAGACGAATCAACAACATTAGAAGACTCTGCAGAAGAAGGCATGGCTAACCTTAAACGGCGAAACAAACACTGGCAGTAGACTCGGCACCGGGCAATCGGAGCAAATAGCAAGAGATTCAGAGAGTGAAGGAAGTTGGAAACCTTCGAATGTTCAAATGAAACGCTATTTATAGGCTAGGAGGTGAGAGACAAAAACCTCAGCATTCGTCCAGCACCGTTAGATCAAAACCAATCCAACGGTCCAACACACTCGGCACATGAAACGGCTCAAAATCCTCACCGTTAAATTCATCTGGATGGGACAGCGCCCCCCAAACGGCAACTCTGTCATGCGTCACATCTCTGCCACGCATTTAATGGTGCCAGCTATCGAGCACTACCTCGAAAATCCCATGCATCTCATACGACTCTTCGACCATCCATATCCTCGAGCCTGGGGGCAAGTGTACCGGTCGGCACCGGACGACCAAGAGGTTCTCATTGAAATAACTTAATTAAGTACAGAACGTTGTCACACGTGGAGTAAAAGAGCAGTTACAACAACCGTTGATTAAGTCAAAGCACGTTCTCTAGATTACTTCCCTGATTTTCAGGAAGCCACCAGGCACGACCTAGGGACCACTAAGTATGTCCCTAGCGAACAACAAACGATTACTCGACCCACATGGCCAAAGCCCAAGTCAACCTACTAAAGAGACTTGAGAAAGGGAAAAAAATGTACGTTTTTCATATCTCAGAGAATTCTCACTAAGCACCATGGCTGACTTGAGCGTCGGAGTGCAATCGCAGGTACTCCTACTGGCCGACCGAGGTACACGAAGAGAGAAGGAGACTTGAAGAATAGAACATCCAGGAGCGAAACCAGCATCGAGTATCTACGTGGATCAACATTACTCAATCCCCCAATATCCATAAGTTAAAAAAACAACTTTTGCTTAAGTGTCAAACCATCTCACAGTAATCTGCATTCTTAGATGCATTCCTATCCTCTATTTTTCCAATCTCCGATTTTAGGTTCCCTAAACGTCACAAGCCAAAATTTTCGGCTAATTTTTTACTCTCATTCTCTATTAATTTTTCCTAAATCTACAACGTTTTCCTTATGCCTGAGATATACGTTTCGATTTTCCGACTTAAAGTCAAGACATTCAAGTTCCAAGAGTGTAAATACACATCCATATGATTTTACAATTTTAAAATTGTCAAGTTCCGTAATTGAATTTTTTTTATTTTTTTTTAAACTAAATCATCCAGAAGTATTTATATCAGCTAATCTTCCAGAAGTATATTACAGTTTTCAAGGTCCAACTTTTTGGAGGGAAAAACAACATGGAGTTTTAGAATTATAAAATCATTCGAATCAGAAATATACTTTTGAAACTACCAAATCCTAGAATTGCTTTTTTGCTGACAGTAGTTCCAGAATCACGTAAGTATCAGTTCCAGATGTCAAACGGTAATTAAAAGGAAAAGAAACCGTTGAAATGTATCAAAAGCAAAAATGGGGATTTGGAGAAAACTTATCTCAAAATGCAGAGGTTTGAATCTCTTGTTACAACATAGTTACTGTAACAGTGCCCACCATTTAGGCCCGTCCTTTGGGATATCAACCCACCACTAATTTAACTTCCTGTACCCCATAAAAATCTGGGGGCAACTGCTTCCTGAACCCCACTTTTTTCTTCCTGCTCCCCCACACTCTTACACTAAGACAAAATTTACCCTTATTAATTTTTAAAATTTCAAAATTATCCTTAACCTAATAAAACCCTAAAAACTGGAAATGGATGTCGTTTTACGTGCAGGCAACGTCGTCTTCCTTGGATTGTTGATAGCAGCGACGCAACACTTTCAAAGCTCATTCTCCTTCCAAATCTTACACATCTCTCTTGTGATTTAAAGTGTTGTTCATAGAGGTAAGCAAAGTTTCATTTGTTTCGAATTTTCACATTTGTTTTTGTCATGGATTCTTGTTTCCGTAAAGCTTTTTTCACATTCCGAATCACAGAATCCGGTAGAATTTGGAATTTGTGGATTCGGTAGTGTTCCGGATTTATGGATCCAGTAATATATTCTGGATTCATGAATCTGAAATTAATTACATTGTGTTTTCCGAATGAGGGGTGTTTCGAAAGTGTAACTTTTTGCCCATGCAATTTAAACTAAGTAAAAATAATAGAGGAATAGGAGCCAGAAGTCTAATGGTTTTCCTACTTCAATAACCATCTACGAATTAAAGCTTTTGCTACATAAATCATAAAGTATAAACACTACCGAATCCACAAATCCAGAATACTATCGGATCAACAAATCCAGAACACTAAATCCTAAACACTACCAGGATCCACAAATTCAAAATTCTACCAAATTCTGTTATTCAAGATTCTGTTATTCAGAATGTGAAAAAAGGTTTATGGAAACAAGAATCCATGACAAAAACAAATGTGAAAATTCGAAATACATGAAACTTTGTTTATCTTTATGAACAACACTCTAAATCACAAAAGATGGGTAAGATTTGGAATGACAAAAACAAATGTGAAAATTCGAAATACATGAAATTTTGTTTATCTTTATGAACAACACTCTAAATCACAAAAGAGATGTGTAAGATTTGGAAAGAGAATGACCTTTGAAAGTGTTGCGCCGCTGATATCAACAATCCAAGCAAGACGACACTACCTACACGCACAAACGGCACCCATTTCCAGTTTTTAGGGTTTTATTAGATTAAGGGTAATTTTGGAATTTTAAAAATTAATAAAGGTAATTTTGTCTTTGCATAAGAGTGTGGGGGTGCAGGAAGAAAAAAGTGGGGGTGCAGATAGAAACTGCCAAATCTGGGACACTTCCCATCCATTCTGACATGTACTACTCAGAATATACATTCTGAAAAAACAATTCCTGAATAGATGAGAGGTGCTTCAAATAATTTATGGGGGAGAAAGAAACACTCCAACCCACTATCAAACTATATCCAAACACCTCGTTTTTATATTACATATACCACGTCTAAAACACGATAAATTCCTGTACATATTTCATCTGCCACTACAACTATATAACCTAACTAAAATCCGTAAAATTTCCACCATAGAAACCAGAAGATGAGGCTTTGAATCAGCTACTATCATGCATCGACACGCAGCATAACATAACACTCCAGCCTCGATATTCTTAAACGGCAAACTAGACTCGGAATCTGTAATGTCCCCGAAAAACCAAGCTTTCTCGAAACCTGTTCAATTATCATCGGCATCACAATTGGAAAATCTTTACACAGAAAAATTATACTACTCACCAAATACAACTGGAGAATGTTATCCCAGAGGTTCAAATCAAATTGGCACAGGCGAGTGAGAGCATAGCTTTTCCATAAGTTATACACCGTATCGTCTCAGGGCATTGCTTAAGCTTGGCATCACATTATATGCTTGATATGATCTTCTGAGTTCAATAATGGAACCGACCTGGATCAACAAAACCAAGGACTATTCAGTAAATCTGTACAACAGACTAGGAAGTTGAATAAAGCTTTCAGTGGTTTATGTACTACGTTTGAAGAAATACTACTTTAAATTTCAATACTGTAATATAAGTATGACATTTGAACCAAATCCATTATCTTCTTGTACAATGAATAGTGTTCGACTAAGTTCCCGTATGCGCAATATAAATGATTCAAATTTTTTTTTGGATGATGAAAATATTAGAAAGGATAAATTATTATTATCCCCTTATACGCAATATATACGAGTGACATGCACGGTTCTAACTTAACATGCCAATTTTGTGCTCCCATATTGGAGTTACATAAAAAGCAAGTCGAGCCAGGGAAGTTCAGCTGGCACGAATTTCTTGCCTGATAATGTGGTATTACCAATGATTTTGCATGCGGAGTACAATATCAAGAATCTTCCGTGCACTTACAATGATTAGAACTGATGTAAAACCAATAGCAAACCCAGCATTGATACGCCGCAGATAGTGGTCAAGAACACTTGATGTAGTGGCCAGAACACTTAACAGTAGCCCCCCTACAAATTTTCCACAAGGTAATGAATTAACAGTAAGTAGAAAATATTAGGTTCGATAAAGAAATAAAAAATGACTCTAAAATTGCAGCCATTAACCAGTAGCATACCCCAAAATCGTGTGGATGCCTGAACCTTGGTGAGGTATTCTATGGTAGCCTTCCCAGGCTTTATGTTTGGTATTCTCGCACCCATCTTATTTAAATAATCCGCAATTTCCTTCGGCATGTTAGCCTGTGCACAGTCCACATGTAAGACCATTTACAAAATATACACAAGTCATTCCGATATTTTAACGTAGTATGATGGAAAACTTTTAATGAGCAACAATTCAACAGATTTACAGCATATGAATTTCAATGGTGTTGAAAACAATCAGACTGAGCAGCTCAGAATCAGATAATTGTGTAAATTAGTATGGAACAGCTTTGACACTGTTTCTCTTGTTCCATTCAAAATTATCAATTGAAAAATAACTCAGCCTTAAATTTATTCATCCACTATTTTTTCACAGATTCTTGTAAAGTAAATCTAACAGCTTATATCAAAATGAAACTCAAAATACAAATTAGAAACTATTTACGTCAAATAGAATATACAATAATATAGTAACAGTAAAGAGAAACTTACAATGTCAAAAATATTGAACAGGAAGACAAAAAAAGCATATATGGAATAGTAAACCCAGGGCTCAGCACCGACAGAAGTTTCAGGGTTCAATATTTCCTTGACATGCTCCCAAAAAGGTGACCCTAGCAGACTGCCAATAATACCAATTTAGAAGTAAATAAAAAAGGACTTGCTAGACAGCACATGTTGACAAGAACCAGGCAAATGTGCTACCTAGCAAACAGAGAAAAGAGCATGAAAACTAATGCATTAACATCGTATCAGAAATTTAGAGACAAATTTACCAGCCAATTCTTAAATACCAATTGAATATTGAAAAAGAGTGTATACAAACCTTGAAAGAATACTTGGAAGTGCCAAGAGATAAGAGGTGGTAAGAATAGGTTGCATCCCTGCTGGATTAATATTGAAAGGAATATAGGGCTCCACTTCAGTAATGGGTGATTGCTCTCTATTTCAAATTGAATGAAAGTATCAATTGTCAACAGCATCAGTATACTCAAAATTATCATTTAATTCCATCAAGACATATAAAGTAGAAATTATCTGGATGAGAACAA
Organism: Phaseolus vulgaris; assembly: GCF_000499845.2. NCBI lineage: Eukaryota > Viridiplantae > Streptophyta > Magnoliopsida > Fabales > Fabaceae > Phaseolus > Phaseolus vulgaris. The sequence continues at coordinate 39,809,902 of NC_023759.2, forward strand.
AAATAATAAGGGTAATAAAGTCCAATAAACATATAAGCTAAGTCCAATATAAGTTAATATTCAAGGCAGAGGTAGAGCATAGGACAGTCAAATGTACTGTTTTCTCAACCAGTGGCACAAACAACTTTCCTAAAAAATCCATAATGGAAAATGTCAATTACTGTGATTTACACATGAGATCAAAACTCTAGTAGTATCCAGATTTTCAAAGGGAACAAGGTTCAAATGGCCGAACAAAGACAATGTCATTTACCTTGCAGCAGAAGCAAGTTTAAAACCGTAGTATTGCAGCTTTACTTTCCTGCAACCTTCTGTTACTACAACTGCCCACATAGTGACAACGGTGAAGATACCCAATACTGCAAGCACATATGGCCACCAGCTCACAGCACTCACTGCAATATTAATAAATACAAATCACTAAAATTACAAATGATTCCATCATATAAATATAATAATACTGCTTTAGTTATTTTCACCTTATTAAATTTGAATAACATTCTTGTGGTATTTTTTTAAAAGCAGTAATATTCATTCTATATAATGCTCGTAAAAGCAAAACTAATTGCAACTTTAAGTTATTCTATATTTCAACTGCTAACTTGCTCATTGATATGCTAATCAAATCAGTTGGCAATGTAAAGGATCCTCCTGAAACTATCTGCTCCTTATCTTATGGTCATCCTTTTGTTTTATTGTTGGGCATGCATAAGCATGTCGGGGATATATTCATTATCTTCAAATAAAATTAAATGAATATGCGTTTCAAGAAAATAAAGTGTGTTTGGTTCAGCATATTTTAGAAAAATAATTGCTTATCTTTTTCTGCTTCCTGAGAAAGCTTTTAAAAAATAATGGATTATTTACATTGAGAAAACATTTTTAACTTTTAATTGCAAGACTGACACCTTATTTTCTTCTCGTGTACAGTTTTCCAAAAAATTTATGTAAGAAACAGTGGAAACAACTTATTTTCAAGCTTCATGTGCAAACTCATGAAAATGCAAAACAAAATAAAACCAATGTAACAAACGTTTTAGTAATTAAAGTTAAAAACAAGAAAATAAAAAACATTTCTCAAACATAACAGTGCCTAATCCCTTTAAACAATTGTTGCCAATAATGCTGTTAGTCATAACTTTAGTAGAGTCGGAAAACCCTTCCTTGATATCAAACATGTTACTTTAATACGTCGAGATAAGCTTGAGAATGAAGAACACAGGGACATGAGGTAAAATTTCAAAAGCCTTCATTCACATCCAGACATGTACCTGAAAGCTGAGTAAGCATTTTGTATAATGTCTCCATATACCCCGTAAGTATTCCCACACATATGATTAGAGACGAGCCTTGACCTGAAGAAGGTATTATTAGATGCAGCAGATTGAACAATAACACAAACATTCAACTTCTGGTGAGTCTTTCAAATCACATAACTTTAAGCATAGGTAAGAATCAACATCCTGGCCCTTTTCTAGTCTGGCGAAGAGATAACAATGAAGTCAACAATATCAGCAAAAACAAAATTGACAAATTAATTATGATTCTTGTGTTCTTTCCAACAGTTCTACAAGTTTTGGATAAAAACTGACTTTAAAAATGTCATTTGTAAATATAATTAAATAAAAACTTCAAAGTAGGAAGTGGGTGAAAGATGCTGATCTAAGCCAACAATTTGGAAAGACAATTTTCTCCTTCCAAGCAATTATATAAAACAAAATACTAGGCTTTCAAAGAAGCGGTATTGTATTCCAAGTGAAAGAATCTTCCCTCAATTGCAAAGTAGATTACATACTTACAAAATTACTATCTGAGTAGCATGACAAATTCAATGAAAAGAATGGCATATGGTGTTGCAAAAAGCAAATAACTATCTTTTTATTAAAAATAAAGTTATATTAGCATATGCTTGCAGGTTACCATCTACACCTGGAAAAATGATGCAAAACAGTCTGATGATGTGAATAATTCTAGTATGCATGCAAAAGAAATTTGAAACACAACTCCAAAATAGAAGATAGAACCTTTCCAAGAAATTGCAAAGTAGAATAGGAAAGCGGACAAAATCAAAGCAGTAAAATGTCATTCATTGTCATCTTTTATGGTTCAAAATTACATACGATGCCTAACTAATATATAAGACAAGTCAATTGAGGATCATCCACTTGATTACTTGCATAGTCCTTACAAATAAAAAGTTGATATTCATCCATAACATTTCCCACCACATGCTCTGGTTATCATTTAAATTTTAATTTCCACAACTCCAATCAAAGGTGGTAAAGTAATAGTTTTGCAGTAAGAAAAATACCAAATCCAGATTCTGATATAGTATCACATATCCATGTAATAGTCATTGCACCACAAACCAATAAAACTGATGTCACCATTACATGTTTGACCCTGCAAAAGTAGCAAATATTTTAACAAACAAATTTATCTAAAATGTAAACAAAGAAGATATGCTCCACCATATCTATGAATCGGTAGAATTATGATAACAACAAGAGAATGAAAACCATATTATAAAGCATAAAACAAGTTTTAGAATAGAAATTTCTTAATGTGCTTATAAAAAAAAGTGATTTCATAATGCTAACTTATGAAGGCCAATTGCACTTCTGTGTCCGTCAATGATTAAGATTATCTACGTCTAAAGACATCAGTTGGAATTACAATATATGAAAAATCATCTAAGTAACCCACCCATACTCATGAGTCATGATATCAACTTGCGAAAAAACATTGGTAGTTCAATTATTTGTTGGATTATTAAAATCTTGGAGGCAAAAAATTCTATGCAGATTACCTATAACTGGCAGCATAAATTGAATATGGAAGTGAGTAGCAAGAAACTATTAAAGCTTCCAAAATTGCAAAGCCGAATGACATCCACCATCTGAAATGTTCGGAACAAATGAACAATTAATTAGTTGAAATTCCTTAAATCACATATCAGATAACGGGAAATGGAAAAACAATGTGTAGCTAGAAATTAGTCCACTGCTCAAGATGGATAAAGAGACCCACATATAACTCTTAATCTTTTCCTGCCCATCCAGACCTTCTTTTCGAAGCTTTACTAGGGAGGGGACAACATGACAGAGTACCTGCACAAGAATATCTTGTACAAACTCATTTCATAAAAGGCAAAAACACCAAAAAAAATCAACAATACACAAACAAAAGGGGTATCTGGTTTTGAACCTCAGTGTTCTTGTGTCTTTACTTTACAATCAAGTACTTCACAGTAAAAGTAATAAGAAAACCAATCCTTCTTTCAAAAGACTTATTTCCTTACAAAATCTAAAGTACAGAGAGCAACTTTTCCAAACATCTACTTTGTTTTAAAGTAGGAACACTACTGGTTCCATATATATCACAAACTTTAAAGGCACACTGGCAATTTGGCAAAAGATCAAAGAAATAAAACCATATATAATTGAAGGTAGTTGAACATCCTTTGACCTTCAATGTGACAAAAAGTAAACTTTTGCAACAAAGTCTAACAAACTCAAAAAACAAAGGGGAAATACCTGCATAATAATGGACGCTATTATCTGAGGACTAATACCAAGCTGGAAAATAGACAGTTTGAGCTCAGCAGAGAAGTCACCAAGTTCATCTGCCAGAAGCTACATGAATGACCGTTCACATGTATAAACTCAGAAAAATATTCAAGCAAAAAATTGCTCTAGCAAATATTGGACTGTTGACCCAATTCATTAATCCAACTGTTAATATATTATCTTAGGATTTAATTAAATTCAACTATTAGATATCATATCTTATTTTAAGACTTTCATATATCTTATCATGGATTGAGATAAATTCAAAATGTAGATATCTTATCTTGGGATATTTATATATATTTCATGCACAACTACAATCAATTTTAAAATTAAATTATCATCCTTCGAAAAAAAAAACACCAAATGGTCCAATTTTCTTTATCACTTCACACTCACAAGCTACCCTGAGCTAACACTCAAATTGAGATCAAATATGTCAAATTTGAGTTTTAGGGCCATTAGCAAATTAACCCAAACATTTCTCCTCATTTTCTTTTCTTAAATTCAACTATAGTCCCTTTACATTCACATAAACTTCAAATCCAATCACCATTTACCAATGAAAATCAAAAAGGGGTCTTATGTTGTAAGAACTACAAAGTTAAACTCAATCTCCACGTGTGAGCAACAAACTAAAGCAGCAAACGATGCAATAGAATGCAACTTACCAACAGATGATCCTGACACAAAGCTCAAGTAGTCTTCCGGTATCAACCTTCTGTCAAACCCAGGAAGAGGAATAAAATAACCAACGCGACTAATCACAATCAGCACCGCCGTCACGAACAACCTCCTCCTAATCTCGCTCTTGAAAAACGATTCAGCCGCACCGTTTATCACGGAACCCAACCGGACAAAGTCTAGAAACCTGTTTCTGAACATTACAGGTTTCAATTGCAGGGTCACCGAGTCATCAGCCCCCGGAGACAACGCAACTGCCGCTTCCCCTCCGTGAGTCCCGGGAACAACCTCCTCGTTCGGAAGCTCATTCTTCGGAGCCTCGACGCGTGCATAATCACTCCGGAGCCGGTCGGAGAAGTTAGCAGAAAGAGACAGGTTCCGCGAAGGAGAAATCCTTGTGCTGAATGCGGGGATTGTGAAAATCGAAACCCTAGTACCAATTCCGTTGATGCATTTTACGTATCTTCTTTCTGCGAGGTGGAAGAGGTTTTAAAGCAGACTGCATAATTAGCGTTGAAGAAGAGGCTACATACAGTGCTTTATATAAATAGCTTCTCTCTTTTTTTTCAGCGTTGACAGAGGGAAACTTACCTCTGGAAGCGTTGTGTTTCGTTTGGAAGGAGTGTGGGTGGAAGTGATTACGGGAGAAACGCGTTGCTTCCATGGTTGGAGTTGGAAGAGTAGGAGTGAGTGTGGAAGAGGGGTTTTTGTGGTTTAAAGTTAGACAATTAAACCCTCACCCATGACCTAGATCCTCTGCTTCGCGAACTACAGTAAGACTATATCTAAGGATGTTTTCATTGGACGGTGACAAAATGCGTGGGCATTAGGATCAAATCACGTATGATTAAACAATTTCATATTTCTTTTATGAAATTAAAATATTAAATAAATTTAGCTAATATTTTTAATTCGTGTAAAATATATTACTTTTCTTTATTTACTTAAACATTGGATTAAACATTTAAAGATATAAAATTCAATTTTTCATAAATAAAATTTCTCAACATGTATCAAACTTGTAAATTTAACTATTGAAATTAGAAGGGAAATGAACAATTTAAAAACAGAAAAAAAAAAGTAAATAATAAGAATATAGAGATGTAACACTAAAGAAAGATAAATAATGAAAGGAGCACTTACTCTTTAAATTGGTATCTTGGTAAATTTAACTTCCTTTTGTATCTTCCCAAGAATAACTTCTTCGTCTCTGTTTTCCAACAATAACTCCTTAAATTTTCTATGATTACGTCAAGTTCAAAGTTCTATCCTTCTCCTGCTGTATAATAATATCTCTTGATCAACTTAAATATTTTTTTCTTTTAATCAACGATCATAATTTTTTTTTCTAAAAACAATAGTCTTTGTGTCAATAAGTATAAATTTTTTAACCCAGATCATTTAAAATACTTAAAGGCATATCCATTTTCTAAATTTTTACTTTAATTATAAATAACTATCAATTCATAATCACCAAGCAAAATATAACAAATTTCTAATACATTTCAAAGAGAGAATGTGACAACAAAGTATGTGGATAACGTCCTTCTTGGATATAGTAAGTGAGACAAGTTATTTTTGTTTTAACCATACACAACAACAAATTGTTTAATAAATTTTATTTATTTTGATGAATTTGTAAGAATATAAACTAATGAATACTTGTTAACTAACTATTTTAGATCATTGGCTGTTTGATTGCAATCAATGTTATACTAGAGATAATATATCATTTAGATTCATTGCATGATGACTTATATGGTCACACAAAGAAAAGAGTTTGTTTCCAATTTGATAATTCTTTTAAGATTAGTTCTTAATGTTCTAATTCCAATCAAGAAATTCAACTTGTAAGTATTTTAACCAACTAATTAAACTACCCAAAATATTATGGAAATGGAAATGGAAACTTTTTCATAGCAGAAAAAATAAAAAATTTATTATCTCTTTTTTAGAGGCATTATATCTCTCACTCTTTATATATATATATATATATATATATATATATATAATACATAATACATAAGTGAATATACTTAAAAAATGTCACATTTAACATTTGCAGAAAATGAATTTTTCTCTAAAGTTGTTTTTTTATCTTACAAGAGTATATTAAATTTTTTGGTAAGAAAAAAAGTATAGATGAAGTGTGCAACATGTCTAACCGGAACCTTTGTGCCTTTTTCATTTATTATAAATAAACAATGATTTCATGATCAGAGCTTCTATAATTAACATAACAGCAGCACAAAAAATGTATTAACACCCGGATTTATGATGCTTTTGTTTCTAAAGCATTTACAAGATCAGTTCCTTCTGTGTGTGTGTGTGTTTTTGGCTTGCATTAATGAAATGAAAAACTGCTTAGTATGTCCATTCCTTTGGCAGAAATATATCAGGAGAAGAAGTTTGACTCTGAGAAATAACACTGCAATGCTTCATACCCTCTTTTTCATAATTTTTCTTCTTTGTTGACTCACTGCTTCTTCTGTATACTTCTCCTTTTCTTTGGCCACATTTGGGACCTGCATAGCATTACAACAGAACTTTCCTTTTATATTGTAAAATTTAGGGGAAAAATTGTATGTAATATATATTTTTATTAAATAATTAGGGTTAGATATGAGACCTTGAGAAGGTGAAATCTGCATGCCTAATTGGTGCACTTTTAGATTTAGAGCTTGAACTACTCGAGCTGGAAGGAGGACAGGAGCACATGCTGCAAAACAATCGTAAGGTAACTTAATTTAATGTAAATTCTAATTTTGTGGATTTTCATCAAAACTAGACAAAATTGTATGGCAAAAATTAAAATCAAAATATTAGCTTTACTCAAAAAACGGCCTGTTGAAAATTATTTGATGACTAAATAACCATATCGGATATGTTTATTCACATGAAATGTTTCTGTTCAAATTAATTTTAAAAATAGTAATGCCCAAGAGAGAAGATAAATCAAGAGTGCATTTATAATTAATTTTTTTACAACTAACTAATTTCTTCCCTATGTCATTATAATCCTTCAATAAAAGATTACTAAAACATCCTTAAAAATAAATAAAAAATATATATTTCAATCTGGTCCTAGTATTTAAATTTAATATGTTGAAGTTAACACTTATAACTATGTAATACATTGTCTATATTTATGTGCATCGTGACCCTGTGCAATTGATATGTGACCCTGTAGTTAATTGGATCAATCAAAATGAAGGTCGTTCTTAAAAAATTAAAGCTTACAAGACTATGATGTTATATAACACGCTATTTTTAATTTATTTTTTGAACTTAACTTCTTATTTTGATATATAAAAGTATTAAACATCATTGTCCCCTCCATTTTCATTTCTCATTCTTTTTTACTTTTTTTAAATACCTTATAGTTCGTCTTAACGTTATTATTGTTCATCTTTTAATCAAGGTGTTACTATTTAAATTTTAAATAAACCTCAAAGAGTTGAGTCTCAAACTTAAGGCTTGAGAGTTTGAGTTGCCCTTTGACATTATTATTATTTTGATTTTTATATATAATAATATGAAAGTGAATGCAGTGATATTATTTTTTATGCTATGAAATTATTATATTTTGTTCACTCAACGTTAAAATTTTAAGAAAATTGTATAATAGATCTTATGTTGTGTATATAACTAAAAAAATGTTAAACTAGTTTATGAGTAATTACGTAGTAGTAGTTATGAACTAAATCCAATAAGATATTAATAAGGGTTCAAACCAAATATTTAATCTAAATCAGTTTATTAATTTATATGTTATAAACTTTATGGAACATGTTATTGAGCTCTTATTGTATTTAAAAACATATTTTAAAGTTTATATTTGATTTTGAGTATTTAAATATAAAGATGAATATAATAGGAAATTAAGATGAATCATAAAGTGTGTGACATAAAAATGTAAAATAGAAATGAAAGTAGGACAATACTTTTAGTAATCATTTATTAATAAAATGTATGAAATTTAAGCTTAACTTAATCTTATAATACCGGTTCATGAAGTGAGATTTGTACTTATTTATATACAATAAAATATTTTAATTTTTAGTTTAGGTTGAATTTACAACACCGAGACTTGAAATAAAATTTAAAAGTATTTTAAAGATTAATATAAAATTAAATGATTAAGTTAAAAGTTAATATGAAATTAAATGATTAAGTTAAAAGTTAGATTAATAACATGTCACAAGTCTTGACTAAACTCTAAAGAAGTAAATTGAAACATTTTTTAAGTTTTAATGTTATCTTTTTATTTTTTATTTTTTAAATTCAGGAATTGAAAATTGATTCCAATTCACACTTTTTCACAAAATTATTCCTACCCAAGTTTTACTTTTTCACAAATATTCTCTTTTTGAAAAGTAATCTACCAAGTTTGTGCACGATTTAGGATGATTATTTTAGTACCAGAGAGTGAATGAGTTAATTTGGTTAGTTGCATCATGATGAGCTTGTATAAAAGGTTGACCTTTGTGAAATTTTTACTCGATATGGTACTATAAACACAAGTTTTAAACTACAATTGAATTTCAAATGCAAACCTGGTTTTCTAGTTGATTTTGTGCCTGCTTTTTGGGGTAAGAACACCCCAGTACCACCACATGATCCTTGCCCCGAAACTAAGAAAACAGCTTGCATTCCAGGCCCACCTGTGGCATGTTTAGGCCTTTGATATGCTGATCTTGCACTGAGTTTTGAGCACTGAAGTGAACATAACATATTTTAATTTCAGATGCATGGAAATGGTAAATAAACAATTAAACCATTCACCAAATAAAGTCTGTATCCATAAGCAACTGCATTAAATACATAACAATAATATTTCACTTTGTCTCCGCCGTATTCATTAATTGCTATATGCCTATTTATAGCAGAATTCCCACCCAATATACCAGACATTGACACAGGAGAAGTTACAATTAAACACTCCACCAATTTTTTTAAGGCACTTGGTTCATTGGTTAAGGAATTAAAATGTTTGAGTGAATAACAGATGAAAGTTTCAACGCCTTAAACATTTCATTTTTTCTCAAAAAATAAATAAAGAATCCAGCATCTTATTCAGAGAGCCTCTGTGGCAACAACTAAAAAACCCTGACCTTACACCCTCTTTATTTTAAACCATTCTTTCTTATGTCACTGCAGTGGATTATGAATGCATGTGACCAACCAAGGCATGCGTCATGACATGTCTAATTTCATGTTTCAGGCTTTGGAACTTTTCTAATAAGCCTGTGAAACTTATCTACTTAAGCATAGTTTTGTTTAATATATATAGTATATATGGATGTGTTCACCTTTTCAATTTTTAAAATAAAACCAGACTCACTAGCAGATTGAGACCATTTTCAATTGGCACGTTAACTTCCATCCCTTTATTTCTGGTCTTTTGTTGTTCTCAACTCAAAAGAATGTTACCCAAAAGACTGGGACAAAATACAAATTTAACAAAGCAAAAAGACCAGGAATATCTATATATCAGAAGCATGCATTTTTGTTTCAAAAGAAAACAGAGGTGCAAAGGAATAATAGTTCAAGTGAAAAAGCACATCTTTTATTCCTTATACTAAAGTGAAAGTCATACATGTGTCAAATTTAAACCTTAGCAAGACGTGCACATAATGATTAAATAAAACTACTTTTACATTCTTGTTTGGTAGTTTCACTTTTTATTAAAGTGCCAAACTCATTTTTGGAATTCTGTCATCTCATATATCTATCTTTAAAAGTGCGTTTTACCAAAACTGCACCCTGATTAATACCTAAACCTAACTAGAAGGATATATCCTTTATATTCTACCTACCAAATACAGAAATATTGCATCTTTTTGTTTGCTACAACAACCAGAGGCAGAGAGAGTGATTAATAGAATTAGACAGAATAGTACCTGTGACTGTGTTTCCCTTTGATATCTGTAGTAACCTGGTCGCTGATGTTTCTGGTGGCTCCTCGTATGAATCTGTATGAAAGTTCAGACAACACTAATAATTAGTCGAAGAATAATATGTTGGTGTTTATTAAATCATTGCATCAAATCCAATCAGAGAAGCCAAATGCATCATATCAGTTCAATCAAATATAGCCAAACTATATGTTAACCCTGAAATGTGGAGAGAAAAGAATCTCAAATTATAATGAATCGACCCAGTTGCTTGTTTGGAATTGGAACAGGTAGAGAAAGTGGTGTTGAAGGAAACAAAATGATGAAAGAAAAAAAAAGGGAAACTAAGGTACTATTAGTACTAACCTTGTTGTAGGAGTCACATGCCTCGTCCAGAACATTTGAAGGTAGCAAGAGCTTTCCTTCTTCAAAACCAACTTCACCATCATCATGAAGAGAAGCCATGAGAGGAACAGAGAAAAGATTACAGTGATGGTGATTTTGAGGAACCTTGCTCTGGAACGTGAGAGAGGGAGAGAAGCTTTTTAAACTCCAACTTCCGACCTGCAACTCAACTAAAAGAACTTGCGTGTCAGTGACTGCAGAAAAAAAAATAATCATCTTTTACAAAAAAGTTATCAATTGATTAGTTTTTTCATCTATATTCATTGCAAGGTCCATATCAATCACAAATATATTTTATGTATTATAAAAATAATAATTACCTTTTAAATATAGTTTTTTTTTATCATTGTCCATAAAAAATATATATTCATAAATTAGTCAGAAGGTCTTATATACATGGACAGAAGTGAGAAAGTAGTTCAATTAATTCCGTTCATAATATTTAATTTATCAATAATTTGTGTTATTATTTAAAAACTATTGGAAGTCAACCATGTCTCTTATTTCGTTAAAGTTACTTTTCGTCTAAATAAATAACGCCTTGATGGAAGTAGTTATCTATTTTACTATTAAAAGTGTTAATTATATTTCATAGTTTTTTCGTCTAATTTTTTTGGATAAAAAAGTTTATATAAGAGATAATTTAAAATAAGTGTAAATGTTCTCCATCAGCACTATATATGTTACCTTGAATTAAAGTCTTTCTTAATAAATGCAAAATCAAAATAAGAACTGCAAATTAATCAAGATTCCTAATTAGTGAATGTTTACGTTAACTTGGTTTAAAGAAATAACTTATTACTAATCACATTCATGGAAGAAGTTTAGAAAAATATGATTGTTTCTTGAAAAGTAATTCTCCCAAACATGTGCTCTAGTGATTATTCTTTATGTTAGCTTTTGGTACTCTTTTCTTTGTTTTGTTTATTTTATGTTAACTTTTGAAATCATTCGATGTGCTACTCTAAAAATGAGAGGCATGCGTGTAAAGTGTTGAGTAGAAACTAAAAAAAAAGTGTATGCATACATATACATGAATTTGTCCTAATTTAATCAATTATTTTAAATTTAAGTTATAATAATCTTAAATGTTTTTAAAAAAAGTATTATTTATAATGAATTTTTCAAATTCAAAGAATATTTACTATAATAGGAAAATATATGAGACTGGAATAAGAATACATAAAATAAAGAGAAAATTACATTTACTTATCAGAAGTTATACTAAATTGTGTTTCAGTATCCTCTCATTTACTTTTACAAATTTTCTTATTTAAAATTAAATAGTCATTTCCTTTAAAAAAAATAAAAACGTAAGCAACATATTTTTTAAAATAAATATTTATATCTCTTATACTTTTAATAAATGACACTTATAATCTTTTTTATATGTTAAATGAAATGAGACTCATTTCTCTTATATTTTTCCTATAAAGTGATACTCATATTTATTGTTTTATATTAAAATACTTCACTGACTAAAATTAAATAAAAAAACTATGAAAAAATAAAGTTTGAATATAAAGGATTTCTCTATAAATTAATTATTGCAAATAGCTTAAAATTATTCTTTAAATAACTTATAATTATCTTGTATAAATATTAAAAGAATTATTAATAGAATATCATTATATTACAAAATAAAATAAATAATTATAAAATATATAGTTAAATTTTTTAACTTATTAATATATTTACATATAATTTAGTATACATATAATCATGAATAAAATAAGGAGCAAAAACATTACACCATTAGTATATCATGTATAATATAAAATTAGAATATAATTTATTTTGTTTTGTCTGACAACATGTTTTTTCGAGTTTATTAGATAAAAACTAATATTATTTACGATAGTATCATTACAGCTGATTCGATAACTTTTTAAATGCGGTAAGAATTAAACAGGAATTTATATTACATAAATTATTTTTCATAAAAATCACTTAAAAATTTAGTTTTCTTATAATTAAATTACTCAAATTTCTATTTTCATAAATTTATGTAAATTTAACATTTTAAAAATTTAATTTTAAGTTTCGTATTTTTTATTTAAGATTTTGATTCATATGTTATTTTTAAATAAAATAAAAGAAAAAAATTTCATTTTATTAAAAATATAAAAACGTGAATTTATGTATTTTATAAATTAAAAGAAGTATAAGTGTCATTTTTATAAAATATATAATATGAAAGTAGGTCTAATAACTAGAAACCATGATGAGTGTAGGACTTAGGTAGGGTTCGGTAAACCCCTTCATCTATTCTGGTTTTGTTGAAGTTCTTATACTTGCTCCATTTATTTTGGTCAAAGCCTCTGTGGGATTATTTTTTTAACCTATAGTTTTTTATGTCAAATTGTTCTAATAATCATTGTCAAAAGATGTTGAATAATCAATCTTCTAAGCTTAAATGTTCAAAAAGGGAACAAAAAGGGTTTTTGAGGTGGGAAAACTTGCACTATATAAGTAACCATGTAATAACCCTTATTATATATACATATATGTGGAAGCTAATTATAGCAAGTCTTCTTAACCACCTTACCAAACTCTTCCAACATCTTTGATAGCAATGGAAACAATCTTCACCACTTCATCAATACAAAGACCTTTTTCTTTCTTTTTCTGCCCTACATACACTTTAAAGATTTAAGATTTTAGGATGTAAGGATAAATTCCTTCAATCAAAATTTGAAAGAAAAATAAATGAAATGAGGTTTTGCACAAGTTAATTAAATTATATATAAGCTAATTTGTAAAAAAAGAATTTCATGTAGTTTCATTAAATTTTTATTTTTAAAAAACTATGAAGAAGTTTATTTTTTATTTTGTCGGAGTCCTTTTAATCCCTTGAACTTATAATACTTTTAGTTTTAATCTCCCAAATTTTAAAAAACATTTTTAGTCCCAAAAATTGAAAAAAGAATAATAATACAGTTTTGTATATAAAAATCAAATTTGAACAACTAATTAAAATTAGTTTCAAATTTTAAACTTTAAAAAATCATTTTAGTTCCTCAAAAAGTTAATGTTTTAAACCTTTTTTTTTAATTTTAAAGGATTAAAACACTTTATCCTGAAACCAAAATCAGTTATAACCGAAAACATAATTAAGTTGAGATTTTTCTACAATATACACGGAGAAAATTAACACTAGTAATTTAAGAGTGAATGTTTTTATGTTAGGTATCACTATGCACCTTGAGCAGTTAGACTGACACCTCAAGTAACAACAATCATTTGCCATCACATATGAAAAGAATATTATTAAAAAAAAAAAATACAAAAATATGGAGGATTAGACCAAAACACATATGTTAACCAAAAGATACATAAAGATACATAATACCTTAATATTAAGTTTTATTTTTTATTTTTTGTAAATATTTTTATGTTAGGTATCACTATGCAACTTGACATCTGACACTTCAAGTAACAACAATCATCTGCCATCACATATGAAAAAATATTATTAAAAATAAAATAAAAAAATATACAAAAATATGGGGGATTAAGCCAAAACTCATATGTTAACCAAAAGATACATGGGTACACTATACTTATTCATAAAGAATTCTAAGAATAAACTATATGAAAACCTATTATACCAATGAAATGATTCTCTATGAATAAATCATAAATTAGCCAACTTATCCGTCCACGCATTCCCTTCACGAAAAATATGAGTAACCCTAAACCCGATTTTTATACAGTAATTAAGTTTTATTTCCTTAAACCAAAATTTAAATATTAAAAATATTATAATTTTTTTTATATAGAGATTGTACCATGTTTCTAAAACAATTTAACTCAAATTAAATAAAATTAGGTAACGGTGTCGTGTTTTGTATATTTTTTTATAAGAAAATAAAACGGAAAAAAAAACTGTGAGTGGAAAAAATTGAAATAACTCAAGTTTCGGTTAAATGATTTACTGTAAACTATAGATTACCACGGGTGAC